>NC_137285.1:73097500-73207500 GCF_054371585.1 Giraffa tippelskirchi | reverse complement strand
ACCGGGAACACGGCCGGGCCGCCAGGAAAACCAGCGCGGGATCCCGCCGCCACCCACACACGAGGGCGGTCCCGCGACGCCTGGGACGCCGGCCGGCCCCGGCCGGCCCCGGAGCGGAGTCCCACGCCCCGGCCCCGCCGCCAGGGCCGGCGGCGCCGTCCACCCGTCTCCTCCCGTCCACCCTCGACGGATCCGTCTTTCCATCTAGTCTGACCCCGAGGCGCCACATCCCGGGGACACGCTCTCGAGCGAGGCGGCCCAGACCGCGCCCGCGCGCCGCCACCGGCTCGGGGACGAGGGCGGGCGCGACGGACTCCTCCTCGACACGGCCGCGGGGCTGGGGAAGCCGGGGCCGACCGGGCGTCGCCCCCCGGCCCTTCTCCACCTGCACTCACACCGCGGGGCCGGCCGCACGCACGCGGCGCACGCACGGTCCTCCCCCACGTGCCGGACACCCGGCGGGGCCCGGCGGGACCCTCCCCCGACTCGGCGGGGGGAGGCGCGGGCCGCGGTAGGCAACGAGCGGCACACGGCCCCACCGCGGGGCCGGCGCACCCATCCCCCCTCACAGAGGAGAGGCGGGGGGATTCTGCCCACGTGCTCTGGGCAGTCGCCACGGCGGCTACACTGCGCACTCAGGAGGGGCAGCGGCCGGGGGCTCCGGTACCCCAGAGGCTCCCTCTCGGATCGCTAGAGAAGGCTTCCTCACCGAGGGCGCGCCGTCCCTCACCCCATCGTCTCTCCTTCGGGCCCACGGAGGCGCTCCACGAGCCGCCGATCCTCGACTGGGCGGGAGGGGTCTGCGGTACAGGTAAGCGGACGACCACACGGGAGCGTGTGCACGGCCCGTGCCTCCACGACGAGGCAGCACCTGCCCCCAACGGAAGAGGCGAGGGGAACAGGCACGCCTCTCTTCCCGTCTCGACCCCTCCCCCAACGAGAGCCACTCGCGGGACACACACACACACCACCGCGGTGAGGGACACGAGGAGGACGCCGGGTTAAGGGAAACGACACCACCGCTCGGCCTCAGGCACCTGAGGGGCGACCTGGAGCGCTCCAGGGGCACCACCGAGGGTCAAACGAGGCACGCTCACCCACCCACGCGGGGCGCGCGGCGCAGCAGCGGGCACAGCCCTCCCCACCGCGGGGAGGGCCGCTCGCGGGACACGCGCCGAGAAGGCGAAGCGAGAGCGTCCGCTGTGTCCGAAGACCGACGGCCTCACTGACGCCCCGTGGAGGGGGGGCGGGCAGGAGACCGAGAGTCAGGGCCGGAGGCCACACCCACCCTCCCGCCTTCCTCACCCTCCCCGACGGGCAGGGGGAAAGGCAGGCGAGGAGCCCCGTGGACAGACTGAGAAGACCGCACACGTTCACCAGGAACGCCCGTCCCTCGCCTGGCACGGCTTAGGCCCGGCCCGGGAGAGCACGACCACACCACATCGATCCGTTGAGCCGAGGGGGAGGGGGGAAGGCACGGTGAGGACAGTCGCCGGAGGGGCCCGCTTTAAGCCTCACCGGCCGCCTCCCCCCGCCACACCTCACCTCGCCTCAGGCGACAGCCGCCGACGACCCCAGGAGGAGGAGCTGCCTGACACGGGGCACGGGGCCTACAGAGCGGGGGTCGTCCCGGCCACCACCGGGCGCCCGCAGCGGGGGGGTCACACAGGGTAGAAGACCCACGGCGCCTCGCCCCGCCGCCCTCGGGTCGCCCAGAGACCGGAGGTGGCGCCACGGGTCGGGTCTGCCAGACACGCCACGCAGGAGCCGGCGCACAGGCCCAGGCCGGCGGCCCAAAGGCCCAGGCGCCCCGCGTGCGTCCAGAGGCCCAAAGTCCTCGGCGGCAGACGCCGAGAGAGACCGTGTCGGCACTTACCTGGTGGCAGAAAAGGCCCATTTCGGGCGACAAAATGACAGCGCCCGACAGCGGGGCCCACCCACGACTGGCAGGGAGAGACCTTGGCACCTTGGCACCGCCACCTGTCCCCAGCACTACCCCAGAAACACCAGGCCCGGAGCTGTCGGGGGTCATCTGGTCGACTGGGGGGGGGAGGGGGGCGAAGGGGGCGCCCGGTGGGCGAAGTGGGGGCGCAGACGCCAAGGGGGAGGGAGCTGGCCGGGGACGCCCTCCCCCTTCGCCCGCACGGGTAGGTGTACCCGTCCGTCCGAGTCTCCGAGCGGGGGTTTGGCTACGAGTTGCCAAAGAGAAAAACGAAGAGAGACCCGCCGGCGAGGCGCCTCCCACGAGACGAGCGGACCCCAACGAGGGACCACGCCCGGGGCCCCAGACCGTCCTGTCCGGGGCACCCAGGACGGCTCGAGCCGGTCCCTGACCTCCTGGCCGTGATTCAGGGAGTTGGGGAGGGGTGAGAAAGCAAACCCTCCGGGGTGGCGAACCCTCCTGAAAGGGCGGGAAAGCAAAAACCTCCTGAAGGGAGACGCAAACCCTTCTGAAAAGGCGAACAGCAAACCCTTTGGAGGGCGGGAGCCAACCCTCCTGAAGGAAGAAAGCAAACCCTCCTGAGGGGGGCCCGGGAGGAGGCCAGACCGCCGAGTCCCAGGCGCTCCAGGGAGGGACGACCCTCTCCCTCCCTGCCCACCGCGGCGGCCCGGCCCAGGTAGGGTCCGGCCGGTCCGTCTCCGCGGCCGGAGGGGCACGGGGAGACGCTGGTCGACCCGGTCAGGCCACCCCAGAGCCCGGCTCTGGAGCGCCGCCGCCGCCGCGACGGCCACCCTCCTCGGGAACCTAGAGAGCCAATCTCCGGCGACAGCAGGACGTCCCTAGGCCTCGGCGCCACCGCCACTGTCGCCGCCAGCAGAGCTGGTCTCTGAGAGCTGTGCCTCGGGCCCGGCGGCTGAGTCACAACCCTCCTGAAGGTCGCCGAAGCTCCAGAGGGGAGGGACACTATAAAAGCGGCCGCCAGGTGGCTCCTGACAACCGGCTCCAATGTCCCGAGGACGGGTCGCTGTCGCCGGCCGCCGAGGACGCCACAGCGCCGGCCGCCCAAACGCCCGAGCTCGGCCCGGAGCCGCCGCCTCCGAGAGACGCGACGCGACGCGACCCCGGCCGCAGAGGAAGGGAGAGGAGCTGGGAAATAGCTCCCCAGGAGGCTGCCACGAAGGAGACGCGCTCCCCCCCACCCACCCACGCGATTCCAGGCTGGTGGGGGGACATTCCACGGAGACGCCGGCGGGCGGCGGGGCTCGGGGCGGGGACGGCCGAGAGAGGGGCACCAGTGACATCCCGGGCTCCCCCGGGCCCCCTCCCCCGAAGGAGGAGGGAGGGAGGGAGAGAGAGAAGGGAGGGAGGCAGGGAGGGAGGGACCGACCGGCAAAGCGAAACCAGGCAAGCGCTGCTCGGAGAACAAAGCAGGACTTCTCGAAAGCAGACAGAGACACAGACACGCAAGCCCAGGAGCAAGAAAGGAAAAGAAGGAGACACTCGGACCCCCAACAAGAGAAAACGAAAGTCAACCTGTGTCGAGACCGTGATCAAGTCCAACGACAACAAACACAAGCATGCGCCGGTGGGTGGGGAAAGGGCACTTGAGGTCAGGAGAACATGGATTTCAAAATAACTGGCCACAAACACCAGAAAGGAAAGGCGGCCGGGCGGCCGGGCCGGGCGGTCTGGTCTGGGGTGGGGTGGCAGGGCTGCTGGGGGCGGGGGTCGGTGGCGGGGGTGGGGGGTGGGGGGTGGGGGGTGGGGGAAACGGGAGCACCCAGAACGAGGAGGAGACTGTCGGCCGTGCCGAGACACGGAAACATCGCACGGCTGGGGACCCGTTCCTATCGTCTTCCCCGGGGTGTGAAAGAGACTTGGCCTCCCGTCTCCTGAGAGTTCATCTCCCCAGCAACAACGGTCAGGCAAGCTGTCGGGTGTGTGTGTGTTGCGGGGGGTTGGGGGGCGGGGTGGGGAGAAAAAAGAAGACACCTTTCAAGTGAAAGGAGGGAGCGTAAAGGTCACTGAACCCTCTGACAGCGGCCTTCCATTTTCCAGACCAGTGACACGTTCCCCCAAGTCGCCCGGTTCCAGAAAACGCTTTTCGGAAACAGAATCCTCGGGGCCCGCGAACTCCTGAGGAATCCTCGGATGAGCTTCCGGGCCAGGCTATACCGTAGGCAGCGTGCTTCCCCTGAAGCCAAAGCCACGGGCTCCAGAGGGCCGCGTCCAAGAAGCTGATCTCGTACGGAACCCGGTGTCTTCTTCTCTAGGACACTCCTAGAAGCAGCAAGAGCGCCAGTTTGTGAGACTCGAAGGTGAAGCCGGCACGACGTAAACCCAGCGATGTGTGCGGTCAGAGGCCCATCTAGATTCGAGCTCCAGTTCTGGAGGGGAGCAGTGGGGACAGGAGGGTGGCCTGCGAGTCCGCCGTCCCGTCCCCACTCCTCCTGTGAACATCCGCCCCGTGGAAGGTGTCGAGGAACCGCATGACCTGACCTGCGGGGTGAACCGTCGCCAAAGACAAAGAATTCCTCCAGCCAGGCGTTGTCCGCAGCCACGAACCCCTTCCCTCCGTCGCCCGGCCTTTCAGAATGCCACGTGGAGCCCTCTCGAGACGTGTGGGGCTTGGAGGTATGGGCCCCCGAATTCTCCTCGCCCGGCCCTGCAAGAAACCATTCCGTGCCTGCCCCACATGAAGACTTCTCGGGCTTTTCGGTGGACCGGGCCTCCCAGGGTGCCCCTGCACCCGGCACCCTGCGACACCCCGAGAGATCCCACGGAGAAACGTCTCCGGCCACTCGCGCGGCACCTGCCTCGCTGGCGGGCGCCCCTTCCAACCTCCCCAGAGATACGTGAGCACGGACGCTTCTTCCCCATCTGGGTCCCCTCACAGGCTCTGTGAGTTCCTGCGGTTCCGCACGCCCTCGACTTGGCTGTGGTTCGGGGCTCTGTTCTGTTCTGTGTTTGCTCTCCGGCCCACGTGATCTCTCTGGCTAGGGCACCCAGGAAAAGCGAAAAGAAATCGAGTCCGTGTGAGTACTATTCAGGCATCAAGTGGGGATACCTACCAATGACCTCTAACGTGGATCCACCAAGATGGCGGCCGTGTGGGGTTCAGGAGGATCATTTTGCGTTTTCTGGGGGCGCTATTTGCTCTCAATGATTTCACGTGCCTTTGGGGCATGGCTCACGGAGATGGACGTGAAGCAGCAGGGCAGCCACATCTGGCGTCTCGGCCTAGCTAGGGCGGCTCCACGAGTGACCTCTCGGAACCGGGGCTGAGACCGCCATCCCTCCCCGGGCCCCCCTCGGTGGCTGGGTATGGGGGGGAGGGGGGGAGGTTTCGGAGGGGAGACGGGAGATCTGGGCTTGTGGTTGGGGGCGCGCGGGGCCACACGTGTCATGTCATGATATTCCTGTGACGCTCCAACGAGATACGTATTATTCTCTCTTCTGCAGATTGCTATCTGTATCTGAATGGAAATGTATTAGACTCTTGAAATCTGAGCCTTGACGAGGGGTGCGCCCTGTACGTCTCGGGCTACAGGCAGCACACGGAAACTGAAGATATCAGGAATCACGTATAAAGGTTCAAGTCAAAGAAACGGACCTAGTTCAGTGGCAGACTTAGTCTTCCTCGCTGCAGCCTCAAGGTAAATGCTGGGGGTACCCAGTCTATTCTTGGGAAGATACAGTGTTTATCTTAACTGTTGCCAGCAGCGCAGCTTCTCCTCTACCGGAGTTGAAATTGAGATTTAGTTCTTGCAGCTAGTAGTTCTTTTTCAGAACATCTATCGGGAAGGATCTGAATAGCTTGTCATGTCCCTGAAAATATACTAGACAACATTTGGTTCAGCTCTCGTACCCAGAGACTGGGGAAATTAAGGTGGCACTAGAAATCGCACCTTTGCGTTATATAGTATCTTTCCTGGAAAACAGGGTGCTCTTAAACTCTAATTGTATCAAACAGTAGCAGGGGTAAGAAGTGCACGATCCACAAGTTTCAGTAAAGCCGGCTCTCCCGCGCCTTAACATTGTATACATTGTTAACAAAAGTTTAGAATTGGACACTCGATGGCAACAAAGAGGCATCCTGTTTGGCGTTTCTTTGGACTGCAGCCGGGAGAGGAGCAGAGCCGACTTGTTCAGTCCCCGGTCCCGCTACTCCTAGGCCTTTCCTCACACTTGACCTTGGATGCTCTGGGGCAGGTTGTGTCTGCCACAAGCACTCGATTTGTCCGGAAGCACTGAATCCTCTGTTCGTTGACTTTGTTCCCAGGACTGTCTCAGGAGGTGACGATGTTTTCCCATGGGGGAATCTGTGTCAGAGGCTTGCCAACCATACTTTTCACGTGGTTCATGAAAAGCTCACCCGTCACCGGTCACCTGTCGACTCACCATCCGTACGAGAGTCAGCACCAACACGCCCGGCAGAGCTGAGCGTCAAGAAGGGGTTGCGTGGAAAGAGATTTGTGTGCTTGGTCCTGGTCCTGGTTATAGACAGAAAGTATCAAGGGGGAATAACTCCCAGAATAAGTAGGCTTGCCTGGAATGCGAAATAGTGAGAAGAGGCCTCGCGCTTGGAGGATGGGTCAGAGCTCTAGCCACGGGAGAGTGAAAAGGAAAGGCCCGGGAAAGGGCCGTGGGGCAGGGGACGGTCTGAGCCCAGCACCAGCGGTGAAGGACGAGGAGGCACCTTGAAAGAACGTGCTGTTCGGAGGTTTGTGGTAAGAGCACACCGGTGCTGCTAAAGATGAGGCTTGTGGAACCCAGATGGTGAAGAGGAGCCAGAAACAGGCCAGGAAGGATGAGAATCCTGTGTACTGAGGACCTGCACTTCACCAAGCCCACAGCAAAGGGTGCTGTCTAGATTCAAACCCAGTCACTTGCGCAAACGCCCCTCAGCCACCTCCTCATCTACAAGGCCGACAGATACTCGGTGCGTGAGGTGCGTGTACAGTCTAGGTGGACGGCACTCACATTATCGGGCAACCACACAGCTACTACGTGCTTTGAAAGAACCAACAGTGAGCTGATAGCTTTTTCTGGATCTGCCTATAAGCAAAGATACCGCTCGCTGCATACTGTGGATCTCGACTCCTGTCTCACGTCTCCATGAAGCCGTCAGAAAAGTCCTGTTCGTGCTCCCTCTCAGGCCAGGAATGACACTTAAAGTGTAACGTGCTCACGAAGTCCTCAGAGATTCATGGATTTGAATCGAGAAATTCCACCTGGTCCTTTCGCTCCCGATCCACTCCTGCTCTCACCGCTACTACCACACGGGTCAGACACGAGCGAGTTCCCCTGAATTAGCTTGCACACGTGGGGACGGAGTTAGCTTTCGGCACACGGATATTTAGAAATTCCATGGCAGTAGGCCAGGTATTCACATTATGTATCGGATATTCGCCTAATTTGATAATAAGAGAGCTCAGGCCTCAGGCGTAACTTCAGGCAGATTTCCCCTCCAACAGAAACAGCTCAGATGGGCTGGCAGCCCGAGAAAACGAGCAACTGCCACTGACAGACTGAGACACCCATGGGCTCCCTCCGCGGGGAGACCTTCTGCCAAGGCTTCTCCCTCAAGGGCCGTGACCCAGCCTGCGGGCATCAGCTGAGGAGAAGGGGAGGTGGGTGCCCCGGAAACCAGCCGCGCTCGAGTCAGTCTCCCAGGAGCTCTCATTCCAGCTCTGGACGCTCACTCCCGGGCCTGGGTTCCCACTCCCGCTTTCAGATGGATCCCAGGCCCTTCTTCAGAGAAGTTCCTCCAGATGAGTCCCCAGCCACCAGTGGGCCTCATTCGACCTTGCGGGACCTCCCTCCCCTTCTGAAGCTAGGTTCCGTCTCTCTCTTCACAAAACTTTACGTCCAAAATAGATTGTTAACAGTGACTTGCCGTTTCCTTTTGTTCTCACCATTATTCTGACTACTTGCATTTAATTCCGCTCACCTTCGGATTGCTTATGACACTCCAGGCCACCGGAAAAAAGAGAGTTTCCGTTCTGAGCTCAAAGATCCTCAGGCGGCATTTGGGCCTCACTTTACCTCTGCTGGAGACAGGAAGGTGGCAGGTGACCGGGACCTGCCAAGAGCAGAGCAGAAGCTGTGCCCCTGAGCAGTGGTGCCTGGCTCTCTCTCATTGGTCGCAGAGGGTCTGCAAGATTCGAGGGGGTTCTTGACGGCCCCACCATGCTGGCGAGCCGTGTCGTCTCATCTCATCGGGAATCTGACCCCTCATCAGCAAGCGTAGCCATGTGCCCGCACCCTGAGTCTCTAAACCCTTCCCAGACCATCGCTCGGCCCGCCTTCTCCTCTCGGGCAGAATGAACCTGGGCTTCTCTCCTGGGACAGGTCCTTCTGTGTCATGGGATGTCCTCTTTACTCCTATTGCCGGCAATAGGAGTATTGATGGGCTGCTCATAGGTCAGAGACTCCTCATTCGTATTACCCAGAGGCTTCTCTTCAGTCAGTAAATTTTGTTCCTTTGACGTTAAAGGGGTTGCCTTTGAAGACTATCATTTCTGACCTAGTCGCAAACCGTCTCTTTTGAGGAACTTCCTTAGGGTTCCAGGGATTAAGAAAGACAGTTTGCTTCCATTGCAAAGGGCACAGATTCATTCCTCGATTGCAGGATCTAGATCTCCTGTGCCTCACACTCTAGCCAAAAAGGTATATTTTAAATATAAAAGGGCCAAGCATAAACCTACTACTTTCCCTTTCCATTATTATGATAATCATCTAATTCTCTTCAAGGCAACACAAATGTTTCTTACTAACTAGAAGGATCATGTCGCGGAAATTATAAAGAGAAAAACAGGGAATTACTTCATGATATCTCACTATATCCGTCTCTGATCCAGCGTACGAAACATCAAGGAAGTCCACGTGAAATATCATCTTTAAATAGAGCTCTCCGCTTTGAGAGAATAGAACTAAACTCATTAAAACTAAGTTTTCCAGCACGTGGCTGCTTTGAAATCTTGCATCCAACCAACAATTCTGGAACCTATGATAATTCGGAATTGAGTAACCGATGACACAAACACTCTATTAGTCAGGGGGACGTTTTGGATCGCCTGAGTTCTACGTTCTCAATGTTATCAAGCCAGACACAGTCCTCACGGTTTTTCATAGATCTTGTAATATCTTTTTTAAAATTTCAACTTTTTTGAGGTATAATTGACATACAACATTGCAAGAAATTGAAATATAACTGTGGTGATTTCATGTGTTTACGATGTGAAAGGATTCCTCATCCAGTTAATTCATATCACCTCACATATTTCACCTTCTTTTTTTTTTTCTTCCCTCCATCTTTCCTACTTAGATTTTTATCTTCATATAAGATTTCATTTATACAAAACATGTCAAAAAGATTGCCGTGTTTTACGTGAGATCCTCAGACTCTATTCATCTTATAGCTGAATATTTGTTCCCTTTTACCAACCTCTCCCCATAGCCCTAGTAACCACTTTTCTACTCTCTGTATGAGTTTTACTTTTTCCGGGATGCAATATCAGAGCCAGTCCTGAAATGTCCTCCAATTACAATTCTTCTCTCAGAGTCATCAGTCCATTTTGTGTTCTCTTTCATGTTTTACAACATTACTCCTAACCAGCAATGGAGCGGGTGTGGCAGGCAATGAGCCAAGAAGATTTACAGGGTGGCATCCACTTACTGTGGGAATTAACCACGGCATTGATCAGTCTATCAACCTAGAAAGAGATCACTGGACATTGCACAAAAATTTGCTTATTTCTTTGTAGAAGTTTGGCATTAAACTAAACCCTTAGTTTGGGATGGGATGGGATGGGGTGGGATGGGATGGGATGGGATGGGATGGGGTGGGGGGTGGGGGGTGGAGGAAACGGGAGCACCCAGAACGAGGAGGAGGCTGTCGGCCGTGCCGAGACACGGAAACATCGCACGGCTGGGGACCCGTTCCCATCGTCTTCCCCGGGGTGTGAAAGAGACTTGGCCTCCCGTCTCCTGAGAGTTCATCTCCCCAGCAACAACGGTCAGGCAAGCTGTCGGGTGTGTGTGTGTTGCGGGGGGTTGGGGGGCGGGGTGGGGAGAAAAAAGAAGACACCTTTCAAGTGAAAGGAGGGAGCGTAAAGGTCACTGAACCCTCTGACAGCGGCCTTCCATTTTCCAGACCAGTGACACGTTCCCCCAAGTCGCCCGGTTCCAGAAAACGCTTTTCGGAAACAGAATCCTCGGGGCCCGCGAACTCCTGAGGAATCCTCGGATGAGCTTCCGGGCCAGGCTATACCGTAGGCAGCGTGCTTCCCCTGAAGCCAAAGCCACGGGCTCCAGAGGGCCGCGTCCAAGAAGCTGATCTCGTACGGAACCCGGTGTCTTCTTCTCTAGGACACTCCTAGAAGCAGCAAGAGTGCCAGTTTGTGAGACTCGAAGGTGAAGCCGGCACGACGTAAACCCAGCGATGTGTGCGGTCAGAGGCCCATCTAGATTCGAGCTCCAGTTCTGGAGGGGAGCAGTGGGGACAGGAGGGTGGCCTGCGAGTCCGCCGTCCCGTCCCCACTCCTCCTGTGAACATCCGCCCCGTGGAAGGTGTCGAGGAACCGCATGACCTGACCTGCGGGGTGAACCGTCGCCAAAGACAAAGAATTCCTCCAGCCAGGCGTTGTCCGCAGCCACGAACCCCTTCCCTCCGTCGCCCGGCCTTTCAGAATGCCACGTGGAGCCCTCTCGAGACGTGTGGGGCTTGGAGGTATGGGCCCCCGAATTCTCCTCGCCCGGCCCTGCAAGAAACCATTCCGTGCCTGCCCCACATGAAGACTTCTCGGGCTTTTCGGTGGACCGGGCCTCCCAGGGTGCCCCTGCACCCGGCACCCTGCGACACCCCGAGAGATCCCACGGAGAAACGTCTCCGGCCACTCGCGCGGCACCTGCCTCGCTGGCGGGCGCCCCTTCCAACCTCCCCAGAGATACGTGAGCACGGACGCTTCTTCCCCATCTGGGTCCCCTCACAGGCTCTGTGAGTTCCTGCGGTTCCGCACGCCCTCGACTTGGCTGTGGTTCGGGGCTCTGTTCTGTTCTGTGTTTGCTCTCCGGCCCACGTGATCTCTCTGGCTAGGGCACCCAGGAAAAGCGAAAAGAAATCGAGTCCGTGTGAGTACTATTCAGGCATCAAGTGGGGATACCTACCAACGACCTCTAACGTGGATCCACCAAGATGGCGGCCGTGTGGGGTTCAGGAGGATCATTTTGCGTTTTCTGGGGGCGCTATTTGCTCTCAATGATTTCACGTGCCTTTGGGGCATGGCTCACGGAGATGGACGTGAAGCAGCAGGGCAGCCACATCTGGCGTCTCGGCCTAGCTAGGGCGGCTCCACGAGTGACCTCTCGGAACCGGGGCTGAGACCGCCATCCCTCCCCGGGCCCCCCTCGGTGGCTGGGTATGGGGGGGAGGGGGGGAGGTTTCGGAGGGGAGATGGGAGATCTGGGCTTGTGGTTGGGGGCGCGCGGGGCCACACGTGTCATGTCATGATATTCCTGTGACGCTCCAACGAGATACGTATTATTCTCTCTTCTGCAGATTGCTATCTGTATCTGAATGGAAATGTATTAGACTCTTGAAATCTGAGCCTTGACGAGGGGTGCGCCCTGTACGTCTCGGGCTACAGGCAGCACACGGAAACTGAAGATATCAGGAATCACGTATAAAGGTTCAAGTCAAAGAAACGGACCTAGTTCAGTGGCAGACTTAGTCTTCCTCGCTGCAGCCTCAAGGTAAATGCTGGGGGTACCCAGTCTATTCTTGGGAAGATACAGTGTTTATCTTAACTGTTGCCAGCAGCGCAGCTTCTCCTCTACCGGAGTTGAAATTGAGATTTAGTTCTTGCAGCTAGTAGTTCTTTTTCAGAACATCTATCGGGAAGGATCTGAATAGCTTGTCATGTCCCTGAAAATATACTAGACAACATTTGGTTCAGCTCTCGTACCCAGAGACTGGGGAAATTAAGGTGGCACTAGAAATCGCACCTTTGCGTTATATAGTATCTTTCCTGGAAAACAGGGTGCTCTTAAACTCTAATTGTATCAAACAGTAGCAGGGGTAAGAAGTGCACGATCCACAAGTTTCAGTAAAGCCGGCTCTCCCGCGCCTTAACATTGTATACATTGTTAACAAAAGTTTAGAATTGGACACTCGATGGCAACAAAGAGGCATCCTGTTTGGCGTTTCTTTGGACTGCAGCCGGGAGAGGAGCAGAGCCGACTTGTTCAGTCCCCGGTCCCGCTACTCCTAGGCCTTTCCTCACACTTGACCTTGGATGCTCTGGGGCAGGTTGTGTCTGCCACAAGCACTCGATTTGTCCGGAAGCACTGAATCCTCTGTTCGTTGACTTTGTTCCCAGGACTGTCTCAGGAGGTGACGATGTTTTCCCATGGGGGAATCTGTGTCAGAGGCTTGCCAACCATACTTTTCACGTGGTTCATGAAAAGCTCACCCGTCACCGGTCACCTGTCGACTCACCATCCGTACGAGAGTCAGCACCAACACGCCCGGCAGAGCTGAGCGTCAAGAAGGGGTTGCGTGGAAAGAGATTTGTGTGCTTGGTCCTGGTCCTGGTTATAGACAGAAAGTATCAAGGGGGAATAACTCCCAGAATAAGTAGGCTTGCCTGGAATGCGAAATAGTGAGAAGAGGCCTCGCGCTTGGAGGATGGGTCAGAGCTCTAGCCACGGGAGAGTGAAAAGGAAAGGCCCGGGAAAGGGCCGTGGGGCAGGGGACGGTCTGAGCCCAGCACCAGCGGTGAAGGACGAGGAGGCACCTTGAAAGAACGTGCTGTTCGGAGGTTTGTGGTAAGAGCACACCGGTGCTGCTAAAGATGAGGCTTGTGGAACCCAGATGGTGAAGAGGAGCCAGAAACAGGCCAGGAAGGATGAGAATCCTGTGTACTGAGGACCTGCACTTCACCAAGCCCACAGCAAAGGGTGCTGTCTAGATTCAAACCCAGTCACTTGCGCAAACGCCCCTCAGCCACCTCCTCATCTACAAGGCCGACAGATACTCGGTGCGTGAGGTGCGTGTACAGTCTAGGTGGACGGCACTCACATTATCGGGCAACCACACAGCTACTACGTGCTTTGAAAGAACCAACAGTGAGCTGATAGCTTTTTCTGGATCTGCCTATAAGCAAAGATACCGCTCGCTGCATACTGTGGATCTCGACTCCTGTCTCACGTCTCCATGAAGCCGTCAGAAAAGTCCTGTTCGTGCTCCCTCTCAGGCCAGGAATGACACTTAAAGTGTAACGTGCTCACGAAGTCCTCAGAGATTCATGGATTTGAATCGAGAAATTCCACCTGGTCCTTTCGCTCCCGATCCACTCCTGCTCTCACCGCTACTACCACACGGGTCAGACACGAGCGAGTTCCCCTGAATTAGCTTGCACACGTGGGGACGGAGTTAGCTTTCGGCACACGGATATTTAGAAATTCCATGGCAGTAGGCCAGGTATTCACATTATGTATCGGATATTCGCCTAATTTGATAATAAGAGAGCTCAGGCCTCAGGCGTAACTTCAGGCAGATTTCCCCTCCAACAGAAACAGCTCAGATGGGCTGGCAGCCCGAGAAAACGAGCAACTGCCACTGACAGACTGAGACACCCATGGGCTCCCTCCGCGGGGAGACCTTCTGCCAAGGCTTCTCCCTCAAGGGCCGTGACCCAGCCTGCGGGCATCAGCTGAGGAGAAGGGGAGGTGGGTGCCCCGGAAACCAGCCGCGCTCGAGTCAGTCTCCCAGGAGCTCTCATTCCAGCTCTGGACGCTCACTCCCGGGCCTGGGTTCCCACTCCCGCTTTCAGATGGATCCCAGGCCCTTCTTCAGAGAAGTTCCTCCAGATGAGTCCCCAGCCACCAGTGGGCCTCATTCGACCTTGCGGGACCTCCCTCCCCTTCTGAAGCTAGGTTCCGTCTCTCTCTTCACAAAACTTTACGTCCAAAATAGATTGTTAACAGTGACTTGCCGTTTCCTTTTGTTCTCACCATTATTCTGACTACTTGCATTTAATTCCGCTCACCTTCGGATTGCTTATGACACTCCAGGCCACCGGAAAAAAGAGAGTTTCCGTTCTGAGCTCAAAGATCCTCAGGCGGCATTTGGGCCTCACTTTACCTCTGCTGGAGACAGGAAGGTGGCAGGTGACCGGGACCTGCCAAGAGCAGAGCAGAAGCTGTGCCCCTGAGCAGTGGTGCCTGGCTCTCTCTCATTGGTCGCAGAGGGTCTGCAAGATTCGAGGGGGTTCTTGACGGCCCCACCATGCTGGCGAGCCGTGTCGTCTCATCTCATCGGGAATCTGACCCCTCATCAGCAAGCGTAGCCATGTGCCCGCACCCTGAGTCTCTAAACCCTTCCCAGACCATCGCTCGGCCCGCCTTCTCCTCTCGGGCAGAATGAACCTGGGCTTCTCTCCTGGGACAGGTCCTTCTGTGTCATGGGATGTCCTCTTTACTCCTATTGCCGGCAATAGGAGTATTGATGGGCTGCTCATAGGTCAGAGACTCCTCATTCGTATTACCCAGAGGCTTCTCTTCAGTCAGTAAATTTTGTTCCTTTGACGTTAAAGGGATTGCCTTTGAAGACTATCATTTCTGACCTAGTCGCAAACCGTCTCTTTTGAGGAACTTCCTTAGGGTTCCAGGGATTAAGAAAGACAGTTTGCTTCCATTGCAAAGGGCACAGATTCATTCCTCGATTGCAGGATCTAGATCTCCTGTGCCTCACACTCTAGCCAAAAAGGTATATTTTAAATATAAAAGGGCCAAGCATAAACCTACTACTTTCCCTTTCCATTATTATGATAATCATCTAATTCTCTTCAAGGCAACACAAATGTTTCTTACTAACTAGAAGGATCATGTCGCGGAAATTATAAAGAGAAAAACAGGGAATTACTTCATGATATCTCACTATATCCGTCTCTGATCCAGCGTACGAAACATCAAGGAAGTCCACGTGAAATATCATCTTTAAATAGAGCTCTCCGCTTTGAGAGAATAGAACTAAACTCATTAAAACTAAGTTTTCCAGCATGTGGCTGCTTTGAAATCTTGCATCCAACCAACAATTCTGGAACCTATGATAATTCGGAATTGAGTAACCGATGACACAAACACTCTATTAGTCAGGGGGACGTTTTGGATCGCCTGAGTTCTACGTTCTCAATGTTATCAAGCCAGACACAGTCCTCACGGTTTTTCATAGATCTTGTAATATCTTTTTTAAAATTTCAACTTTTTTGAGGTATAATTGACATACAACATTGCAAGAAATTGAAATATAACTGTGGTGATTTCATGTGTTTACGATGTGAAAGGATTCCTCATCCAGTTAATTCATATCACCTCACATATTTCACCTTCTTTTTTTTTTTCTTCCCTCCATCTTTCCTACTTAGATTTTTATCTTCATATAAGATTTCATTTATACAAAACATGTCAAAAAGATTGCCGTGTTTTACGTGAGATCCTCAGACTCTATTCATCTTATAGCTGAATATTTGTTCCCTTTTACCAACCTCTCCCCATAGCCCTAGTAACCACTTTTCTACTCTCTGTATGAGTTTTACTTTTTCCGGGATGCAATATCAGAGCCAGTCCTGAAATGTCCTCCAATTACAATTCTTCTCTCAGAGTCATCAGTCCATTTTGTGTTCTCTTTCATGTTTTACAACATTACTCCTAACCAGCAATGGAGCGGGTGTGGCAGGCAATGAGCCAAGAAGATTTACAGGGTGGCATCCACTTACTGTGGGAATTAACCACGGCATTGATCAGTCTATCAACCTAGAAAGAGATCACTGGACATTGCACAAAAATTTGCTTATTTCTTTGTAGAAGTTTGGCATTAAACTAAACCCTTAGTTTGGGATGGGATGGGATGGGGTGGGATGGGATGGGATGGGATGGGATGGGGTGGGGGGTGGGGGGTGGAGGAAACGGGAGCACCCAGAACGAGGAGGAGGCTGTCGGCCGTGCCGAGACACGGAAACATCGCACGGCTGGGGACCCGTTCCCATCGTCTTCCCCGGGGTGTGAAAGAGACTTGGCCTCCCGTCTCCTGAGAGTTCATCTCCCCAGCAACAACGGTCAGGCAAGCTGTCGGGTGTGTGTGTGTTGCGGGGGGTTGGGGGGCGGGGTGGGGAGAAAAAAGAAGACACCTTTCAAGTGAAAGGAGGGAGCGTAAAGGTCACTGAACCCTCTGACAGCGGCCTTCCATTTTCCAGACCAGTGACACGTTCCCCCAAGTCGCCCGGTTCCAGAAAACGCTTTTCGGAAACAGAATCCTCGGGGCCCGCGAACTCCTGAGGAATCCTCGGATGAGCTTCCGGGCCAGGCTATACCGTAGGCAGCGTGCTTCCCCTGAAGCCAAAGCCACGGGCTCCAGAGGGCCGCGTCCAAGAAGCTGATCTCGTACGGAACCCGGTGTCTTCTTCTCTAGGACACTCCTAGAAGCAGCAAGAGTGCCAGTTTGTGAGACTCGAAGGTGAAGCCGGCACGACGTAAACCCAGCGATGTGTGCGGTCAGAGGCCCATCTAGATTCGAGCTCCAGTTCTGGAGGGGAGCAGTGGGGACAGGAGGGTGGCCTGCGAGTCCGCCGTCCCGTCCCCACTCCTCCTGTGAACATCCGCCCCGTGGAAGGTGTCGAGGAACCGCATGACCTGACCTGCGGGGTGAACCGTCGCCAAAGACAAAGAATTCCTCCAGCCAGGCGTTGTCCGCAGCCACGAACCCCTTCCCTCCGTCGCCCGGCCTTTCAGAATGCCACGTGGAGCCCTCTCGAGACGTGTGGGGCTTGGAGGTATGGGCCCCCGAATTCTCCTCGCCCGGCCCTGCAAGAAACCATTCCGTGCCTGCCCCACATGAAGACTTCTCGGGCTTTTCGGTGGACCGGGCCTCCCAGGGTGCCCCTGCACCCGGCACCCTGCGACACCCCGAGAGATCCCACGGAGAAACGTCTCCGGCCACTCGCGCGGCACCTGCCTCGCTGGCGGGCGCCCCTTCCAACCTCCCCAGAGATACGTGAGCACGGACGCTTCTTCCCCATCTGGGTCCCCTCACAGGCTCTGTGAGTTCCTGCGGTTCCGCACGCCCTCGACTTGGCTGTGGTTCGGGGCTCTGTTCTGTTCTGTGTTTGCTCTCCGGCCCACGTGATCTCTCTGGCTAGGGCACCCAGGAAAAGCGAAAAGAAATCGAGTCCGTGTGAGTACTATTCAGGCATCAAGTGGGGATACCTACCAACGACCTCTAACGTGGATCCACCAAGATGGCGGCCGTGTGGGGTTCAGGAGGATCATTTTGCGTTTTCTGGGGGCGCTATTTGCTCTCAATGATTTCACGTGCCTTTGGGGCATGGCTCACGGAGATGGACGTGAAGCAGCAGGGCAGCCACATCTGGCGTCTCGGCCTAGCTAGGGCGGCTCCACGAGTGACCTCTCGGAACCGGGGCTGAGACCGCCATCCCTCCCCGGGCCCCCCTCGGTGGCTGGGTATGGGGGGGAGGAGGGGGAGGTTTCGGAGGGGAGACGGGAGATCTGGGCTTGTGGTTGGGGGCGCGCGGGGCCACACGTGTCATGTCATGATATTCCTGTGACGCTCCAACGAGATACGTATTATTCTCTCTTCTGCAGATTGCTATCTGTATCTGAATGGAAATGTATTAGACTCTTGAAATCTGAGCCTTGACGAGGGGTGCGCCCTGTACGTCTCGGGCTACAGGCAGCACACGGAAACTGAAGATATCAGGAATCACGTATAAAGGTTCAAGTCAAAGAAACGGACCTAGTTCAGTGGCAGACTTAGTCTTCCTCGCTGCAGCCTCAAGGTAAATG
This sequence comes from Giraffa tippelskirchi, assembly GCF_054371585.1. Lineage (NCBI taxonomy): Eukaryota > Metazoa > Chordata > Mammalia > Artiodactyla > Giraffidae > Giraffa > Giraffa tippelskirchi. The sequence goes on along the minus strand of NC_137285.1, from coordinate 73,189,694 downwards.
CTGGGGGTACCCAGTCTATTCTTGGGAAGATACAGTGTTTATCTTAACTGTTGCCAGCAGCGCAGCTTCTCCTCTACCGGAGTTGAAATTGAGATTTAGTTCTTGCAGCTAGTAGTTCTTTTTCAGAACATCTATCAGGAAGGATCTGAATAGCTTGTCATGTCCCTGAAAATATACTAGACAACATTTGGTTCAGCTCTCGTACCCAGAGACTGGGGAAATTAAGGTGGCACTAGAAATCGCACCTTTGCGTTATATAGTATCTTTCCTGGAAAACAGGGTGCTCTTAAACTCTAATTGTATCAAACAGTAGCAGGGATAAGAAGTGCACGATCCACAAGTTTCAGTAAAGCCGGCTCTCCCGCACCTTAACATTGTATACATTGTTAACAAAAGTTTAGAATTGGACACTCGATGGCAACAAAGAGGCATCCTGTTTGGCGTTTCTTTGGACTGCAGCCGGGAGAGGAGCAGAGCCGACTTGTTCAGTCCCCGGTCCCGCTACTCCTAGGCCTTTCCTCACACTTGACCTTGGATGCTCTGGGGCAGGTTGTGTCTGCCACAAGCACTCGATTTGTCCGGAAGCACTGAATCCTCTGTTCGTTGACTTTGTTCCCAGGACTGTCTCAGGAGGTGACGATGTTTTCCCATGGGGGAATCTGTGTCAGAGGCTTGCCAACCATACTTTTCACGTGGTTCATGAAAAGCTCACCCGTCACCGGTCACCTGTCGACTCACCATCCGTACGAGAGTCAGCACCAACACGCCCGGCAGAGCTGAGCGTCAAGAAGGGGTTGCGTGGAAAGAGATTTGTGTGCTTGGTCCTGGTCCTGGTTATAGACAGAAAGTATCAAGGGGGAATAACTCCCAGAATAAGTAGGCTTGCCTGGAATGCGAAATAGTGAGAAGAGGCCTCGCGCTTGGAGGATGGGTCAGAGCTCTAGCCACGGGAGAGTGAAAAGGAAAGGCCCGGGAAAGGGCCGTGGGGCAGGGGACGGTCTGAGCCCAGCACCAGCGGTGAAGGACGAGGAGGCACCTTGAAAGAACGTGCTGTTCGGAGGTTTGTGGTAAGAGCACACCGGTGCTGCTAAAGATGAGGCTTGTGGAACCCAGATGGTGAAGAGGAGCCAGAAACAGGCCAGGAAGGATGAGAATCCTGTGTACTGAGGACCTGCACTTCACCAAGCCCACAGCAAAGGGTGCTGTCTAGATTCAAACCCAGTCACTTGCGCAAACGCCCCTCAGCCACCTCCTCATCTACAAGGCCGACAGATACTCGGTGCGTGAGGTGCGTGTACAGTCTAGGTGGACGGCACTCACATTATCGGGCAACCACACAGCTACTACGTGCTTTGAAAGAACCAACAGTGAGCTGATAGCTTTTTCTGGATCTGCCTATAAGCAAAGATACCGCTCGCTGCATACTGTGGATCTCGACTCCTGTCTCACGTCTCCATGAAGCCGTCAGAAAAGTCCTGTTCGTGCTCCCTCTCAGGCCAGGAATGACACTTAAAGTGTAACGTGCTCACGAAGTCCTCAGAGATTCATGGATTTGAATCGAGAAATTCCACCTGGTCCTTTCGCTCCCGATCCACTCCTGCTCTCACCACTACTACCACACGAGCGAGTTCACCTGAATTAGCTCGCACACGTGGGGATGGAGTTAGCTTTCGGCACACGGATATTTAGAAACTCCATGGCAGTAAGCCAGGTATTCACATTATGTATCAGATATTCGCCTAATTTGATAATAAGAGAGCTCAGGCCTCAGGCATAACTTCAGGCAGATTTCCCCTCCAACAGAAACAGCTCAGATGGGCTGGCAGCCCGAGAAAACGAGCAACTGCCAATAACAGACTGAGACACCTATGGGCTCCCTCCATGGGGTGACCTTCTGCCAAGGCTTCTCCCTCAAGGGCCGTGACCCAGCCTGCGGGCATCAGCTGAGGAGAAGGGGAGGTGGGTGCCCCGGAAACCAGCCGCGCTCGAGTCAGTCTCCCAGGAGCTCTCATTCCAGCTCTGGACGCTCACTCCCGGGCCTGGGTTCCCACTCCCGCTTTCAGATGGATCCCAGGCCCTTCTTCAGAGAAGTTCCTCCAGATGAGTCCCCAGCCACCAGTGGGCCTCATTCGACCTTGCTGGACCTCCCTCCCCTTCTGAAGCTAGGTTCCGTCTCTCTCTTCACAAAACTTTACGTCCAAAATAGATTGTTAACAGTGACTTGCCGTTTCCTTTTGTTCTCACCACTATTCTGACTACTTGCATTTAATTCCGCTCACCTTTGGATTGCTTATGACACTCCAGGCCACTGAAAAAAGAGAGTGTCCATTCTGAGCTCAAAGATTCTCAGGCGGCATTTGGGCCTCACTTTACCTCTGCTGGAGACCTAGGAAGGTGGCAGGTGACCGGGACCTGCCAAGAGCAGAGCAGAAGCTGTGCCCCTGAGCAGTGGTGCCTGGCTCTCTCTCATTGGTCGCAGAGGGTCTGCAAGATTCGAGGGGGTTCTTGACGCCCCCACCATGCTGGCGAGCCATGTCGTCTCATCTCATCGGGAATCTGACCCCTCATCAGCAAGCGTAGCCATGTGCCCGCACCCTGAGTCTCTAAACCCTTCCCAGACCATCGCTCGGCCCGCCTTCTCCTCTCGGGCAGAATGAACCTGGGCTTCTCTCCTGGGACAGGTCCTTCTGTGTCATGGGATGTCCTCTTTACTCCTATTGCCGGCAATAGGAGTATTGATGGGCTGCTCATAGGTCAGAGACTCCTCATTCTTATTACCCAGAGGCTTTTCTTCATTCAGTAAATTTTGTTCCTTTGACGTTAAAGGGATTGCCTTTGAAGACTATCATTTCTGACCTAGTCGCAAACCGTCTCTTTTGAGGAACTTCCTTAGGGTTCCAGGGATTAAGACAGTTTGCTTCCATTGCAAAGGGCACAGATTCATTCCTCGATTGCAGGATCTAGATCTCCTATGCCTCACACTGTAGCCAAAAAGGTATATTTTAAATATAAAAGGGCCAAGCATAAACCTACTACTTTCCCTTTCCATTATTATGATAATCATCTAATTCTCTTCAAGGCAACACAAATGTTTCTTACTAACTAGAAGGATCATGTCGCGGAAATTATAAAGAGAAAAACAGGGAATTACTTCATGATATCTCACTACATCCGTCTCTGATCCGACGTAGGAAAAATCAAGGAAGTCCACGTAAAGTATCATCTTTAAATAGAGCTCTCCGCTTTGAGAGAATAGAACTAAACTCATTAAAACTAAGTTTTCCAGTATGTGGCTGCTTTGAAATCTTGCATCCAACCAACAATTCTGGAACCTATGATAATTCAGAATTGAGTAACCGATGACACAAACACTCTATTAGTCAGGGGGACGTTTTGGATCGCCTGAGTTCTACGTTCTCAATGTTATCAAGCCAGACACAATCTTCACGGTTTTTCATAGATCTTGTAATATCTTTTTTAAAATTTCAACTTTTTTGAGGTATAATTGACATATAAAATTGCAAGAAATTGAAATATAACTGTGGTGATTTCATGTGGTTACGATGTGAAAGGATTCCTCATCCAGTTAATTCATATCACCTCACATATTTCACCTTCTTTTTTTTTTCTTCCCTCCATCTTTCCTACTTAGATTTTATCTTCATAAGATTTCATTTATACAAAACATGTCAAAAAGATTGCCGTGTTTTACATGAGATCCTCAGACTCTATTCATCTTATAGCTGAATATTTGTTCCCTTTTACCAACCTCTCCCCATAGCCCTAGTAACCACTTTTCTACTCTCTGTATGAGTTTTACTTTTTCCGGGATGCAATATCAGAGCCAGTCCTGAAATGTCCTCCAATTACAATTCTTCTCTCAGAGTCATCAGTCCATTTTGTGTTCTCTTTCATGTTTTACAATATTACTCCTAGGCGTCTCGGCCTAGCTAGGGCGGTTTCACAAGTGACCTCTCAGAACCGCGGCTGAGACCTCCATCCCTCCCCGGGCCCCCCTCGGTGGCTGGGCCCTGGGGTGGTGGGGGGTGGGGAGAGGAGTCGGGGGAGCTGTTCTAGGGGTTGGGGGCGGGTGAGGGCCAGGGGACCGTCCCCGGTGGTCCCGCTGAGACGTGAAGGCAGGTTCTGTCCCGCTGAGAACTTCCTGCCTTCGGGCGTGTGAGAGGAGCAGATTTCTCTCCAATCCAAGGCCATGCATCGTTTTTGGCCTGTTCAACAAGGCTAGACAAGCACGTATTTGTGTGTCTATCTTGGCTTGTTTTCTGACGGAGGCCAAAGACCTCTTCAGGCGTGTCCAAAGGATCTGCCAGGGTGGGAGGGTGCAGGTCAATCCATGTGTCAAGAGAGCCAGAGAATCTGTCACAGCTGTGACTCAGGCCTTTTTCAGAAACAGGCCAACTTTGATGATTCCCCTGGACAGGAATCACCGCAGAAGTTTCCTTGAAGGGATCGAGTTGCAGGAGTCGGGGGCGTGGCCCCGCCGCCGCCAGAGGGCTTCCTCAGCCAGGCAAGGCCGGCCGCTGGCCGGGGCTATTGTCTGTGGGCCCCACCCCCACCGCCACCCTCCACCCCCCGTCCCCCCTTCCCCTCCCCCTTCCCCTCCCCCTCCCCCTCCCGCTCCCCCTGCAGGGCCCCTCGTGGGATAGCTTCATTCAAATGCAGAACGCTTTCCAGTCAAGGAAGAGCCTTTGGACTTTGCCTCGATTGAATGGTGATCCGCCCCGACCCCACCCCCATTTCTCCACCTTGAGGCTGCCCCTTCAGCACCGCGCGGAGGAATGGGCCTGGGGGGGGGGGGAGGCTGAGGGACAAACTCGCCTTGGGTCAGGCCAAAGGAGTCTCCTCCTTTTCGTAACCCAGGAAACCCCGCTAATGCATGTGAGGATCACGGACGTGCGTCGAAGCAGCCATCATCTCTTGACATCTTCCTCCGTGGGAGGCGTTTTTCCTTCCTGCCTGCCTTCAGAGAGACAGAAAAGGAGGGAGGGGCAGAGCGTTCCGCTGGCGCTGGCCGGTTCTTAAGTCACTTGAATCCAAAACACTCCATAGGGCACGGAGGGGTGCGTGCGTGGGGTGGGGTGGGGGCGGCGGCCTACTCCGGACCCCAGGCGTTCCCTCCTCTGACACTTGCCTGGAACCCATGAAAAGCTAAGCTGGTGACTGTGTGTGTGTGTGAATGCGTGCATGTGCGCGTGTCCGTGAGAGAAGGCACGTGTGCGTGAGAGAAAAAGAGAAAAAGGAAGGAGAGAAAGAAAGAGAGAGAGAGAAAGAAAGAGAAGGAAAGAAAGAGAGAGAGAGAGACAGAGAGAGAAAGAAAGAAAGGAAGACAGACAGACAGAGAGGGAGGGAGGGAGGGAGGGGGAGAGAGAGAGAGAGAAAGAAAGAATGAAAGAAAGAAAGAAAAAGAAAAGAAAATCCAGAATGAAAGGAGGAAGGAACGAGGGAAGGAGGGAGGGACCAAATAGGTTAGTTAGTACGGGCCTCCCTGTCATGGAAAAGAGTCTCTGAGCACAGATCCTCCGTTCAGTGAACCAGTTCTCATATCTCCTCTCAGGAGGCTGTGATGTCGATGGACGGGTTTGGGAAAGCAGGCCTGGGGTGCAAGCAATCAGGTATTTCCTCAGAGGCACTTGTAGGGAAACCAAGGAAACACACAGGTTCATCCCTGGAGCGGATTCGAAACCAGTCGGTGCAGGGGGAGTCAGTCAAGGAGATTTCTAGATGTCAGGGTCGGGTCCTTGAGCGGGTTGCCATGCCCTTCTCCAGGAGACCTTCCTGGCCCGGGGATGGAACCCGGGTCTCCTGCATCGCAGGCAGACTCTTGACCGTGTGAGCCACCAAGGAAGCTCTGTCGGAAATGTTCACCGAGTCCTCTTGTTGTAGCCACGCGTTCTGGGAAACAAACTCACTCAGAAGGACCATGCAGGTAGTGGAGTGCAGTTTCTTACACCAGCGGGCCCAAGGCAGAGTCTTCTCTTAGCCAAGGACCCCGACCAGCATTCGTGAAAATCTTTTATACCTCAGGGGTATGTGTCTGAACCCACCACCCCAAATTCCTTGAGACTTACCTAAACAAAGGAAGGGTAAAGACAATCCCGATAACCCCATCATTCATGTGTTATAAGACGAGATACACAGTGGACATTTATTCACAGGCCTGTGGTCATATCCTGATACACATAATGGAACTGATGGCTTTGTTCTGTGACAGAGATAATTAGCATATTCTTTTAGGCCACGGAGAGTCCAAGTACAAGCCCCAAAGGCTGTTTTATCCGGGTGTGTGTGTGTGTGTGTGTGTGTGCGCGCGCGCGCACGCGCGGGCAGGCGCCTGCGTGTGTGTGTGTGCGTGTCCGGTTTTCCATTGGTATGCCCCTTCTATAGACACCGGGCACAAAGTTCAGAGTCCATTGGGAGGGTGACCGTGCGTGTAGCCTCATGTTCGCAGCCTGGCCTAAGATGGAGTCCAGCTCTGTCTGTTTCCTCCTTCACTCTAGCTTCCATCTGCAGAGCTTCAGGCACAGGGCCTTTTGAGTTCTCCGTCAGAAGGGCAAGAGATGGTGGCAAATGTCCCCCCAGAGAGGGTTGTCCCCTCTGACAGAGCTTCCGATATCGGAGGCAACTCAGAAAACTTCAGGATCCAGTCCCACTTTCGGGGGAAGCACCACAGGCAAAGGACCAAACACACGTGGCCCAGGAATCTCCCATCCAGAAGTGGATATCCCCGTTTCACAGAAACATCCTCTGGGCCCCTAAGGAACGTATGGAAATCACTCTCTCGCCAAGGAGAGAAGAATCCTCACTGAGAGTTTCTGAAGTCTGGAAGGACCAGGTAGAGAGAAAAAGAGAAACGATTCTATTCCGCTGACAGGGGCATTATTGTTTGAAGCGACCAAGTGGATGTCCGTCTTTTCCAATTCCCATTTTAAACATTGTGTCCTTTCCGGTCCTTTGTGGTCTCTTTGGATCTGGAAAGCAACAGAGTTAACGGTAAGGTCCTTTTTTTTTTTTTTTTTTTTATGATTATGATTATTTTCCCCCCCTGCCTGTCTGCCTGTCCCTCCCCCTCTTCTCTCTGTCTCTCGCGCTTTTCACTCAGGTTAGGGAATTCACAACAACAACAACAAAAGTAGTGAGAAATCTGTATTTCTGCAGGTCAGGAAGCAACAGGTAAGAACTAGACATGGAACACAACAGGCTGGTTCCAAATAGGGTAAGGAGTCCATCAAGGCTCTCTATCATCACCCTGCTTATTTAACTTATATGCCGAGTACAGCATCACGAGACACGCTGGGCTGGATGAAGCACAAGCTGGAATCAAAATGGCTGGGAGAAATAGCAATCCCCTCAGATATGCAGATGACACCACCCTTATGGCAGAAATGAAGTATAGAGTGGGTTTACAAAGTCGTGCTCGTTTCGGGTTTTCAGATTCTTTTCCCTCAGAGGTGAATCCAAAGTAGGAAGCCTACATTTCCTGTGCTGCCTGGTAGGTGCTTGTGGATTGTATGATGTACATGTCGTATGTGTACACGTTCAACCCGACCTCCTAAGTGGACCGTCCTGCCCCTCCCCGCCCCAACGTATTTTCGTCAAGAAGTCAGGCATCCATTTGAGCATCCTACTCCTCAGGTCATCCGATCCCATGGAAGAAGTCAATCCTCCCGTTTTTCCATCGGTCCTCTACACGTCGCCTGATGATGATGGGGGGTGACCGGAAGACTGACAGTTCTGAAGAATTTTGCAAGAGATTCGGTGAAGGCTCCTAGGATTTGCTCAGTGAAGTGGGTGGCGTGTCAACCACTAGGGACCGTGGAAGGTATGCCCCAAGTGGCAAACAGCGTTACCTTCCACAGAGAAAGCTCTACCTAGCATACCAAGGATGCTTGACCACGCACCCGCCCCGCCCCCCCCCAGGTGACAGGCGTGACGGGTCAGACTGTAGAAATCTTCCTGTCAAGGGTGTATTAACAGGCAGAGGCACCTTAGAGGCACCCTGTCCTGTGAAGCTGGAGGTGGGGAGGAAGGGGCAGAGGGACGATGAAGAAGGGAAGGAGAAAGTGAGGGACAGGGACACCACACAGTGTGTGTGGGGGGCGTGTCTGTGCCGTGTGTGGGTTCCACGTGGGTGTGTGCGCCTGTGGGTGCGGGTGTGAGGGGAGGCGGGCAGAGGCAGAGGCAGGGAGACACACAGCCAGGTCAAGGATAACATAATGTGTGTGGGGGGAGGGGCGGGGGTGGGTGGGTGCGTGCGTGCGTGGTGTGTGCGTGGGGGGGGTGGCGCACAGGACCGTGTGTGAAGGAGGGCAGTGTGTGGGGGGCAAGTGTGTGTGTGGGGGGGTGTCTGTGCTGTGTGCGGGTGCCACGTGGTTGTTAAGCGGGGGGTGGGGGGGAGGGGCGGGCAGAGAGACACACCCGGGCCAAGGACAACGTACTGTGTGGCGGAGCGGGCGGGGGGTGGGTGGGAGTGTGGGTGCGGGGTGTGTGCGTGTGTGCGGTGCCCCATAGGACCGTGGGGGGGGGGCAGTGTGTGTGTGGGGGTGTGGGTCTGTGCTGTGTGCAGATCCCACGTAAGTGTGAGTGAGGGGAGGGGCAGAGGTAGAGGCAGAGGGACACAGCCAGGCCAAGGACAACATAGTTTGGGGGAGGGTCGGGGTGGGGGGTGCGAGTGTGCGTGCGGGGTGTGTGCGTGTGTGCGATGGCGCCTAGGACTGTGCGGGGGGGCGGGCAGTGTGTGGGGGGTGGTGTGTCTGTGCTGTGTGCGGGTGCCACGTGGGTGTGTGCGCCTGTGGGTGCGGGTGTGGGGGAGGGGAGCGGGCAGTGACAGCGGCAGAGAGAGACAGCCAGGCCAAGGACAACGTAGTGTGTGGGGGAGCGGGCGGGGGGTGGGAGTGTGGGTGTGGGGTGTGTGCGTGTGTGCGGTGGCCCATAGGACCGTGGGGGGGCAGTGTGTGTGTGGGGGGGTGTCTGTGCTGTGTGCAGGTCCCACGGAGGTGTGAGTGGGGGGAGGGGCAGAGGCAGAGAGACACAGCCAGGCCAAGGACAACATAGTGGGGGGGGGCGGGGGGGTGGGAGTGTGCGTGCGGGGTGTGTGCGCGTGTGCGATGACGCATAGGACCGTGTGTGGGGTGTTGCGTGTGTGCGACGGCACATAGGACCGTGTGTGGGGTGTTGTGTCTGTGCTGTGTGGGAATGCCACGGGGGTGTGTCCGGGTGTGTGGGGGGGCGGGCAGTGACAGAGGCAGAGAGAGACAGCCAGGCCAAGGACAACGTAGTGTGTGTGGGCGGGGTCGGGGTGCGGGGTGGGAGTGTGCGTGCAGGGTGTGTGTGGAGGCGCCTAGGACCGTGCGGGGGGGCGGGCAGTGTGTGGGGGGTGGTGTGTCTGTGCTGTGTGCGGGTGCCACGTGGGTGTGTGCGCCTGTGGGTGCGGGTGTGGGGGAGGGGAGCGGGCAGTGACAGCGGCAGAGAGAGACAGCCAGGCCAAGGACAACGTAGTGTGTGGGGGAGGGGGCGGGGGGGAGTGTGGGTGCGGGGTGTGTGCGGTGGCCCATAGGACCGTGGGGGGGGCAGTGTGTGTGTGTGTGGGGGTGTCTGTGCTGTGTGCAGGTCCCACGGAGGGGTGAGTGGGGGGAGGGGCAGAGGCAGAGGCAAAGAGACACAGCCAGGCCAAGGACAACATAGTGTGGGGGGGGCGGGGCGGGGGGTGGGAGTGTGCGTGCGGGGTGTGTGCGTGTGTGCGATGGCACCTAGGACCGTGTGTGTAGGGGGGCAGTGTGGGGGGATATTGTGTCTGTGCTGTGTGCGAATGCCACGGGGGTGTGTGCGCCTGTGGGTGCGGGTGTGGGAGGGGCGGGCAGTGACAGAGGCAGAGAGAGACAGCCAGGCCAAGGACAACGTAGTGTGGGTGGGCGGGTTCGGGGTGCGGGGTGGGGAGTGTGCGTGCGGGGTGTGTGCGTGTGTGCGGAGGCGCCTAGGACCGCGCGGGGGGGGGCAGTGTGTGTGTAGGGGGGGGTGTCTCTGCTGTGTGCGGGTGCCACGTGGGTGTGAGGGGGGCGGCGGGCAGAGAGACACACAGCCAGGCCAAGGACAACATAGTGTGTGGAGGGGGAGGGGCGGGGGTGGGTGGGGGGTGTGTCTGTGCTGTGTGCGGGTGCCACGTGGTTGTTAAGGGGGGGGCGGGCAGAGAGACACACAGCCAGGCCAAGGACAACATAGTGTGTGGGGGAGGGGCGGGGGGGTGAGAAGCAGTGTGGGTGCCGGGTGTGTGCGTGGGTGCGGTGGCCCATAGGACCGTGTGGGGGAGGGCAGTGTGTGTGGGGGGTGTGTGTCTGTGCTGTGTGCAGGTCCCACGTAGTTGTGAGTGGGGGGAGGGGCAGAGGCAGAGGCAGAGGCAGAGAGACACACAGCCAGGCCAAGGACAACATAGTGGGGCGGGTGGGAGTGTGCGTGCGGGGTGTGTGCCTGTGTGCGGTGGCGCATAGGGCCGTGTGTGTAGGGGGCCAGTGTCGGGGTGGTGGTGTGTCTGTGCGCCACGTGGGTGTGGGGGGGGGCCGGCAGAGAGACAGAGCCAGTCCAAGGACAACGCTGTGTGTGTGTGTGAGTGGGTGTGCAGGGTGTGGCCGGCGTGTGTGCGGGTGCTGCGTAGGGCCGTGCGGGAGTGCGTGCGCTGTGTGTGTACGCGTTGGGGGCGTGGGCAGCGTGTGTAGGTGGTGCGGGCAGAGACAGAAAGACACAGTCAGCAAAGGACAACGTGCACGGATATTCTTCTGAATATTTGCTTGTGTTTTCTGAGCTCATCACCTCCGGGATCAAGCTCACTCCCGTGCAACGGGAGTCTGCCCCCCTCACCTCAGCCACCACCGGCCAGCACTTGTCTTGGGCAGACAAGGGAGTGTTCCGATTTGGCCGGCGCGGGGGGGGGGGGGTGGCGGAGGAGTGGGGTGGGTGCGCAGGGTTTCGTTGTCACGAGGCGAACTTTGACCCTTGTGTTCTGCCCCTGAACCTCACTGGAGCGACTGGACCCGCGTGACCTGTCACGTCTTGGTTTCAACATCCTTGGCGGGAGAACTAAGATTCCCCCATGCGAAGTGATCAGGCCAGAGAGAAGGAAGTCGATTCCCTTGGGATCCAATGCCCGTTTTCTCGAATCCAGTTAAGTTTCGTCAAGATTTCCCACCCAAACCGAAAAGCCGAAGTGGCTACCTATCCCCGCCCCCTTGACCTCTGTCCCAAGGTGCCCCTCCCACACCGCCTCCTTCCACAGCCTCAAGGCATTCAAGAGTTAGCCGGCCCGGGCCGGCTCCATCCGTGGTCGCCCCGCCCCAAGACCCTCTGAAAAAGCGCCCGACAGGCAGGTGGCGCCCGACCCCCAACCAGCTATCCAGTGAGCCAGCCCCAGCATAGGAGCTTAGTGGGCGACCGACGGGGACTCGTTGCCAGACGGAGCCCATCCTAGTTCGCGTTTCTCCGCTCAGTCAACGGCGCAGACAGGAGAACGGGATCCGCCAACACTTCTCGAGAACGTCCCTGGGCGAGGGATGACGGACGCACGGACGGACGGGACGGGAAGGATTCTTGACTCCCCACCCACGGAGCAGCGGAATGCACTCCCATCCGAGGGGGATCGCAGGCCCACGTCAGACGGTGTGAGCACACGCCCCAGAACAACAACTCGCCAGCATCCCCGTCCGTGTCCCCGTCACCATCTTTGGGCACGCCAGGAGAAAGCCCTTTTGTGACCCGGACGACGGCTCTTTCGGCAAAAGCAACGTTGAGCAACGGCACAAATGAAGAGACTTGGATTTGAAACGACGCGTTCATATTGCAGCGCCTCAAAAGCAAAAGCACGCACTCGTCCCTCACATAACTGCAACCAACAAACCCGACGCACCTGAAAAAGAAAAAGCAAACGGAAGAGAACGGGTCGATCTGGCGGCTCGGTCGCCGAGACCAGATCAACTCCGGAAGGCAGGGCGAGCCGAGAGCCCACTCGGGTGAGGTCGAGCGGGATCAACACGGCAGCTCGGCGGCAGAGGTCGCGAGTGGGAGAGGTCCGTCCGGGTGCTCGACCCGCGGGCGCTGGCCGCTCTGCGGCCCAGTGAGGGAAGGAGGGGGGGAGGGGCGGAGACCCTGACAACTGGGCGACGCGCGCGCGCTGGCGGCTCGGCCGGCAAGGTCGCGAGTGGGAGAGGCCCGGCCGGCAGGTGGACCCGCGGGCACCGCCAGCTCGGCGGCAGAGTGAGGGAAGGAGGGAGGAGGGGCGGAGTCCCTGCCAGGCGGGCGACGCGCGCGCGCTGGCGGCTCGGCGCCAGAGGTCGCGAGTGCGAGAGGCCCGGCTGACAGGTGGACACGCGGGCACCGCCAGCTCGGCGGCAGAGTGAGGCAACGGGGTGAGGGGCAGACAGCCTGACAGCCGGGCGACGGGCGCGCGCTGGCGGCTCGGCGGGCGAGGTCGCGAGTGGGAGAGGCCCGGCCGGCAGGTGGACGCGCGGGCACCGCCAGCTCGGCGGCAGAGTGAGGGGAGGAGGGGGGGAGGGGCAGACAGCCTGACAGCCGGGCGACGGGCACGCGCTGGCGGCTCGGCGGGCGAGGTCGCGAGTGGGAGAGGCCCGGCCGGCAGGTGGACCCGCAGGCACCCGCAGCTCGTCGACAGGGTTAGGGAAGGGGGGGAGGGGATAGAGCCCCGTCGGGCTCGTCGACCCGCGGCTCCTGGCGGCTCTGCGGCCGAGTTAGGGGAGGAGGGGGGGAGGGGCAGTCAGCCTGACAGCCGGGGGACGCGCGCGCGCTGCCGGCTCGGCGGGCGAGGTCGCGAGTGGGAGAGGCCCGGCAGACAGGTGGACACGCGGGCACCGCCAGCTCGTCGACAGAGTGAGGGAAGGAGGGAGGAGGGGCAGAGTCCCTGCCAGGCTGGCGACGCGCGCGTGCCGGCGTCTCGGCGGCAGGGGTCGCGAGTGCGAGAGGCCCGGCCGACAGGTGGACCCGCGGGCACCGCCAGCTCGTCGACAGAGTGAGGGAAGGAGGGAGGAGGGGCGGAGTCCCTGCCAGGCGGGCGACGCGCGCGCGCTGGCGGCTCGGCGGCAGAGGTCGCGAGTGCGAGAGGCCCGGCCGACAGGTGGACACGCGGGCACCGCCAGCTCGGCGGCAGAGTGAGGGAAGGAGGGAGGAGGGGCGGAGTCCCTGCCAGGCGGGCGACGCGCGCGCGCTGGCGGCTCGGCGACAGAGGTCGCGAGTGCGAGAGGCCCGGCCGACAGGTGGACACGCGGGCACCGCCAGCTCGGCGGCAGAGTGAGGGAAGGGGGGGAGGGGCAGACAGCCTGACAACCGGGCGACGGGCGCGCGCTGGCGCCTCGGCTGGCGAGGTCGCGAGTGGGAGAGGCCCTGCCCGCAGGTGGACACGCGGGCACCCGCAGCTCGTCGAGAGTTAGGGAAGGGGGGAAGTCAGGGAAGGGGGGGAGGGGATAGAACCCCGTCGGGCTCGTCGACCCGCGGCTCCTGGCGGCTCTGCGGCCGAGTTAGGGGAGGAGTGGGGGAGGGGCAGACAGCCTGACAGCCGGGCGACGGGCGCGCGCTGGCGGCTCGGCGGGCGAGGTCGCGAGTGGGAGAGGCCCTGCCCGCAGGTGGACCCGCGGGCACCCGCAGCTCGTCGACAGGGTTAGGGAAGGGGGGGAGTCAGGGAAGGGGGGGAGGGGCAGACAGCCTGACAGCCGGGCGACGGGCGCGCGCTGCCGGCTCGGCGGGCGAGGTCGCGAGTGGGAGAGGCCCTGCCCGCAGGTGCACCCGCGGGCACCCGCAGCTCGTCGACAGGGTTAGGGAAGGGGGGGAGTTAGGGAAGGGGGGGAGGGGCTAGAACCCCGTCGGGCTCGTCGACCCGCGGCTCCAAGCGGCTCTGCGGCCGAGTTAGGGGAGGAGGGGGGGAGGGGCAGACAGCCTGACAGCCGGGCGACGGGCGCGCGCTGGCGGCTCGGCGGGCGAGGTCGCGAGTGGGAGAGGCCCTGCCCGCAGGTGGACCCGCGGGCACCCGCAGCTCGTCGACAGGGTTAGGGAAGGGGGGGAGGGGATAGAGCCCCGTCGGGCTCGTCGACCCGCGGCTCCTGGCGGCTCTGCGGCCGAGTTAGGGAAGGGGGGGGAGGGGCAGACTCCCTGCCAGGCGGGCGACGCGCGCGCGCTGGCGGCTGGGCGCCATAGGTCGCGAGTGCGAGAGGCCCGGCCGACAGGTGGACACGCGGGCACCGCCAGCTCGGCGGCAGAGTGAGGGAAGGGGGGGGAGGGGCAGACACCCTGACACCCGGGCGACGGGCGCGCGCTGGCGGCTCGGCGCCAGAGGTCGCGAGTGCGAGAGGCCCGGCCGACAGCTGGACCCGCGGGCACCGCCAGCTCGGCGGCAGAGTGAGGGAAGTAGGGAGGAGGGGCGGAGTCCCTGCCAGGCGGGCGACAAGCGCGCGCTGGCGGCTCGGCGGCAGAGGTCGCGAGTGCGAGAGGCCCGGCCGACAGGTGGACACGCGGGCACCGCCAGCTCGGCGGCAGAGTGAGGGAAGGGGGGGAGGGGCAGACAGCCTGACAACCGGGCGACGGGCGCGCGCTGCCGGCTCGGCGGGCGAGGTCGCGAGTGGGAGAGGCCCTGCCCGCAGGTGGACACGCGGGCACCCGCAGCTCGTCGACAGGGTTAGGGAAGGGGGGGAGGGGATAGAGCCCCGTCGGGCTCGTCGACCCGCGGCTCCTGGCGGCTCTGCGGCCGAGTTAGGGAAGGGGGGGGAGGGGCAGACTCCCTACCAGGCGGGCGACGCGCGCGCGCTGGCGGCTGGGCGCCATAGGTCGCGAGTGCGAGAGGCCCGGCCGACAGGTGGACACGCGGGCACCGCCAGCTCGGCGGCAGAGTGAGGGAAGGGGGGGGAGGGGCAGACACCCTGACACCCGGGCGACGGGCGCGCGCTGGCGGCTCGGCGGGCGAGGTCGCGAGTGGGAGAGGCCCGGCCGACAGCTGGACCCGCGGGCACCGCCAGCTCGGCGGCAGAGTGAGGGAAGGAGGGAGGAGGGGCGGAGTCCCTGCCAGGCGGGCGACGCGCGCGCGCTGGCGGCTCGGCGGCAGAGGTCGCGAGTGCGAGAGGCCCGGCCGACAGGTGGACACGCGGGCACCGCCAGCTCGGCGGCAGAGTGAGGGAAGGAGGGAGGAGGGGCAGACACCCTGACACCCGGGCGACGGGCGCGCGCTGGCGGCTCGGCGCCAGAGGTCGCGAGTGCGAGAGGCCCGGCCGACAGCTGGACCCGCGGGCAACGCCAGCTCGGCGGCAGAGTGAGGGAAGTAGGGAGGAGGGGCGGAGTCCCTGCCAGGCGGGCGACAAGCGCGCGCTGGCGGCTCGGCGGCAGAGGTCGCGAGTGCGAGAGGCCCGGCCGACAGGTGGACACGCGGGCACCGCCAGCTCGGCGGCAGAGTGAGGGAAGGGGGGGAGGGGCAGACAGCCTGACAACCGGGCGACGGGCGCGCGCTGGCGCCTCGGCGGGCGAGGTCGCGAGTGGGAGAGGCCCTGCCCGCAGGTGGACACGCGGGCACCCGCAGCTCGTCGAGAGTTAGGGAAGGGGGGAAGTCAGGGAAGGGGGGGAGGGGATAGAACCCCGTCGGGCTCGTCGACCCGCGGCTCCTGGCGGCTCTGCGGCCGAGTTAGGGGAGGAGTGGGGGAGGGGCAGACAGCCTGACAGCCGGGCGACGGGCGCGCGCTGGCGGCTCGGCGGGCGAGGTCGCGAGTGGGAGAGGCCCTGCCCGCAGGTGGACCCGCGGGCACCCGCAGCTCGTCGACACGGTTAGGGAAGGGGGGGAGGGGATAGAGCCCCGTCGGGCTCGTCGACCCGCGGCTCCTGGCGGCTCTGCTGCCGAGTTAGGGAAGGGGGGGGAGGGGCAGACTCCCTGCCAGGCGGGCGACGCGCGCGCGCTGGCGGCTGGGCGCCATAGGTCGCGAGTGCGAGAGGCCCGGCCGACAGGTGGACACGCGGGCACCGCCAGCTCGGCGGCAGAGTGAGGGAAGGGGGGGAGGGGCAGACACCCTGACAACCGGGCGACGGGCGCGCGCTGGCGGCTCGGCGGGCGAGGTCGCGAGTGGGAGAGGCCCGGCCGACAGCTGGACCCGCGGGCACCGCCAGCTCGGCGGCAGAGTGAGGGAAGGAGGGAGGAGGGGCGGAGTCCCTGCCAGGCGGGCGACGCGTGCCCGCTGGCGGCTCGGCGCCAGAGGTCGCGAGTGCGAGAGGCCCGGCCGACAGGTGGACACGCGGGAACCGCCAGCTCGGCGGCAGAGTGAGGGAAGGGGGGGAGGGGCAGACAGTCTGACAACCGGGCGACGGGCGCGCGCTGGCGCCTCGGCTGGCGAGGTCGCGAGTGGGAGAGGCCCTGCCCGCAGGTGGACACGCGGGCACCCGCAGCTCGTCGAGAGTTAGGGAAGGGGGGAAGTCAGGGAAGGGGGGGAGGGGATAGAACCCCGTCGGGCTCGTCGACCCGCGGCTCCTGGCGGCTCTGCGGCCGAGTTAGGGGAGGAGTGGGGGAGGGGCAGACAGCCTGACAGCCGGGCGACGGGCGCGCGCTGGCGGCTCGGCGGGCGAGGTCGCGAGTGGGAGAGGCCCTGCCCGCAGGTGGACCCGCGGGCACCCGCAGCTCGTCGACAGGGTTAGGGAAGGGGGGGAGTCAGGGAAGGGGGGGAGGGGCAGACAGCCTGACAGCCGGGCGACGGGCGCGCGCTGGCGGCTCGGTGGGCGAGGTCGCGAGTGGGAGAGGCCCTGCCCGCAGGTGCACCCGCGGGCACCCGCAGCTCGTCGACAGGGTTAGGGAAGGGGGGGAATTAGGGAAGGGGGGGAGGGGCTAGAACCCCTTCGGGCTCGTCGACCCGCGGCTCCAAGCGGCTCTGCGGCCGAGTTAGGGGAGGAGGGGGGGAGGGGCAGACAGCCTGACAGCCGCGCGACGTGCGCGCGCTGCCGGCTCGGCGGGCGAGGTCGCGAGTGGGAGAGGCCCTGCCCGCAGGTGGACCCGCGGGCACCCGCAGCTCGTCGACAGGGTTAGGGAAGGGGCGGAGGGGATAGAGCCCCGTCGGGCTCGTCGACCCGCGGCTCCTGGCGGCTCTGCGGCCGAGTTAGGGAAGGGGGGGGAGGGGCAGACTCCCTGCCAGGCGGGCGACGCGCGCGCGCTGGCGGCTGGGCGCCATAGGTCGCGAGTGCGAGAGGCCCGGCCGACAGGTGGACACGCGGGCACCGCCAGCTCGGCGGCAGAGTGAGGGAAGGGGGGGGAGGGGCAGACACCCTGACACCCGGGCGACGGGCGCGCGCTGGCGGCTCGGCGGGCGAGGTCGCGAGTGGGAGAGGCCCGGCCGACAGCTGGACCCGCGGGCACCGCCAGCTCGGCGGCAGAGTTAGGGAAGGAGGGAGGAGGGGCGGAGTCCCTGCCAGGCGGGCGACGCGCGCGCGCTGGCGGCTCGGCGGCAGAGGTCGCGAGTGCGAGAGGCCCGGCCGACAGGTGGACACGCGGGCACCGCCAGCTCGGCGGCAGAGTGAGGGAAGGGGGGGAGGGGCAGACAGCCTGACAACCGGGCGACGGGCGCGCGCTGGCGCCTCGGCTGGCGAGGTCGCGAGTGGGAGAGGCCCTGCCCGCAGGTGGACACGCGGGCACCCGCAGCTCGTCGAGAGTTAGGGAAGGGGGGAAGTCAGGGAAGGGGGGGAGGGGATAGAACCCCGTCGGGCTCGTCGACCCGCGGCTCCTGGCGGCTCTGCGGCCGAGTTAGGGGAGGAGTGGGGGAGGGGCAGACAGCCTGACAGCCGGGCGACGGGCACGCGCTGGCGGCTCGGCGGGCGAGGTCGCGAGTGGGAGAGGCCCGGCCGGCAGGTGGACCCGCAGGCACCCGCAGCTCGTCGACAGGGTTAGGGAAGGGGGGGAGGGGATAGAGCCCCGTCGGGCTCGTCGACCCGCGGCTCCTGGCGGCTCTGCGGCCGAGTTAGGGGAGGAGGGGGGGAGGGGCAGTCAGCCTGACAGCCGGGGGACGCGCGCGCGCTGCCGGCTCGGCGGGCGAGGTCGCGAGTGGGAGAGGCCCGGCAGACAGGTGGACACGCGGGCACCGCCAGCTCGTCGACAGAGTGAGGGAAGGAGGGAGGAGGGGCAGAGTCCCTGCCAGGCTGGCGACGCGCGCGTGCCGGCGTCTCGGCGGCAGGGGTCGCGAGTGCGAGAGGCCCGGCCGACAGGTGGACCCGCGGGCACCGCCAGCTCGTCGACAGAGTGAGGGAAGGAGGGAGGAGGGGCGGAGTCCCTGCCAGGCGGGCGACGCGCGCGCGCTGGCGGCTCGGCGGCAGAGGTCGCGAGTGCGAGAGGCCCGGCCGACAGGTGGACACGCGGGCACCGCCAGCTCGGCGGCAGAGTGAGGGAAGGAGGGAGGAGGGGCGGAGTCCCTGCCAGGCGGGCGACGCGCGCGCGCTGGCGGCTCGGCGACAGAGGTCGCGAGTGCGAGAGGCCCGGCCGACAGGTGGACACGCGGGCACCGCCAGCTCGGCGGCAGAGTGAGGGAAGGGGGGGAGGGGCAGACAGCCTGACAACCGGGCGACGGGCGCGCGCTGGCGCCTCGGCGGGCGAGGTCGCGAGTGGGAGAGGCCCTGCCCGCAGGTGGACACGCGGGCACCCGCAGCTCGTCGAGAGTTAGGGAAGGGGGGAAGTCAGGGAAGGGGGGGAGGGGATAGAACCCCGTCGGGCTCGTCGACCCGCGGCTCCTGGCGGCTCTGCGGCCGAGTTAGGGGAGGAGGGGGGGAGGGGCAGACAGCCTGACAGCCGGGCGACGGGCGCGCGCTGGCGGCTCGGCGGGCGAGGTCGCGAGTGGGAGAGGCCCTGCCCGCAGGTGGACCCGCGGGCACCCGCAGCTCGTCGACAGGGTTAGGGAAGGGGGGGAGGGGATAGAGCCCCGTCGGGCTCGTCGACCCGCGGCTCCTGGCGGCTCTGCGGCCGAGTTAGGGAAGGGGGGGGAGGGGCAGACTCCCTGCCAGGCGGGCGACGCGCGCGCGCTGGCGGCTGGGCGCCATAGGTCGCGAGTGCGAGAGGCCCGGCCGACAGGTGGACACGCGGGCACCGCCAGCTCGGCGGCAGAGTGAGGGAAGGGGGGGGAGGGGCAGACACCCTGACACCCGGGCGACGGGCGCGCGCTGGCGGCTCGGCGGGCGAGGTCGCGAGTGGGAGAGGCCCGGCCGACAGCTGGACCCGCGGGCACCGCCAGCTCGGCGGCAGAGTGAGGGAAGGAGGGAGGAGGGGCGGAGTCCCTGCCAGGCGGGCGACGCGCGCGCGCTGGCGGCTCGGCGGCAGAGGTCGCGAGTGCGAGAGGCCCGGCCGACAGGTGGACACGCGGGCACCGCCAGCTCGGCGGCAGAGTGAGGGAAGGAGGGAGGAGGGGCAGACACCCTGACACCCGGGCGACGGGCGCGCGCTGGCGGCTCGGCGCCAGAGGTCGCGAGTGCGAGAGGCCCGGCCGACAGCTGGACCCGCGGGCACCGCCAGCTCGGCGGCAGAGTGAGGGAAGTAGGGAGGAGGGGCGGAGTCCCTGCCAGGCGGGCGACAAGCGCGCGCTGGCGGCTCGGCGGCAGAGGTCGCGAGTGCGAGAGGCCCGGCCGACAGGTGGACACGCGGGCACCGCCAGCTCGGCGGCAGAGTGAGGGAAGGGGGGGAGGGGCAGACAGCCTGACAACCGGGCGACGGGCGCGCGCTGCCGGCTCGGCGGGCGAGGTCGCGAGTGGGAGAGGCCCTGCCCGCAGGTGGACACGCGGGCACCCGCAGCTCGTCGACAGGGTTAGGGAAGGGGGGGAGGGGATAGAGCCCCGTCGGGCTCGTCGACCCGCGGCTCCTGGCGGCTCTGCGGCCGAGTTAGGGAAGGGGGGGGAGGGGCAGACTCCCTGCCAGGCGGGCGACGCGCGCGCGCTGGCGGCTGGGCGCCATAGGTCGCGAGTGCGAGAGGCCCGGCCGACAGGTGGACACGCGGGCACCGCCAGCTCGGCGGCAGAGTGAGGGAAGGGGGGGAGGGGCAGACACCCTGACACCCGGGCGACGGGCGCGCGCTGGCGGCTCGGCGGGCGAGGTCGCGAGTGGGAGAGGCCTGGCCGACAGCTGGACCCGCGGGCACCGCCAGCTCGGCGGCAGAGTGAGGGAAGGAGGGAGGAGGGGCAGAGTCCCTGCCAGGCGGGCGACGCGCGCGCGCTGGCGGCTCGGCGGCAGAGGTCGCGAGTGCGAGAGGCCCGGCCGACAGGTGGACACGCGGGCACCGCCAGCTCGGCGGCAGAGTGAGGGAAGGGGGGGAGGGGCAGACAGCCTGACAACCGGGCGACGGGCGCGCGCTGGCGCCTCGGCGGGCGAGGTCGCGAGTGGGAGAGGCCCTGCCCGCAGGTGGACACGCGGGCACCCGCAGCTCGTCGAGAGTTAGGGAAGGGGGGAAGTCAGGGAAGGGGGGGAGGGGATAGAACCCCGTCGGGCTCGTCGACCCGCGGCTCCTGGCGGCTCTGCGGCCGAGTTAGGGGAGGAGGGGGGGAGGGGCAGACAGCCTGACAGCCGGGCGACGGGCGCGCGCTGGCGGCTCGGCGGGCGAGGTCGCGAGTGGGAGAGGCCCTGCCCGCAGGTGGACCCGCGGGCACCCGCAGCTCGTCGACAGGGTTAGGGAAGGGGGGGAGGGGATAGAGCCCCGTCGGGCTCGTCGACCCGCGGCTCCTGGCGGCTCTGCGGCCGAGTTAGGGAAGGGGGGGGAGGGGCAGACTCCCTGCCAGGCGGGCGACGCGCGCGCGCTGGCGGCTGGGCGCCATAGGTCGCGAGTGCGAGAGGCCCGGCCGACAGGTGGACACGCGGGCACCGCCAGCTCGGCGGCAGAGTGAGGGAAGGGGGGGGAGGGGCAGACACCCTGACACCCGGGCGACGGGCGCGCGCTGGCGGCTCGGCGGGCGAGGTCGCGAGTGGGAGAGGCCCGGCCGACAGCTGGACCCGCGGGCACCGCCAGCTCGGCGGCAGAGTGAGGGAAGGAGGGAGGAGGGGCGGAGTCCCTGCCAGGCGGGCGACGCGCGCGCGCTGGCGGCTCGGCGGCAGAGGTCGCGAGTGCGAGAGGCCCGGCCGACAGGTGGACACGCGGGCACCGCCAGCTCGGCGGCAGAGTGAGGGAAGGAGGGAGGAGGGGCAGACACCCTGACACCCGGGCGACGGGCGCGCGCTGGCGGCTCGGCGCCAGAGGTCGCGAGTGCGAGAGGCCCGGCCGACAGCTGGACCCGCGGGCACCGCCAGCTCGGCGGCAGAGTGAGGGAAGTAGGGAGGAGGGGCGGAGTCCCTGCCAGGCGGGCGACAAGCGCGCGCTGGCGGCTCGGCGGCAGAGGTCGCGAGTGCGAGAGGCCCGGCCGACAGGTGGACACGCGGGCACCGCCAGCTCGGCGGCAGAGTGAGGGAAGGGGGGGAGGGGCAGACAGCCTGACAACCGGGCGACGGGCGCGCGCTGGCGCCTCGGCGGGCGAGGTCGCGAGTGGGAGAGGCCCTGCCCGCAGGTGGACACGCGGGCACCCGCAGCTCGTCGAGAGTTAGGGAAGGGGGGAAGTCAGGGAAGGGGGGGAGGGGATAGAACCCCGTCGGGCTCGTCGACCCGCGGCTCCTGGCGGCTCTGCGGCCGAGTTAGGGGAGGAGTGGGGGAGGGGCAGACAGCCTGACAGCCGGGCGACGGGCGCGCGCTGGCGGCTCGGCGGGCGAGGTCGCGAGTGGGAGAGGCCCTGCCCGCAGGTGGACCCGCGGGCACCCGCAGCTCGTCGACAGGGTTAGGGAAGGGGGGGAGGGGATAGAGCCCCGTCGGGCTCGTCGACCCGCGGCTCCTGGCGGCTCTGCTGCCGAGTTAGGGAAGGGGGGGGAGGGGCAGACTCCCTGCCAGGCGGGCGACGCGCGCGCGCTGGCGGCTGGGCGCCATAGGTCGCGAGTGCGAGAGGCCCGGCCGACAGATGGACACGCGGGCACCGCCAGCTCGGCGGCAGAGTGAGGGAAGGGGGGGAGGGGCAGACACCCTGACAACCGGGCGACGGGCGCGCGCTGGCGGCTCGGCGGGCGAGGTCGCGAGTGGGAGAGGCCCGGCCGACAGCTGGACCCGCGGGCACCGCCAGCTCGGCGGCAGAGTGAGGGAAGGAGGGAGGAGGGGCGGAGTCCCTGCCAGGCGGGCGACGCGTGCCCGCTGGCGGCTCGGCGCCAGAGGTCGCGAGTGCGAGAGGCCCGGCCGACAGGTGGACACGCGGGCACCGCCAGCTCGGCGGCAGAGTGAGGGAAGGGGGGGAGGGGCAGACAGCCTGACAACCGGGCGACGGGCGCGCGCTGGCGCCTCGGCTGGCGAGGTCGCGAGTGGGAGAGGCCCTGCCCGCAGGTGGACACGCGGGCACCCGCAGCTCGTCGAGAGTTAGGGAAGGGGGGAAGTCAGGGAAGGGGGGGAGGGGATAGAACCCCGTCGGGCTCGTCGACCCGCGGCTCCTGGCGGCTCTGCGGCCGAGTTAGGGGAGGAGTGGGGGAGGGGCAGACAGCCTGACAGCCGGGCGACGGGCGCGCGCTGGCGGCTCGGCGGGCGAGGTCGCGAGTGGGAGAGGCCCTGCCCGCAGGTGGACCCGCGGGCACCCGCAGCTCGTCGACAGGGTTAGGGAAGGGGGGGAGTCAGGGAAGGGGGGGAGGGGCAGACAGCCTGACAGCCGGGCGACGGGCGCGCGCTGGCGGCTCGGTGGGCGAGGTCGCGAGTGGGAGAGGCCCTGCCCGCAGGTGCACCCGCGGGCACCCGCAGCTCGTCGACAGGGTTAGGGAAGGGGGGGAATTAGGGAAGGGGGGGAGGGGCTAGAACCCCTTCGGGCTCGTCGACCCGCGGCTCCAAGCGGCTCTGCGGCCGAGTTAGGGGAGGAGGGGGGGAGGGGCAGACAGCCTGACAGCCGCGCGACGGGCGCGCGCTGCCGGCTCGGCGGGCGAGGTCGCGAGTGGGAGAGGCCCTGCCCGCAGGTGGACCCGCGGGCACCCGCAGCTCGTCGACAGGGTTAGGGAAGGGGCGGAGGGGATAGAGCCCCGTCGGGCTCGTCGACCCGCGGCTCCTGGCGGCTCTGCGGCCGAGTTAGGGAAGGGGGGGGAGGGGCAGACTCCCTGCCAGGCGGGCGACGCGCGCGCGCTGGCGGCTGGGCGCCATAGGTCGCGAGTGCGAGAGGCCCGGCCGACAGGTGGACACGCGGGCACCGCCAGCTCGGCGGCAGAGTGAGGGAAGGGGGGGGAGGGGCAGACACCCTGACACCCGGGCGACGGGCGCGCGCTGGCGGCTCGGCGGGCGAGGTCGCGAGTGGGAGAGGCCCTGCCCGCAGGTGCACCCGCGGGCACCCGCAGCTCGTCGACAGGGTTAGGGAAGGGGGGGAGTTAGGGAAGGGGGGGAGGGGCTAGAACCCCGTCGGGCTCGTCGACCCGCGGCTCCAAGCGGCTCTGCGGCCGAGTTAGGGGAGGAGGGGGGGAGGGGCAGACAGCCTGACAGCCGGGCGACGGGCGCGCGCTGCCGGCTCGGCGGGCGAGGTCGCGAGTGGGAGAGGCCCTGCCCGCAGGTGGACCCGCGGGCACCCGCAGCTCGTCGACAGGGTTAGGGAAGGGGGGGAGGGGCAGACACCCTGACAACCGGGCGACGGGCGCGCGCTGGCGGCTCGGCGGCAGAGGTCGCGAGTGCGAGAGGCCCGGCGGACAGGTGGACACGCGGGCACCGCCAGCTCGGCGGCAGAGTGAGGGAAGGGGGGGGAGGGGCAGACACCCTGACAACCGGGCGACGGGCGCGTGCTGGCGGCTCGGCGGGCGAGGTCGCGAGTGGGAGAGGCCCGGCCGACAGCTGGACCCGCGGGCACCGCCAGCTCGGCGGCAGAGTGAGGGAAGGAGGGAGGAGGGGCAGAGTCCCTGCCAGGCTGGCGACGCGCGCGTGCCGGCGTCTCGGCGGCAGGGGTCGCGAGTGCGAGAGGCCCGGCCGACAGGTGGACCCGCGGGCACCGCCAGCTCGTCGACAGAGTGAGGGAAGGAGGGAGGAGGGGCAGAGTCCCTGCCAGGCTGGCGACGCGCGCGTGCCGGCGTCTCGGCGGCAGGGGTCGCGAGTGCGAGAGGCCCGGCCGACAGGTGGACCCGCGGGCACCGCCAGCTCGTCGACAGAGTGAGGGAAGGAGGGAGGAGGGGCAGAGTCCCTGCCAGGCGGGCGACGCGCGCGCGCTGGCGGCTCGGCGAGAGAGGTCGCGAGTGCGAGAGGCCCGGCCGACAGGTGGACACGCGGGCACCGCCAGCTCGGCGGCAGAATGAGGGAAGGGGGGGGAGGCGCAGACAGCCTGACAGCCGGGCGACGGGCGAGCGCTGGCGGCTCGGCGGGCGAGGTCGCGAGTGGGAGAGGCCCTGCCCGCAGGTGGACACGCGGGCACCCGCAGCTCGTCGAGAGTTAGGGAAGGGGGGGAGTTAGGGAAGGGGGGGAGGGGATAGAACCCCGTCGGGCTCGTCGACCCGCGGCTCCAAGCGGCTCTGCGGCCGAGTTAGGGGAGGAGGGGGGGAGGGGAAGACAGCCTGACAGCCGGGCGACGGGCGCGCGCTGCCGGCTCGGCGGGCGAGGTCGCGAGTGGGAGAGGCCCTGCCCGCAGGTGGACCCGCGGGCACCCGCAGCTCGTCGACAGGGTTAGGGAAGGGGGGGAGGGGATAGAGCCCCGTCGGGCTCGTCGACCCGCGGCTCCTGGCGGCTCTGCGGCCGAGTTAGGGAAGGGGGGGGAGGGGCAGACTCCCTGCCAGGCGGGCGACGCGCGCGCGCTGGCGGCTCGGCGCCAGAGGTCGCGAGTGCGAGAGGCCCGGCCGACAGGTGGACACGCGGGCTCCGCCAGCTCGGCGGCAGAGTGAGGGAAGGGGGGGGAGGGGCAGACACCCTGACAACCGGGCCAAGGGCGCGTGCTGGCGGCTCGGCGGGCGAGGTCGCGAGTGGGAGAGGCCCGGCCGACAGGTGGACACGCGGGCACCGCCAGCTCGGCGGCAGAGTGAGGGAAGGAGGGGGAGGGGCAGACACCCTGACAACCGGGCGACGGGCGCGTGCTGGCGGCTCGGCGGGCGAGGTCGCGAGTGGGAGAGGCCCGGCCGACAGCTGGACCCGCGGGCACCACCAGCTCGGCGGCAGAGTGAGGGAAGGAGGGAGGAGGGGCGGAGTCCCTGCCAGGCGGGCGACGCGCGCGCGCTGGCGGCTCGGCGGCAGAGGTCGCGAGTGCTAGAGGCCCGGCCGACAGGTGGACACGCGGGCACCGCCAGCTCGGCGGCAGAGTGAGGGAAGGGGGGGAGGGGCAGACAGCCTGACAGCCGGGCGACGGGCGCGCGCTGGCGGCTCGGCGGGCGAGGTCGCGAGTGGGAGAGGCCCTGCCCGCAGGTGGACCCGCGGGCACCCGCAGCTCGTCGAGAGTTAGGGAAGGGGGGAAGTCAGGGAAGGGGGGGAGGGGATAGAACCCCGTCGGGCTCGTCGACCCGCGGCTCCAAGCGGCTCTGCGGCCGAGTTAGGGGAGGAGTGGGGGAGGGGCAGACAGCCTGACAGCCGGGCGACGGGCGCGCGCTGGCGGCTCGGCGGGCGAGGTCGCGAGTGGGAGAGGCCCTGCCCGCAGGTGCACCCGCGGCACCCGCAGCTCGTCGACAGGGTTAGGGAAGAGGGGGAGTTAGGGAAGGTGGGGAGGGGCTAGAACCCCGTCGGGCTCGTCGACCCGCGGCTCCAAGCGGCTCTGCGGCCGAGTTAGGGGAGGAGGGGGGGAGGGCCAGACAGCCTGACAGCCGGGCGACGGGCGCGCGCTGCCGGCTCGGCGGGCGAGGTCGCGAGTGGGAGAGGCCCTGCCCGCAGGTGGACCCGCGGGCACCCGCAGCTCGTCGTCAGGGTTAGGGAAGGGGGGGAGGGGATAGAGCCCCGTCGGGCTCGTCGACCCGCGGCTCCTGGCGGCTCTGCGGCCGAGTTAGGGAAGGGGGGGGAGGGGCAGACTCCCTGCCAGGCGGGCGACGCGCGCGCGCTGGCGGCTGGGCGCCATAGGTCGCGAGTGCGAGAGGCCCGGCCGACAGGTGGACACGCGGGCACCGCCAGCTCGGCGGCAGAGTGAGGGAAGGGGGGGGAGGGGCAGACACCCTGACACCCGGGCGACGGGCGCGCGCTGGCGGCTCGGCGGGCGAGGTCGCGAGTGGGAGAGGCCCGGCCGACAGCTGGACCCGCGGGCACCGCCAGCTCGGCGGCAGAGTGAGGGAAGGAGGGAGGAGGGGCGGAGTCCCTGCCAGGCGGGCGACGCGCGCGCGCTGGCGGCTCGGCGGCAGAGGTCGCGAGTGCGAGAGGCCCGGCCGACAGGTGGACACGCGGGCACCGCCAGCTCGGCGGCAGAGTGAGGAAAGGAGGGAGGAGGGGCGGAGTCCCTGCCAGGCGGGCGACGCGCGCGCGCTGGCGCTCGGCACCAGAGGTCGCGAGTGCGAGAGGCCCGGCCGACAGGTGGACACGCGGGCACCGCCAGCTCGGCGGCAGAGTGAGGGAAGGGGGGGAGGGGCAGACAGCCTGACAGCCGGGCGACGGGCGCGCGCTGGCGGCTCGGCGGGCGAGGTCGCGAGTGGGAGAGGCCCTGCCCGCAGGTGGACCCGCGGGCACCCGCAGCTCGTCGACAGGGTTAGGGAAGGGGGGGAGGGGATAGAGCCCCGTCGGGCTCGTCGACCCGCGGCTCCTGGCGGCTCTGCGGCCGAGTTAGGGAAGGGGGGGGAGGGGCAGACTCCCTGGAAGGCGGGAAACGCGCGCGCGCTGGCGGCTGGGCGCCATAGGTCGCGAGTGCGAGAGGCCCGGCCGACAGGTGGACACGCGGGCACCGCCAGCTCGGCGGCAGAGTGAGGGAAGGGGGGGAGGGGCAGACACCCTGACAACCGGGCGACGGGCGCGCGCTGGCGGCTCGGCGTGCGAGGTCGCGAGTGGGAGAGGCCCGGCCGAAAGCTGGACCCGCGGGCACCGCCAGCTCGGCGGCAGAGTGAGGGAAGGAGGGAGGAGGGGCGGAGGCCCTGCCAGGCGGGCGACGCGCGCGCGCTGGCGGCTCGGCGCCAGAGGTCGCGAGTGCGAGAGGCCCGGCCGACAGGTGGACACGCGGGCACCGCCAGCTCGTCGACAGAGTGAGGGAAGGAGGGAGGAGGGGCAGAGTCCCTGCCAGGCTGGCGACGCGCGCGTGCCGGCGTCTCGGCGGCAGGGGTCGCGAGTGCGAGAGGCCCGGCCGACAGGTGGACCCGCGGGCACCGCCAGCTCGTCGACAGAGTGAGGGAAGGAGGGAGGAGGGGCAGAGTCCCTGCCAGGCTGGCGACGCGCGCGTGCCGGCGTCTCGGCGGCAGGGGTCGCGAGTGCGAGAGGCCCGGCCGACAGGTGGACCCGCGGGCACCGCCAGCTCGTCGACAGAGTGAGGGAAGGAGGGAGGAGGGGCAGAGTCCCTGCCAGGCGGGCGACGCGCGCGCGCTGGCGGCTCGGCGACAGAGGTCGCGAGTGCGAGAGGCCCGGCCGACAGGTGGACACGCGGGCACCGCCAGCTCGGCGGCAGAATGAGGGAAGGGGGGGGAGGCGCAGACAGCCTGACAGCCGGGCGACGGGCGAGCGCTGGCGGCTCGGCGGGCGAGGTCGCGAGTGGGAGAGGCCCTGCCCGCAGGTGGACACGCGGGCACCCGCAGCTCGTCGAGAGTTAGGGAAGGGGGGGAGTTAGGGAAGGGGGGGAGGGGATAGAACCCCGTCGGGCTCGTCGACCCGCGGCTCCTGGCGGATCTGCGGCCGAGTTAGGGGAGGAGTGGGGGAGGGGCAGACAGCCTGACAGCCGGGCGACGGGCGCGCGCTGCCGGCTCGGCGGGCGAGGTCGCGAGTGGGAGAGGCCCTGCCCGCAGGTGGACCCGCGGGCACCCGCAGCTCGTCGACAGGGTTAGGGAAGGGGGGGAGGGGATAGAGCCCCGTCGGGCTCGTAGACCCGCGGCTCCTGGCGCTCTGCGGCCGAGTTAGGGAAGGGGGGGAGGGGCAGACTCCTGCCAGGCGGGCGACGCGCGCGCGCTGGCGGCTGGCCGCCATAGGTCGCGAGTGCGAGAGGCCCGGCCGACAGGTGGACACGCGGGCACCGCCAGCTCGGCGGCAGAGTGAGGGAAGGGGGGGGAGGGGCAGACACCCTGACAACCGGGCGACGGGCGCGCGCTGGCGGCTCGGCGGGCGAGGTCGCGAGTGGGAGAGGCCCGGCCGACAGCTGGACCCGCGGGCACCGACAGCTCGGCGGCAGAGTGAGGGAAGGAGGGAGGAGGGGCGGAGTCCCTGCCAGGCGGGCGACGCGCGCGCGCTGGCGGCTGGGCGCCATAGGTCGCGAGTGCGAGAGGCCCGGCCGACAGGTGGACACGCGGGCACCGCCAGCTCGGCGGCAGAGTGAGGGAAGGGGGGGGAGGGGCAGACACCCTGACACCCGGGCGACGGGCGCGCGCTGGCGGCTCGGCGGGCGAGGTCGCGAGTGCGAGAGGCCCGGCCGACAGGTGGACACGCGGGCACCGCCATCTCGGCGGCAGAGTGAGGGAAGGAGGGAGGAGCGGCAGACACCCTGACACCCGGGCGACGGGCGCGCGCTGGCGGCTCGGCGCCAGAGGTCGCGAGTGCGAGAGGCCCGGCCGACAGCTGGACCCGCGGGCACCGCCAGCTCGGCGGCAGAGTGAGGGAAGGAGGGAGGAGGGGCGGAGTCCCTGCCAGGCGGGCGACGCGCGCGCGCTGGCGGCTCGGCGGCAGAGGTCGCGAGTTCGAGAGGCCCGGCCGACAGGTGGACACGCGGGCACCGCCAGCTCGGCGGCAGAGTGAGGGAAGGGGGGGAGGGGCAGACAGCCTGACAACCGGGCGACGGGCGCGCGCTGGCGCCTCGGCGGGCGAGGTCGCGAGTGGGAGAGGCCCTGCCCGCAGGTGGACACGCGGGCACCCGCAGCTCGTCGAGAGTTAGGGAAGGGGGGAAGTCAGGGAAGGGGGGGGGGGATAGAACCCCGTCGGGCTCGTCGACCCGCGGCTCCTGGCGGCTCTGCGGCCGAGTTAGGGGAGGAGTGGGGGAGGGGCAGACAGCCTGACAGCCGGGCGACGGGCGCGCGCTGGCGGCTCGGCGGGCGAGGTCGCGAGTGGGAGAGGCCCTGCCGGCAGGTGGACCCGCGGGCACCCGCAGCTCGTCGACAGGGTTAGGGAAGGGGGGGAGTCAGGGAAGGGGGGGAGGGGCAGACAGCCTGAGAGCCGGGCGACGGGCGCGCGCTGGCGGCTCGGCGGGCGAGGTCGCGAGTGGGAGAGGCCCTGCCCGCAGGTGCACCCGCGGGCACCCGCAGCTCGTCGACAGGGTTAGGGAAGGGGGGGAGTTAGGGAAGGGGGGGAGGGGCTAGAACCCCGTCGGGCTCGTCGACCCGCGGCTCCAAGCGGCTCTGCGGCCGAGTTAGGGGAGGAGGGGGGGAGGGGCAGACAGCCTGACAGCCGGGCGACGGGCGCGCGCTGCCGGCTCGGCGGGCGAGGTCGCGAGTGGGAGAGGCCCTGCCCGCAGGTGGACCCGCGGGCACCCGCAGCTCGTCGACAGGGTTAGGGAAGGGGGGGACGGGATAGAGCCCCGTCGGGCTCGTCGACCCGCGGCTCCTGGCGGCTCTGCGGCCGAGTTAGGGAAGGGGGGGGAGGGGCAGACTCCCTGCCACGCGGGCGACGCGCGCGCGCTGGCGGCTGGGCGCCATAGGTCGCGAGTGCGAGAGGCCCGGCCGACAGATGGACACGCGGGCACCGCCAGCTCGGCGGCAGAGTGAGGGAAGGGGGGGAGGGGCAGACACCCTGACACCCGGGCGACGGGCGCGCGCTGGCGGCTCGGCGGGCGAGGTCGCGAGTGCGAGAGGCCCGGCCGACAGCTGGACCCGCGGGCACCGCCAGCTCGGCGGCAGAGTGAGGGAAGGAGGGAGGAGGGGCGGAGTCCCTGCCAGGCGGGCGACAAGCGCGCGCTGGCGGCTCGGCGGCAGAGGTCGCGAGTTCGAGAGGCCCGGCCGACAGGTGGACACGCGGGCACCGCCAGCTCGGCGGCAGAGTGAGGGAAGGGGGGGAGGGGCAGACAGCCTGACAACCGGGCGACGGGCGCGCGCTGGCGCCTCGGCGGGCGAGGTCGCGAGTGGGAGAGGCCCTGCCCGCAGGTGGACACGCGGGCACCCGCAGCTCGTGGAGAGTTAGGGAAGGGGGGAAGTCAGGGAAGGGGGGGAGGGGATAGAACCCCGTCGGGCTCGTCGACCCGCGGCTCCTGGCGGCTCTGCGGCCGAGTTAGGGGAGGAGTGGGGGAGGGGCAGACAGCCTGACAGCCGGGCGACGGGCGCGCGCTGGCGGCTCGGCGGGCGAGGTCGCGAGTGGGAGAGGCCCTGCCCGCAGGTGGACCCGCGGGCACCCGCAGCTCGTCGACAGGGTTAGGGAAGGGGGGGAGGGGATAGAGCCCCGTCGCGCTCGTCGACCCGCGGCTCCTGGCGGCTCTGCGGCCGAGTTAGGGAAGGGGGGGGAGGGGCAGACTCCCTGCCAGGCGGGCGACGCGCGCGCGCTGGCGGCTGGGCGCCATAGGTCGCGAGTGCGAGAGGCCCGGCCGACAGGTGGACACGCGGGCACCGCCAGCTCGGCGGCAGAGTGAGGGAAGGGGGGGGAGGGGCAGACACCCTGACAACCGGGCGACGGGCGCGCGCTGGCGGCTCGGCGGGCGAGGTCGCGAGTGGGAGAGGCCTGGCCGACAGCTGCACCCGCGGGCACCGCCAGCTCGGCGGCAGAGTGAGGGAAGGAGGGAGGAGGGGCGGAGTCCCTGCCAGGCGGGCGACGCGCGCGCGCTGGCGGCTCGGCGGCAGAGGTCGCGAGTGCGAGAGGCCCGGCCGACAGGTGGACACGCGGGCACCGCCAGCTCGGCGGCAGAGTGAGGGAAGGAGGGAGGAGGGGCGGAGTCCCTGCCAGGCGGGCGACGCGCGCGCGCTGGCGGCTCGGCGCCAGAGGTCGCGAGTGCGAGAGGCCCGGCCGACAGGTGGACACGCGGGCACCGCCAGCTCGGCGGCAGAGTGAGGGAAGGGGGGGAGGGGCAGACAGCCTGACAACCGGGCGACGGGCGCGCGCTGGCGCCTCGGCTGGCGAGGTCGCGAGTGGGAGAGGCCCTGCCCACAGGTGGACACGCGGGCACCCGCAGCTCGTCGAGAGTTAGGGAAGGGGGTAAGTCAGGGAAGGGGGGGGCGATAGAACCCCGTCGGGCTCGTCGACCCGCGGCTCCTGGCGGCTCTGCGGCCGAGTTAGGGGAGGAGTGGGGGAGGGGCAGACAGCCTGACAGCCGGGCGACGGGCGCGCGCTGGCGTCTCGGCGGGCGAGGTCGCGAGTGGGAGAGGCCCTGCCCGCAGGTGGACCCGCGGGCACCCGCAGCTCGTCGACAGGGTTAGGGAAGGGGGGGAGTCAGGGAAGGGGGGGAGGGGCAGACAGCCTGACAGCCGGGCGAGGGGCGCGCGCTGGCGGCTCGGCGGGCGAGGTCGCGAGTGGGAGAGGCCCTGCCCGCAGGT
Organism: Giraffa tippelskirchi; assembly: GCF_054371585.1. Taxonomy (NCBI): domain Eukaryota; kingdom Metazoa; phylum Chordata; class Mammalia; order Artiodactyla; family Giraffidae; genus Giraffa; species Giraffa tippelskirchi. The sequence goes on along the minus strand of NC_137285.1, from coordinate 73,158,142 downwards.
GCACCTGCGGGCACCCGCAGCTCGTCGACAGGGTTAGGGAAGGGGGGGAGTCAGGGAAGGGGGGGAGGGGCAGACAGCCTGACAGCCGGGCGACGGGCGCGCGCTGGCGGCTCGGCGGGCGAGGTCGCGAGTGGGAGAGGCCCTGCCCGCAGGTGCACCCGCGGGCACCCGCAGCTCGTCGACAGGGTTAGGGAAGGGGGGGAGTTAGGGAAGGGGGGGAGGGGCTAGAACCCCGTCGGGCTCGTCGACCCGCGGCTCCAAGCGGCTCTGCGGCCGAGTTAGGGGAGGAGGGGGGAGGGGCAGACAGCCTGACAGCCGGGCGACGGGCGCGCGCTGCCGGCTCGGCGGGCGAGGTCGCGAGTGGGAGAGGCCCTGCCCGCAGGTGGACCCGCGGGCACCCGCAGCTCGTCGACAGGGTTAGGGAAGGGGGGGAGGGGATAGAGCCCCGTCGGGCTCGTCGACCCGCGGCTCCTGGCGGCTCTGCGGCCGAGTTAGGGAAGGGGGGGGAGGGGCAGACTCCCTGCCAGGCGGGCGACGCGCGCGCGCTGGCGGCTGGGCGCCATAGGTCGCGAGTGCGAGAGGCCCGGCCGACAGGTGGACACGCGGGCACCGCCAGCTCGGCGGCAGAGTGAGGGAAGGGGGGGAGGGGCAGACACCCTGACACCCGGGCGACGGGCGCGCGCTGGCGGCTCGGCGGGCGAGGTCGCGAGTGGGAGAGGCCCGGCCGACAGCTGGACCCGCGGGCACCGCCAGCTCGGCGGCAGAGTGAGGGAAGGAGGGAGGAGGGGCGGAGTCCCTGCCAGGCGGGCGACGCGCGCGCGCTGGCGGCTCGGCGGCAGAGGTCGCGAGTGCGAGAGGCCCGGCCGACAGGTGGACACGCGGGCACCGCCAGCTCGGCGGCAGAGTGAGGGAAGGAGGGAGGAAGGGCAGACACCCTGACACCCGGGCGACGGGCGCGCGCTGGCGGCTCGGCGCCAGAGGTCGCGAGTGCGAGAGGCCCGGCCGACAGCTGGACCCGCGGGCACCGCCAGCTCGGCGGCAGAGTGAGGGAAGGAGGGAGGAGGGGCGGAGTCCCTGCCAGGCGGGCGACGCGCGCGCGCTGGAGGCTCGGCGGCAGAGGTCGCGAGTGCGAGAGGCCCGGCCGACAGGTGGACCCCCGGGCACCGCCAGCTCGGCGGCAGAGTGAGGGAAGGAGGGGGAGGGGCAGACACCCTGACAACCGGGCGACGGGCGCGTGCTGGCGGCTCGGCGGGCGAGGTCGCGAGTGGGAGAGGCCCGGCCGACAGCTGGACCCGCGGGCACCGCCAGCTCGGCGGCAGAGTGAGGGAAGGAGGGAGGAGGGGCGGAGTCCCTGCCAGGCGGGCGACGCGCGCGCGCTGGCGGCTCGGCGGCAGAGGTCGCGAGTGCGAGAGGCCCGGCCGACAGGTGGACACGCGGGCACCGCCAGCTCGGCGGCAGAGTGAGGGAAGGGGGGGAGGGGCAGACAGCCTGACAGCCGGGCGACGGGCGCGCGCTGGCGGCTCGGCGGGCGAGGTCGCGAGTGGGAGAGGCCCTGCCCGCAGGTGGACCCGCGGGCACCCGCAGCTCGTCGAGAGTTAGGGAAGGGGGGAAGTCAGGGAAGGGGGGGAGGGGATAGAACCCCGTCGGGCTCGTCGACCCGCGGCTCCTGGCGGCTCTGCGGCCGAGTTAGGGGAGGAGTGGGGGAGGGGCAGACAGCCTGACAGCCGGGCGACGGGCGCGCGCTGGCGGCTCGGCGGGCGAGGTCGCGAGTGGGAGAGGCCCTGCCCGCAGGTGCACCCGCGGGCACCCGCAGCTCGTCGACAGGGTTAGGGAAGGGGGGGAGGGGATAGAGCCCCGTCGGGCTCGTCGACCCGCGGCTCCTGGCGGCTCTGCGGCCGAGTTAGGGAAGGGGGGGGAGGGGCAGACTCCCTGCCAGGCGGGCGACGCGCGCGCGCTGGCGGCTCGGCGGCAGAGGTCGCGAGTGCGAGAGGCCCGGCCGACAGGTGGACACGCGGGCTCCGCCAGCTCGGCGGCAGAGTGAGGGAAGGGGGGGGAGGGGCAGACACCCTGACAACCGGGCGACGGGCGCGTGCTGGCGGCTCGGCGGGCGAGGTCGCGAGTGGGAGAGGCCCGGCCGACAGCTGGACCCGCGGGCACCGCCAGCTCGGCGGCAGAGTGAGGGAAGGGGGGGAGGGGCAGACAGCCTGACAACCGGGCGACGGGCGCGCGCTGGCGCCTCGGCTGGCGAGGTCGCGAGTGGGAGAGGCCCTGCCCGCAGGTGGACACGCGGGCACCCGCAGCTCGTCGAGAGTTAGGGAAGGGGGGAAGTCAGGGAAGGGGGGGAGGGGATAGAACCCCGTCGGGCTCGTCGACCCGCGGCTCCTGGCGGCTCTGCGGCCGAGTTAGGGGAGGAGTGGGGGAGGGGCAGACAGCCTGACAGCCGGGCGACGGGCGCGCGCTGGCGGCTCGGCGGGCGAGGTCGCGAGTGGGAGAGGCCCTGCCCGCAGGTGGACCCGCGGGCACCCGCAGCTCGTCGACAGGGTTAGGGAAGGGGGGGAGGGGATAGAGCCCCGTCGGGCTCGTCGACCCGCGGCTCCTGGCGGCTCTGCGGCCGAGTTAGGGAAGGGGGGGTAGGGGCAGACTCCCTGCCAGGCGGGCGACGCGCGCGCGCTGGCGGCTGGGCGCCATAGGTCGCGAGTGCGAGAGGCCCGGCCGACAGGTGGACACGCGGGCACCGCCAGCTCGGCGGCAGAGTGAGGGAAGGGGGGGAGGGGCAGACACCCTGACAACCGGGCGACGGGCGCGCGCTGGCGGCTCGGCGTGCGAGGTCGCGAGTGGGAGAGGCCCGGCCGACAGCTGGACCCGCGGGCACCGCCAGCTCGGCGGCAGAGTGAGGGAAGGAGGGAGGAGGGGCGGAGTCCCTGCCAGGCGGGCGACGCGCGCGCGCTAGCGGCTCGGCGGCAGAGGTCGCGAGTGCGAGAGGCCCGGCCGACAGGTGGACACGCGGGCACCGCCAGCTCGGCGGCAGAGTGAGGGAAGGAGGGAGGAGGGGCGGAGTCCCAGCCAGGCGGGCGACGCGCGCGCGCTGGCGGCTCGGCGCCAGAGGTCGCGAGTGCGAGAGGCCCGGCCGACAGGTGGACACGCGGGCACCGCCAGCTCGTCGACAGAGTGAGGGAAAGAGGGAGGAGGGGCAGAGTCCCTGCCAGGCTGGCGACGCGCGCGTGCCGGCGTCTCGGCGGCAGGGGTCGCGAGTGCGAGAGGCCCGGCCGACAGGTGGACCCGCGGGCACCGCCAGCTCGTCGACAGAGTGAGGGAAGGAGGGAGGAGGGGCAGAGTCCCTGCCAGGCTGGCGACGCGCGCGTGCCGGCGTCTCGGCGGCAGGGGTCGCGAGTGCGAGAGGCCCGGCCGACAGGTGGACCCGCGGGCACCGCCAGCTCGTCGACAGAGTGAGGGAAGGAGGGAGGAGGGGCAGAGTCCCTGCCAGGCGGGCGACGCGCGCGCGCTGGCGGCTCGGCGACAGAGGTCGCGAGTGCGAGAGGCCCGGCCGACAGGTGGACACGCGGGCACCGCCAGCTCGGCGGTAGAATGAGGGAAGGGGGGGGAGGCGCAGACAGCCTGACAGCCGGGCGACGGGCGAGCGCTGGCGGATCGGCGGGCGAGGTCGCGAGTGGGAGAGGCCCTGCCCGCAGGTGGACCCGCGGGCACCCGCAGCTCGTCGAGAGTTAGGGAAGGGGGGAAGTCAGGGAAGGGGGGGAGGGGATAGAACCCCGTCGGGCTCGTCGACCCGCGGCTCCTGGCGGCTCTGCGGCCGAGTTAGGGGAGGAGTGGGGGAGGGGCAGACAGCCTGACAGCCGGGCGACGGGCGCGCGCTGGCGGCTCGGCGGGCGAGGTCGCGAGTGGGAGAGGCCCTGCCCGCAGGTGCACCCGCGGGCACCCGCAGCTCGTCGACAGGGTTAGGGAATGGGGGGAGGGGATAGAGCCCCGTCGGGCTCGTCGACCCGCGGCTCCTGGCGGCTCTGCGGCCGAGTTAGGGAAGGGGGGGGAGGGGCAGACTCCCTGCCAGGCGGGCGACGCGCGCGCGCTGGCGGCTCGGCGGCAGAGGTCGCGAGTGCGAGAGGCCCGGCCGACAGGTGGACACGCGGGCTCCGCCAGCTCGGCGGCAGAGTGAGGGAAGGGGGGGGAGGGGCAGACACCCTGACAACCGGGCGACGGGCGCGTGCTGGCGGCTCGGCGGGCGAGGTCGCGAGTGGGAGAGGCCCGGCCGACAGCTGGACCCGCGGGCACCGCCAGCTCGGCGGCAGAGTGAGGGAAGGGGGGGAGGGGCAGACAGCCTGACAACCGGGCGACGGGCGCGCGCTGGCGCCTCGGCTGGCGAGGTCGCGAGTGGGAGAGGCCCTGCCCGCAGGTGGACACGCGGGCACCCGCAGCTCGTCGAGAGTTAGGGAAGGGGGGAAGTCAGGGAAGGGGGGGAGGGGATAGAACCCCGTCGGGCTCGTCGACCCGCGGCTCCTGGCGGCTCTGCGGCCGAGTTAGGGGAGGAGTGGGGGAGGGGCAGACAGCCTGACAGCCGGGCGACGGGCGCGCGCTGGCGGCTCGGCGGGCGAGGTCGCGAGTGGGAGAGGCCCTGCCCGCAGGTGGACCTGCGGGCACCCGCAGCTCGTCGACAGGGTTAGGGAAGGGGGGGAGGGGATAGAGCCCCGTCGGGCTCGTCGACCCGCGGCTCCTGGCGGCTCTGCGGCCGAGTTAGGGAAGGGGGGGTAGGGGCAGACTCCCTGCCAGGCGGGCGACGCGCGCGCGCTGGGGGCTGGGCGCCATAGGTCGCGAGTGCGAGAGGCCCGGCCGACAGGTGGACACGCGGGCACCGCCAGCTCGGCGGCAGAGTGAGGGAAGGGGGGGAGGGGCAGACACCCTGACAACCGGGCGACGGGCGCGCGCTGGCGGCTCGGCGTGCGAGGTCGCGAGTGGGAGAGGCCCGGCCGACAGCTGGACCCGCGGGCACCGCCAGCTCGGCGGCAGAGTGAGGGAAGGAGGGAGGAGGGGCGGAGTCCCTGCCAGGCGGGCGACGCGCGCGCGCTGGCGGCTCGGCGGCAGAGGTCGCGAGTGCGAGAGGCCCGGCCGACAGGTGGACACGCGGGCACCGCCAGCTCGGCGGCAGAGTGAGGGAAGGAGGGAGGAGGGGCGGAGTCCCAGCCAGGCGGGCGACGCGCGCGCGCTGGCGGCTCGGCGCCAGAGGTCGCGAGTGCGAGAGGCCCGGCCGACAGGTGGACACGCGGGCACCGCCAGCTCGTCGACAGAGTGAGGGAAGGAGGGAGGAGGGGCAGAGTCCCTGCCAGGCTGGCGACGCGCGCGTGCCGGCGTCTCGGCGGCAGGGGTCGCGAGTGCGAGAGGCCCGGCCGACAGGTGGACCCGCGGGCACCGCCAGCTCGTCGACAGAGTGAGGGAAGGAGGGAGGAGGGGCAGAGTCCCTGCCAGGCTGGCGACGCGCGCGTGCCGGCGTCTCGGCGGCAGGGGTCGCGAGTGCGAGAGGCCCGGCCGACAGGTGGACCCGCGGGCACCGCCAGCTCGTCGACAGAGTGAGGGAAGGAGGGAGGAGGGGCAGAGTCCCTGCCAGGCGGGCGACGCGCGCGCGCTGGCGGCTCGGCGACAGAGGTCGCGAGTGCGAGAGGCCCGGCCGACAGGTGGACACGCGGGCACCGCCAGCTCGGCGGCAGAATGAGGGAAGGGGGGGGAGGCGCAGACAGCCTGACAGCCGGGCGACGGGCGAGCGCTGGCGGATCGGCGGGCGAGGTCGCGAGTGGGAGAGGCCCTGCCCGCAGGTGGACACGCGGGCACCCGCAGCTCGTCGAGAGTTAGGGAAGGGGGGGAGTTAGGGAAGGGGGGGAGGGGATAGAACCCCGTCGGGCTCGTCGACCCGCGGCTCCAAGCGGCTCTGCGGCCGAGTTAGGGGAGGATGGGAGGAGGGGCAGACAGCCTGACAGCCGGGCGACGGGCGCGCGCTGCCGGCTCGGCGGGCGAGGTCGCGAGTGGGAGAGGCCCTGCCCGCAGGTGGACCCGCGGGCACCCGCAGCTCGTCGACAGGGTTAGGGAAGGGGGGGAGGGGATAGAGCCCCGTCGGGCTCGTCGACCCGCGGCTCCTGGCGGCTCTGCGGCCGAGTTAGGGAAGGGGGGGGAGGGGCAGACTCCCTGCCAGGCGGGCGACGCGCGCGCGCTGGCGGCTCGGCGGCAGAGGTCGCGAGTGCGAGAGGCCCGGCCGACAGGTGGACACGCGGGCTCCGCCAGCTCGGCGGCAGAGTGAGGGAAGGGGGGGGAGGGGCAGACACCCTGACAACCGGGCGACGGGCGCGTGCTGGCGGCTCGGCGGGCGAGGTCGCGAGTGGGAGAGGCCCGGCCGACAGCTGGACCCGCGGGCACCGCCAGCTCGGCGGCAGAGTGAGGGAAGGGGAGGAGGGGCAGACAGCCTGTCAACCGGGCGACGGACGCGCGCTGGCGCCTCGGCTGGCGAGGTCGCGAGTGGGAGAGGCCCTGCCCGCAGGTGGACACGCGGGCACCCGCAGCTCGTCGAGAGTTAGGGAAGGGGGGAAGTCAGGGAAGGGGGGGAGGGGATAGAACCCCGTCGGGCTCGTCGACCCGCGGCTCCTGGCGGCTCTGCGGCCGAGTTAGGGGAGGAGTGGGGGAGGGGCAGACAGCCTGACAGCCGGGCGACGGGCGCGCGCTGGCGGCTCGGCGGGCGAGGTCGCGAGTGGGAGAGGCCCTGCCCGCAGGTGGACCCGCGGGCACCCGCAGCTCGTCGACAGGGTTAGGGAAGGGGGGGAGGGGATAGAGCCCCGTCGGGCTCGTCGACCCGCGGCTCCTGGCGGCTCTGCGGCCGAGTTAGGGAAGGGGGGGTAGGGGCAGACTCCCTGCCAGGCGGGCGACGCGCGCGCGCTGGGGGCTGGGCGCCATAGGTCGCGAGTGCGAGAGGCCCGGCCGACAGGTGGACACGCGGGCACCGCCAGCTCGGCGGCAGAGTGAGGGAAGGGGGGGAGGGGCAGACACCCTGACAACCGGGCGACGGGCGCGCGCTGGCGGCTCGGCGTGCGAGGTCGCGAGTGGGAGAGGCCCGGCCGACAGCTGGACCCGCGGGCACCGCCAGCTCGGCGGCAGAGTGAGGGAAGGAGGGAGGAGGGGCGGAGTCCCTGCCAGGCGGGCGACGCGCGCGCGCTGGCGGCTCGGCGGCAGAGGTCGCGAGTGCGAGAGGCCCGGCCGACAGGTGGACACGCGGGCACCGCCAGCTCGGCGGCAGAGTGAGGGAAGGAGGGAGGAGGGGCGGAGTCCCAGCCAGGCGGGCGACGCGCGCGCGCTGGCGGCTCGGCGCCAGAGGTCGCGAGTGCGAGAGGCCCGGCCGACAGGTGGACACGCGGGCACCGCCAGCTCGTCGACAGAGTGAGGGAAGGAGGGAGGAGGGGCAGAGTCCCTGCCAGGCTGGCGACGCGCGCGTGCCGGCGTCTCGGCGGCAGGGGTCGCGAGTGCGAGAGGCCCGGCCGACAGGTGGACCCGCGGGCACCGCCAGCTCGTCGACAGAGTGAGGGAAGGAGGGAGGAGGGGCAGAGTCCCTGCCAGGCTGGCGACGCGCGCGTGCCGGCGTCTCGGCGGCAGGGGTCGCGAGTGCGAGAGGCCCGGCCGACAGGTGGACCCGCGGGCACCGCCAGCTCGTCGACAGAGTGAGGGAAGGAGGGAGGAGGGGCAGAGTCCCTGCCAGGCGGGCGACGCGCGCGCGCTGGCGGCTCGGCGACAGAGGTCGCGAGTGCGAGAGGCCCGGCCGACAGGTGGACACGCGGGCACCGCCAGCTCGGCGGCAGAATGAGGGAAGGGGGGGGAGGCGCAGACAGCCTGACAGCCGGGCGACGGGCGAGCGCTGGCGGATCGGCGGGCGAGGTCGCGAGTGGGAGAGGCCCTGCCCGCAGGTGGACACGCGGCACCCGCAGCTCGTCGACAGGGTTAGGGAAGAGGGGGAGTTAGGGAAGGTGGGGAGGGGCTAGAACCCCGTCGGGCTCGTCGACCCGCGGCTCCAAGCGGCTCTGCGGCCGAGTTAGGGGAGGAGGGGGGGAGGGCCAGACAGCCTGACAGCCGGGCGACGGGCGCGCGCTGCCGGCTCGGCGGGCGAGGTCGCGAGTGGGAGAGGCCCTGCCCGCAGGTGGACCCGCGGGCACCCGCAGCTCGTCGTCAGGGTTAGGGAAGGGGGGGAGGGGATAGAGCCCCGTCGGGCTCGTCGACCCGCGGCTCCTGGCGGCTCTGCGGCCGAGTTAGGGAAGGGGGGGGAGGGGCAGACTCCCTGCCAGGCGGGCGACGCGCGCGCGCTGGCGGCTGGGCGCCATAGGTCGCGAGTGCGAGAGGCCCGGCCGACAGGTGGACACGCGGGCACCGCCAGCTCGGCGGCAGAGTGAGGGAAGGGGGGGGAGGGGCAGACACCCTGACACCCGGGCGACGGGCGCGCGCTGGCGGCTCGGCGGGCGAGGTCGCGAGTGGGAGAGGCCCGGCCGACAGCTGGACCCGCGGGCACCGCCAGCTCGGCGGCAGAGTGAGGGAAGGAGGGAGGAGGGGCGGAGTCCCTGCCAGGCGGGCGACGCGCGCGCGCTGGCGGCTCGGCGGCAGAGGTCGCGAGTGCGAGAGGCCCGGCCGACAGGTGGACACGCGGGCACCGCCAGCTCGGCGGCAGAGTGAGGAAAGGAGGGAGGAGGGGCGGAGTCCCTGCCAGGCGGGCGACGCGCGCGCGCTGGCGCTCGGCACCAGAGGTCGCGAGTGCGAGAGGCCCGGCCGACAGGTGGACACGCGGGCACCGCCAGCTCGGCGGCAGAGTGAGGGAAGGGGGGGAGGGGCAGACAGCCTGACAGCCGGGCGACGGGCGCGCGCTGGCGGCTCGGCGGGCGAGGTCGCGAGTGGGAGAGGCCCTGCCCGCAGGTGGACCCGCGGGCACCCGCAGCTCGTCGACAGGGTTAGGGAAGGGGGGGAGGGGATAGAGCCCCGTCGGGCTCGTCGACCCGCGGCTCCTGGCGGCTCTGCGGCCGAGTTAGGGAAGGGGGGGGAGGGGCAGACTCCCTGGAAGGCGGGAAACGCGCGCGCGCTGGCGGCTGGGCGCCATAGGTCGCGAGTGCGAGAGGCCCGGCCGACAGGTGGACACGCGGGCACCGCCAGCTCGGCGGCAGAGTGAGGGAAGGGGGGGAGGGGCAGACACCCTGACAACCGGGCGACGGGCGCGCGCTGGCGGCTCGGCGTGCGAGGTCGCGAGTGGGAGAGGCCCGGCCGACAGCTGGACCCGCGGGCACCGCCAGCTCGGCGGCAGAGTGAGGGAAGGAGGGAGGAGGGGCGGAGGCCCTGCCAGGCGGGCGACGCGCGCGCGCTGGCGGCTCGGCGCCAGAGGTCGCGAGTGCGAGAGGCCCGGCCGACAGGTGGACACGCGGGCACCGCCAGCTCGTCGACAGAGTGAGGGAAGGAGGGAGGAGGGGCAGAGTCCCTGCCAGGCTGGCGACGCGCGCGTGCCGGCGTCTCGGCGGCAGGGGTCGCGAGTGCGAGAGGCCCGGCCGACAGGTGGACCCGCGGGCACCGCCAGCTCGTCGACAGAGTGAGGGAAGGAGGGAGGAGGGGCAGAGTCCCTGCCAGGCTGGCGACGCGCGCGTGCCGGCGTCTCGGCGGCAGGGGTCGCGAGTGCGAGAGGCCCGGCCGACAGGTGGACCCGCGGGCACCGCCAGCTCGTCGACAGAGTGAGGGAAGGAGGGAGGAGGGGCAGAGTCCCTGCCAGGCGGGCGACGCGCGCGCGCTGGCGGCTCGGCGACAGAGGTCGCGAGTGCGAGAGGCCCGGCCGACAGGTGGACACGCGGGCACCGCCAGCTCGGCGGCAGAATGAGGGAAGGGGGGGGAGGCGCAGACAGCCTGACAGCCGGGCGACGGGCGAGCGCTGGCGGCTCGGCGGGCGAGGTCGCGAGTGGGAGAGGCCCTGCCCGCAGGTGGACACGCGGGCACCCGCAGCTCGTCGAGAGTTAGGGAAGGGGGGGAGTTAGGGAAGGGGGGGAGGGGATAGAACCCCGTCGGGCTCGTCGACCCGCGGCTCCTGGCGGCTCTGCGGCCGAGTTAGGGGAGGAGTGGGGGAGGGGCAGACAGCCTGACAGCCGGGCGACGGGCGCGCGCTGCCGGCTCGGCGGGCGAGGTCGCGAGTGGGAGAGGCCCTGCCCGCAGGTGGACCCGCGGGCACCCGCAGCTCGTCGACAGGGTTAGGGAAGGGGGGGAGGGGATAGAGCCCCGTCGGGCTCGTAGACCCGCGGCTCCTGGCGGCTCTGCGGCCGAGTTAGGGAAGGGGGGGAGGGGCAGACTCCTGCCAGGCGGGCGACGCGCGCGCGCTGGCGGCTGGCCGCCATAGGTCGCGAGTGCGAGAGGCCCGGCCGACAGGTGGACACGCGGGCACCGCCAGCTCGGCGGCAGAGTGAGGGAAGGGGGGGGAGGGGCAGACACCCTGACAACCGGGCGACGGGCGCGCGCTGGCGGCTCGGCGGGCGAGGTCGCGAGTGGGAGAGGCCCGGCCGACAGCTGGACCCGCGGGCACCGACAGCTCGGCGGCAGAGTGAGGGAAGGAGGGAGGAGGGGCGGAGTCCCTGCCAGGCGGGCGACGCGCGCGCGCTGGCGGCTGGGCGCCATAGGTCGCGAGTGCGAGAGGCCCGGCCGACAGGTGGACACGCGGGCACCGCCAGCTCGGCGGCAGAGTGAGGGAAGGGGGGGGAGGGGCAGACACCCTGACACCCGGGCGACGGGCGCGCGCTGGCGGCTCGGCGGGCGAGGTCGCGAGTGCGAGAGGCCCGGCCGACAGGTGGACACGCGGGCACCGCCATCTCGGCGGCAGAGTGAGGGAAGGAGGGAGGAGCGGCAGACACCCTGACACCCGGGCGACGGGCGCGCGCTGGCGGCTCGGCGCCAGAGGTCGCGAGTGCGAGAGGCCCGGCCGACAGCTGGACCCGCGGGCACCGCCAGCTCGGCGGCAGAGTGAGGGAAGGAGGGAGGAGGGGCGGAGTCCCTGCCAGGCGGGCGACGCGCGCGCGCTGGCGGCTCGGCGGCAGAGGTCGCGAGTTCGAGAGGCCCGGCCGACAGGTGGACACGCGGGCACCGCCAGCTCGGCGGCAGAGTGAGGGAAGGGGGGGAGGGGCAGACAGCCTGACAACCGGGCGACGGGCGCGCGCTGGCGCCTCGGCGGGCGAGGTCGCGAGTGGGAGAGGCCCTGCCCGCAGGTGGACACGCGGGCACCCGCAGCTCGTCGAGAGTTAGGGAAGGGGGGAAGTCAGGGAAGGGGGGGGGGATAGAACCCCGTCGGGCTCGTCGACCCGCGGCTCCTGGCGGCTCTGCGGCCGAGTTAGGGGAGGAGTGGGGGAGGGGCAGACAGCCTGACAGCCGGGCGACGGGCGCGCGCTGGCGGCTCGGCGGGCGAGGTCGCGAGTGGGAGAGGCCCTGCCGGCAGGTGGACCCGCGGGCACCCGCAGCTCGTCGACAGGGTTAGGGAAGGGGGGGAGTCAGGGAAGGGGGGGAGGGGCAGACAGCCTGAGAGCCGGGCGACGGGCGCGCGCTGGCGGCTCGGCGGGCGAGGTCGCGAGTGGGAGAGGCCCTGCCCGCAGGTGCACCCGCGGGCACCCGCAGCTCGTCGACAGGGTTAGGGAAGGGGGGGAGTTAGGGAAGGGGGGGAGGGGCTAGAACCCCGTCGGGCTCGTCGACCCGCGGCTCCAAGCGGCTCTGCGGCCGAGTTAGGGGAGGAGGGGGGGAGGGGCAGACAGCCTGACAGCCGGGCGACGGGCGCGCGCTGCCGGCTCGGCGGGCGAGGTCGCGAGTGGGAGAGGCCCTGCCCGCAGGTGGACCCGCGGGCACCCGCAGCTCGTCGACAGGGTTAGGGAAGGGGGGGACGGGATAGAGCCCCGTCGGGCTCGTCGACCCGCGGCTCCTGGCGGCTCTGCGGCCGAGTTAGGGAAGGGGGGGGAGGGGCAGACTCCCTGCCAGGCGGGCGACGCGCGCGCGCTGGCGGCTGGGCGCCATAGGTCGCGAGTGCGAGAGGCCCGGCCGACAGATGGACACGCGGGCACCGCCAGCTCGGCGGCAGAGTGAGGGAAGGGGGGGAGGGGCAGACACCCTGACACCCGGGCGACGGGCGCGCGCTGGCGGCTCGGCGGGCGAGGTCGCGAGTGCGAGAGGCCCGGCCGACAGCTGGACCCGCGGGCACCGCCAGCTCGGCGGCAGAGTGAGGGAAGGAGGGAGGAGGGGCGGAGTCCCTGCCAGGCGGGCGACAAGCGCGCGCTGGCGGCTCGGCGGCAGAGGTCGCGAGTTCGAGAGGCCCGGCCGACAGGTGGACACGCGGGCACCGCCAGCTCGGCGGCAGAGTGAGGGAAGGGGGGGAGGGGCAGACAGCCTGACAACCGGGCGACGGGAGCGCGCTGGCGCCTCGGCGGGCGAGGTCGCGAGTGGGAGAGGCCCTGCCCGCAGGTGGACACGCGGGCACCCGCAGCTCGTGGAGAGTTAGGGAAGGGGGGAAGTCAGGGAAGGGGGGGAGGGGATAGAACCCCGTCGGGCTCGTCGACCCGCGGCTCCTGGCGGCTCTGCGGCCGAGTTAGGGGAGGAGTGGGGGAGGGGCAGACAGCCTGACAGCCGGGCGACGGGCGCGCGCTGGCGGCTCGGCGGGCGAGGTCGCGAGTGGGAGAGGCCCTGCCCGCAGGTGGACCCGCGGGCACCCGCAGCTCGTCGACAGGGTTAGGGAAGGGGGGGAGGGGATAGAGCCCCGTCGCGCTCGTCGACCCGCGGCTCCTGGCGGCTCTGCGGCCGAGTTAGGGAAGGGGGGGGAGGGGCAGACTCCCTGCCAGGCGGGCGACGCGCGCGCGCTGGCGGCTGGGCGCCATAGGTCGCGAGTGCGAGAGGCCCGGCCGACAGGTGGACACGCGGGCACCGCCAGCTCGGCGGCAGAGTGAGGGAAGGGGGGGGAGGGGCAGACACCCTGACAACCGGGCGACGGGCGCGCGCTGGCGGCTCGGCGGGCGAGGTCGCGAGTGGGAGAGGCCTGGCCGACAGCTGCACCCGCGGGCACCGCCAGCTCGGCGGCAGAGTGAGGGAAGGAGGGAGGAGGGGCGGAGTCCCTGCCAGGCGGGCGACGCGCGCGCGCTGGCGGCTCGGCGGCAGAGGTCGCGAGTGCGAGAGGCCCGGCCGACAGGTGGACACGCGGGCACCGCCAGCTCGGCGGCAGAGTGAGGGAAGGAGGGAGGAGGGGCGGAGTCCCTGCCAGGCGGGCGACGCGCGCGCGCTGGCGGCTCGGCGCCAGAGGTCGCGAGTGCGAGAGGCCCGGCCGACAGGTGGACACGCGGGCACCGCCAGCTCGGCGGCAGAGTGAGGGAAGGGGGGGAGGGGCAGACAGCCTGACAACCGGGCGACGGGCGCGCGCTGGCGCCTCGGCTGGCGAGGTCGCGAGTGGGAGAGGCCCTGCCCACAGGTGGACACGCGGGCACCCGCAGCTCGTCGAGAGTTAGGGAAGGGGGTAAGTCAGGGAAGGGGGGGGCGATAGAACCCCGTCGGGCTCGTCGACCCGCGGCTCCTGGCGGCTCTGCGGCCGAGTTAGGGGAGGAGTGGGGGAGGGGCAGACAGCCTGACAGCCGGGCGACGGGCGCGCGCTGGCGTCTCGGCGGGCGAGGTCGCGAGTGGGAGAGGCCCTGCCCGCAGGTGGACCCGCGGGCACCCGCAGCTCGTCGACAGGGTTAGGGAAGGGGGGGAGTCAGGGAAGGGGGGGAGGGGCAGACAGCCTGACAGCCGGGCGAGGGGCGCGCGCTGGCGGCTCGGCGGGCGAGGTCGCGAGTGGGAGAGGCCCTGCCCGCAGGTGCACCTGCGGGCACCCGCAGCTCGTCGACAGGGTTAGGGAAGGGGGGGAGTCAGGGAAGGGGGGGAGGGGCAGACAGCCTGACAGCCGGGCGACGGGCGCGCGCTGGCGGCTCGGCGGGCGAGGTCGCGAGTGGGAGAGGCCCTGCCCGCAGGTGCACCCGCGGGCACCCGCAGCTCGTCGACAGGGTTAGGGAAGGGGGGGAGTTAGGGAAGGGGGGGAGGGGCTAGAACCCCGTCGGGCTCGTCGACCCGCGGCTCCAAGCGGCTCTGCGGCCGAGTTAGGGGAGGAGGGGGGAGGGGCAGACAGCCTGACAGCCGGGCGACGGGCGCGCGCTGCCGGCTCGGCGGGCGAGGTCGCGAGTGGGAGAGGCCCTGCCCGCAGGTGGACCCGCGGGCACCCGCAGCTCGTCGACAGGGTTAGGGAAGGGGGGGAGGGGATAGAGCCCCGTCGGGCTCGTCGACCCGCGGCTCCTGGCGGCTCTGCGGCCGAGTTAGGGAAGGGGGGGGAGGGGCAGACTCCCTGCCAGGCGGGCGACGCGCGCGCGCTGGCGGCTGGGCGCCATAGGTCGCGAGTGCGAGAGGCCCGGCCGACAGGTGGACACGCGGGCACCGCCAGCTCGGCGGCAGAGTGAGGGAAGGGGGGGAGGGGCAGACACCCTGACACCCGGGCGACGGGCGCGCGCTGGCGGCTCGGCGGGCGAGGTCGCGAGTGGGAGAGGCCCGGCCGACAGCTGGACCCGCGGGCACCGCCAGCTCGGCGGCAGAGTGAGGGAAGGAGGGAGGAGGGGCGGAGTCCCTGCCAGGCGGGCGACGCGCGCGCGCTGGCGGCTCGGCGGCAGAGGTCGCGAGTGCGAGAGGCCCGGCCGACAGGTGGACACGCGGGCACCGCCAGCTCGGCGGCAGAGTGAGGGAAGGAGGGAGGAAGGGCAGACACCCTGACACCCGGGCGACGGGCGCGCGCTGGCGGCTCGGCGCCAGAGGTCGCGAGTGCGAGAGGCCCGGCCGACAGCTGGACCCGCGGGCACCGCCAGCTCGGCGGCAGAGTGAGGGAAGGAGGGAGGAGGGGCGGAGTCCCTGCCAGGCGGGCGACGCGCGCGCGCTGGAGGCTCGGCGGCAGAGGTCGCGAGTGCGAGAGGCCCGGCCGACAGGTGGACCCCCGGGCACCGCCAGCTCGGCGGCAGAGTGAGGGAAGGAGGGGGAGGGGCAGACACCCTGACAACCGGGCGACGGGCGCGTGCTGGCGGCTCGGCGGGCGAGGTCGCGAGTGGGAGAGGCCCGGCCGACAGCTGGACCCGCGGGCACCGCCAGCTCGGCGGCAGAGTGAGGGAAGGAGGGAGGAGGGGCGGAGTCCCTGCCAGGCGGGCGACGCGCGCGCGCTGGCGGCTCGGCGGCAGAGGTCGCGAGTGCGAGAGGCCCGGCCGACAGGTGGACACGCGGGCACCGCCAGCTCGGCGGCAGAGTGAGGGAAGGGGGGGAGGGGCAGACAGCCTGACAGCCGGGCGACGGGCGCGCGCTGGCGGCTCGGCGGGCGAGGTCGCGAGTGGGAGAGGCCCTGCCCGCAGGTGGACCCGCGGGCACCCGCAGCTCGTCGAGAGTTAGGGAAGGGGGGAAGTCAGGGAAGGGGGGGAGGGGATAGAACCCCGTCGGGCTCGTCGACCCGCGGCTCCTGGCGGCTCTGCGGCCGAGTTAGGGGAGGAGTGGGGGAGGGGCAGACAGCCTGACAGCCGGGCGACGGGCGCGCGCTGGCGGCTCGGCGGGCGAGGTCGCGAGTGGGAGAGGCCCTGCCCGCAGGTGCACCCGCGGGCACCCGCAGCTCGTCGACAGGGTTAGGGAAGGGGGGGAGGGGATAGAGCCCCGTCGGGCTCGTCGACCCGCGGCTCCTGGCGGCTCTGCGGCCGAGTTAGGGAAGGGGGGGGAGGGGCAGACTCCCTGCCAGGCGGGCGACGCGCGCGCGCTGGCGGCTCGGCGGCAGAGGTCGCGAGTGCGAGAGGCCCGGCCGACAGGTGGACACGCGGGCTCCGCCAGCTCGGCGGCAGAGTGAGGGAAGGGGGGGGAGGGGCAGACACCCTGACAACCGGGCGACGGGCGCGTGCTGGCGGCTCGGCGGGCGAGGTCGCGAGTGGGAGAGGCCCGGCCGACAGCTGGACCCGCGGGCACCGCCAGCTCGGCGGCAGAGTGAGGGAAGGGGGGGAGGGGCAGACAGCCTGACAACCGGGCGACGGGCGCGCGCTGGCGCCTCGGCTGGCGAGGTCGCGAGTGGGAGAGGCCCGGCCGACAGGTGGACACGCGGGCACCGCCAGCTCGGCGGCAGAGTGAGGGAAGGGGGGGAGTTAGGGAAGCGGGGGAGGGGATAGAGCCCCGTCGGGCTCGTCGACCCGCGGCTCCAAGCGGCTCTGCGGCCGAGTTAGGGGAGGAGGGGGGGAGGGGCAGACAGCCTGACAGCCGGGCGACGGGCGCGCGCTGCCGGCTCGGCGGGCGAGGTCGCGAGTGGGAGAGGCCCTGCCCGCAGGTGGACCCGCGGGCACCCGCAGCTCGTCGACAGGGTTAGGGAAGGGGGGGAGGGGATAGAGCCCCGTCGGGCTCGTCGACCCGCGGCTCCTGGCGGCTCTGCGGCCGAGTTAGGGAAGGGGGGGTAGGGGCAGACTCCCTGCCAGGCGGGCGACGCGCGCGCGCTGGCGGCTGGGCGCCATAGGTCGCGAGTGCGAGAGGCCCGGCCGACAGGTGGACACGCGGGCACCGCCAGCTCGGCGGCAGAGTGAGGGAAGGGGGGGAGGGGCAGACACCCTGACAACCGGGCGACGGGCGCGCGCTGGCGGCTCGGCGTGCGAGGTCGCGAGTGGGAGAGGCCCGGCCGACAGCTGGACCCGCGGGCACCGCCAGCTCGGCGGCAGAGTGAGGGAAGGAGGGAGGAGGGGCGGAGTCCCTGCCAGGCGGGCGACGCGCGCGCGCTGGCGGCTCGGCGGCAGAGGTCGCGAGTGCGAGAGGCCCGGCCGACAGGTGGACACGCGGGCACCGCCAGCTCGGCGGCAGAGTGAGGGAAGGAGGGAGGAGGGGCGGAGTCCCAGCCAGGCGGGCGACGCGCGCGCGCTGGCGGCTCGGCGCCAGAGGTCGCGAGTGCGAGAGGCCCGGCCGACAGGTGGACACGCGGGCACCGCCAGCTCGTCGACAGAGTGAGGGAAAGAGGGAGGAGGGGCAGAGTCCCTGCCAGGCTGGCGACGCGCGCGTGCCGGCGTCTCGGCGGCAGGGGTCGCGAGTGCGAGAGGCCCGGCCGACAGGTGGACCCGCGGGCACCGCCAGCTCGTCGACAGAGTGAGGGAAGGAGGGAGGAGGGGCAGAGTCCCTGCCAGGCTGGCGACGCGCGCGTGCCGGCGTCTCGGCGGCAGGGGTCGCGAGTGCGAGAGGCCCGGCCGACAGGTGGACCCGCGGGCACCGCCAGCTCGTCGACAGAGTGAGGGAAGGAGGGAGGAGGGGCAGAGTCCCTGCCAGGCGGGCGACGCGCGCGCGCTGGCGGCTCGGCGACAGAGGTCGCGAGTGCGAGAGGCCCGGCCGACAGGTGGACACGCGGGCACCGCCAGCTCGGCGGCAGAATGAGGGAAGGGGGGGGAGGCGCAGACAGCCTGACAGCCGGGCGACGGGCGAGCGCTGGCGGATCGGCGGGCGAGGTCGCGAGTGGGAGAGGCCCTGCCCGCAGGTGGACCCGCGGGCACCCGCAGCTCGTCGAGAGTTAGGGAAGGGGGGAAGTCAGGGAAGGGGGGGAGGGGATAGAACCCCGTCGGGCTCGTCGACCCGCGGCTCCTGGCGGCTCTGCGGCCGAGTTAGGGGAGGAGTGGGGGAGGGGCAGACAGCCTGACAGCCGGGCGACGGGCGCGCGCTGGCGGCTCGGCGGGCGAGGTCGCGAGTGGGAGAGGCCCTGCCCGCAGGTGCACCCGCGGGCACCCGCAGCTCGTCGACAGGGTTAGGGAATGGGGGGAGGGGATAGAGCCCCGTCGGGCTCGTCGACCCGCGGCTCCTGGCGGCTCTGCGGCCGAGTTAGGGAAGGGGGGGGAGGGGCAGACTCCCTGCCAGGCGGGCGACGCGCGCGCGCTGGCGGCTCGGCGGCAGAGGTCGCGAGTGCGAGAGGCCCGGCCGACAGGTGGACACGCGGGCTCCGCCAGCTCGGCGGCAGAGTGAGGGAAGGGGGGGGAGGGGCAGACACCCTGACAACCGGGCGACGGGCGCGTGCTGGCGGCTCGGCGGGCGAGGTCGCGAGTGGGAGAGGCCCGGCCGACAGCTGGACCCGCGGGCACCGCCAGCTCGGCGGCAGAGTGAGGGAAGGGGGGGAGGGGCAGACAGCCTGACAACCGGGCGACGGGCGCGCGCTGGCGCCTCGGCTGGCGAGGTCGCGAGTGGGAGAGGCCCTGCCCGCAGGTGGACACGCGGGCACCCGCAGCTCGTCGAGAGTTAGGGAAGGGGGGAAGTCAGGGAAGGGGGGGAGGGGATAGAACCCCGTCGGGCTCGTCGACCCGCGGCTCCTGGCGGCTCTGCGGCCGAGTTAGGGGAGGAGTGGGGGAGGGGCAGACAGCCTGACAGCCGGGCGACGGGCGCGCGCTGGCGGCTCGGCGGGCGAGGTCGCGAGTGGGAGAGGCCCTGCCCGCAGGTGGACCCGCGGGCACCCGCAGCTCGTCGACAGGGTTAGGGAAGGGGGGGAGGGGATAGAGCCCCGTCGGGCTCGTCGACCCGCGGCTCCTGGCGGCTCTGCGGCCGAGTTAGGGAAGGGGGGGTAGGGGCAGACTCCCTGCCAGGCGGGCGACGCGCGCGCGCTGGCGGCTGGGCGCCATAGGTCGCGAGTGCGAGAGGCCCGGCCGACAGGTGGACACGCGGGCACCGCCAGCTCGGCGGCAGAGTGAGGGAAGGGGGGGAGGGGCAGACACCCTGACAACCGGGCGACGGGCGCGCGCTGGCGGCTCGGCGTGCGAGGTCGCGAGTGGGAGAGGCCCGGCCGACAGCTGGACCCGCGGGCACCGCCAGCTCGGCGGCAGAGTGAGGGAAGGAGGGAGGAGGGGCGGAGTCCCTGCCAGGCGGGCGACGCGCGCGCGCTGGCGGCTCGGCGGCAGAGGTCGCGAGTGCGAGAGGCCCGGCCGACAGGTGGACACGCGGGCACCGCCAGCTCGGCGGCAGAGTGAGGGAAGGAGGGAGGAGGGGCGGAGTCCCAGCCAGGCGGGCGACGCGCGCGCGCTGGCGGCTCGGCGCCAGAGGTCGCGAGTGCGAGAGGCCCGGCCGACAGGTGGACACGCGGGCACCGCCAGCTCGTCGACAGAGTGAGGGAAAGAGGGAGGAGGGGCAGAGTCCCTGCCAGGCTGGCGACGCGCGCGTGCCGGCGTCTCGGCGGCAGGGGTCGCGAGTGCGAGAGGCCCGGCCGACAGGTGGACCCGCGGGCACCGCCAGCTCGTCGACAGAGTGAGGGAAGGAGGGAGGAGGGGCAGAGTCCCTGCCAGGCTGGCGACGCGCGCGTGCCGGCGTCTCGGCGGCAGGGGTCGCGAGTGCGAGAGGCCCGGCCGACAGGTGGACCCGCGGGCACCGCCAGCTCGTCGACAGAGTGAGGGAAGGAGGGAGGAGGGGCAGAGTCCCTGCCAGGCGGGCGACGCGCGCGCGCTGGCGGCTCGGCGACAGAGGTCGCGAGTGCGAGAGGCCCGGCCGACAGGTGGACACGCGGGCACCGCCAGCTCGGCGGCAGAATGAGGGAAGGGGGGGGAGGCGCAGACAGCCTGACAGCCGGGCGACGGGCGAGCGCTGGCGGATCGGCGGGCGAGGTCGCGAGTGGGAGAGGCCCTGCCCGCAGGTGGACCCGCGGGCACCCGCAGCTCGTCGAGAGTTAGGGAAGGGGGGAAGTCAGGGAAGGGGGGGAGGGGATAGAACCCCGTCGGGCTCGTCGACCCGCGGCTCCTGGCGGCTCTGCGGCCGAGTTAGGGGAGGAGTGGGGGAGGGGCAGACAGCCTGACAGCCGGGCGACGGGCGCGCGCTGGCGGCTCGGCGGGCGAGGTCGCGAGTGGGAGAGGCCCTGCCCGCAGGTGCACCCGCGGGCACCCGCAGCTCGTCGACAGGGTTAGGGAATGGGGGGAGGGGATAGAGCCCCGTCGGGCTCGTCGACCCGCGGCTCCTGGCGGCTCTGCGGCCGAGTTAGGGAAGGGGGGGGAGGGGCAGACTCCCTGCCAGGCGGGCGACGCGCGCGCGCTGGCGGCTCGGCGGCAGAGGTCGCGAGTGCGAGAGGCCCGGCCGACAGGTGGACACGCGGGCTCCGCCAGCTCGGCGGCAGAGTGAGGGAAGGGGGGGGAGGGGCAGACACCCTGACAACCGGGCGACGGGCGCGTGCTGGCGGCTCGGCGGGCGAGGTCGCGAGTGGGAGAGGCCCGGCCGACAGCTGGACCCGCGGGCACCGCCAGCTCGGCGGCAGAGTGAGGGAAGGGGGGGAGGGGCAGACAGCCTGACAACCGGGCGACGGGCGCGCGCTGGCGCCTCGGCTGGCGAGGTCGCGAGTGGGAGAGGCCCTGCCCGCAGGTGGACACGCGGGCACCCGCAGCTCGTCGAGAGTTAGGGAAGGGGGGAAGTCAGGGAAGGGGGGGAGGGGATAGAACCCCGTCGGGCTCGTCGACCCGCGGCTCCTGGCGGCTCTGCGGCCGAGTTAGGGGAGGAGTGGGGGAGGGGCAGACAGCCTGACAGCCGGGCGACGGGCGCGCGCTGGCGGCTCGGCGGGCGAGGTCGCGAGTGGGAGAGGCCCTGCCCGCAGGTGGACCCGCGGGCACCCGCAGCTCGTCGACAGGGTTAGGGAAGGGGGGGAGGGGATAGAGCCCCGTCGGGCTCGTCGACCCGCGGCTCCTGGCGGCTCTGCGGCCGAGTTAGGGAAGGGGGGGTAGGGGCAGACTCCCTGCCAGGCGGGCGACGCGCGCGCGCTGGGGGCTGGGCGCCATAGGTCGCGAGTGCGAGAGGCCCGGCCGACAGGTGGACACGCGGGCACCGCCAGCTCGGTGGCAGAGTGAGGGAAGGGGGGGAGGGGCAGACACCCTGACAACCGGGCGACGGGCGCGCGCTGGCGGCTCGGCGTGCGAGGTCGCGAGTGGGAGAGGCCCGGCCGACAGCTGGACCCGCGGGCACCGCCAGCTCGGCGGCAGAGTGAGGGAAGGAGGGAGGAGGGGCGGAGTCCCTGCCAGGCGGGCGACGCGCGCGCGCTGGCGGCTCGGCGGCAGAGGTCGCGAGTGCGAGAGGCCCGGCCGACAGGTGGACACGCGGGCACCGCCAGCTCGGCGGCAGAGTGAGGGAAGGAGGGAGGAGGGGCGGAGTCCCAGCCAGGCGGGCGACGCGCGCGCGCTGGCGGCTCGGCGCCAGAGGTCGCGAGTGCGAGAGGCCCGGCCGACAGGTGGACACGCGGGCACCGCCAGCTCGTCGACAGAGTGAGGGAAGGAGGGAGGAGGGGCAGAGTCCCTGCCAGGCTGGCGACGCGCGCGTGCCGGCGTCTCGGCGGCAGGGGTCGCGAGTGCGAGAGGCCCGGCCGACAGGTGGACCCGCGGGCACCGCCAGCTCGTCGACAGAGTGAGGGAAGGAGGGAGGAGGGGCAGAGTCCCTGCCAGGCTGGCGACGCGCGCGTGCCGGCGTCTCGGCGGCAGGGGTCGCGAGTGCGAGAGGCCCGGCCGACAGGTGGACCCGCGGGCACCGCCAGCTCGTCGACAGAGTGAGGGAAGGAGGGAGGAGGGGCAGAGTCCCTGCCAGGCGGGCGACGCGCGCGCGCTGGCGGCTCGGCGACAGAGGTCGCGAGTGCGAGAGGCCCGGCCGACAGGTGGACACGCGGGCACCGCCAGCTCGGCGGCAGAATGAGGGAAGGGGGGGGAGGCGCAGACAGCCTGACAGCCGGGCGACGGGCGAGCGCTGGCGGATCGGCGGGCGAGGTCGCGAGTGGGAGAGGCCCTGCCCGCAGGTGGACACGCGGGCACCCGCAGCTCGTCGAGAGTTAGGGAAGGGGGGGAGTTAGGGAAGGGGGGGAGGGGATAGAACCCCGTCGGGCTCGTCGACCCGCGGCTCCAAGCGGCTCTGCGGCCGAGTTAGGGGAGGATGGGAGGAGGGGCAGACAGCCTGACAGCCGGGCGACGGGCGCGCGCTGCCGGCTCGGCGGGCGAGGTCGCGAGTGGGAGAGGCCCTGCCCGCAGGTGGACCCGCGGGCACCCGCAGCTCGTCGACAGGGTTAGGGAAGGGGGGGAGGGGATAGAGCCCCGTCGGGCTCGTCGACCCGCGGCTCCTGGCGGCTCTGCGGCCGAGTTAGGGAAGGGGGGGGAGGGGCAGACTCCCTGCCAGGCGGGCGACGCGCGCGCGCTGGCGGCTCGGCGCCAGAGGTCGCGAGTGCGAGAGGCCCGGCCGACAGGTGGACACGCGGGCTCCGCCAGCTCGGCGGCAGAGTGAGGGAAGGGGGGGGAGGGGCAGACACCCTGACAACCGGGCGACGGGCGCGTGCTGGCGGCTCGGCGGGCGAGGTCGCGAGTGGGAGAGGCCCGGCCGACAGCTGGACCCGCGGGCACCGCCAGCTCGGCGGCAGAGTGAGGGAAGGGGGGGAGGGGCAGACAGCCTGACAACCGGGCGACGGGCGCGCGCTGGCGCCTCGGCTGGCGAGGTCGCGAGTGGGAGAGGCCCTGCCCGCAGGTGGACAAGCGGGCACCCGCAGCTCGTCGAGAGTTAGGGAAGGGGGGAAGTCAGGGAAGGGGGGGAGGGGATAGAACCCCGTCGGGCTCGTCGACCCGCGGCTCCTGGCGGCTCTGCGGCCGAGTTAGGGGAGGACTGGGGGAGGGGCAGACAGCCTGACAGCCGGGCGACGGGCGCGCGCTGGCGGCTCGGCGGGCGAGGTCGCGAGTGGGAGAGGCCCTGCCCGCAGGTGGATCCGCGGGCACCCGCAGCTCGTCGACAGGGTTAGGGAAGGGGGGGAGGGGATAGAGCCCCGTCGGGCTCGTCGACCCGCGGCTCCTGGCGGCTCTGCGGCCGAGTTAGGGAAGGGGGGGTAGGGGCAGACTCCCTGCCAGGCGGGCGACGCGCGCGCGCTGGCGGCTGGGCGCCATAGGTCGCGAGTGCGAGAGGCCCGGCCGACAGGTGGACACGCGGGCACCGCCAGCTCGGCGGCAGAGTGAGGGAAGGGGGGGAGGGGCAGACACCCTGACAACCGGGCGACGGGCGCGCGCTGGCGGCTCGGCGTGCGAGGTCGCGAGTGGGAGAGGCCCGGCCGACAGCTGGACCCGCGGGCACCGCCAGCTCGGCGGCAGAGTGAGGGAAGGAGGGAGGAGGGGCGGAGTCCCTGCCAGGCGGGCGACGCGCGCGCGCTGGCGGCTCGGCGGCAGAGGTCGCGAGTGCGAGAGGCCCGGCCGACAGGTGGACACGCGGGCACCGCCAGCTCGGCGGCAGAGTGAGGGAAGGAGGGAGGAGGGGCGGAGTCCCAGCCAGGCGGGCGACGCGCGCGCGCTGGCGGCTCGGCGCCAGAGGTCGCGAGTGCGAGAGGCCCGGCCGACAGGTGGACACGCGGGCACCGCCAGCTCGTCGACAGAGTGAGGGAAGGAGGGAGGAGGGGCAGAGTCCCTGCCAGGCTGGCGACGCGCGCGTGCCGGCGTCTCGGCGGCAGGGGTCGCGAGTGCGAGAGGCCCGGCCGACAGGTGGACCCGCGGGCACCGCCAGCTCGTCGACAGAGTGAGGGAAGGAGGGAGGAGGGGCAGAGTCCCTGCCAGGCTGGCGACGCGCGCGTGCCGGCGTCTCGGCGGCAGGGGTCGCGAGTGCGAGAGGCCCGGCCGACAGGTGGACCCGCGGGCACCGCCAGCTCGTCGACAGAGTGAGGGAAGGAGGGAGGAGGGGCAGAGTCCCTGCCAGGCGGGCGACGCGCGCGCGCTGGCGGCTCGGCGACAGAGGTCGCGAGTGCGAGAGGCCCGGCCGACAGGTGGACCCGCGGGCACCGCCAGCTCGTCGACAGAGTGAGGGAAGGAGGGAGGAGGGGCAGAGTCCCTGCCAGGCGGGCGACGCGCGCGCGCTGGCGGCTCGGCGACAGAGGTCGCGAGTGCGAGAGGCCCGGCCGACAGGTGGACACGCGGGCACCGCCAGCTCGGCGGCAGAATGAGGGAAGGGGGGGGAGGCGCAGATAGCCTGACAGCCGGGCGACGGGCGAGCGCTGGCGGCTCGGCGGGCGAGGTCGCGAGTGGGAGAGGCCCTGCCCGCAGGTGGACACGCGGGCACCCGCAGCTCGTCGAGAGTTAGGGAAGGGGGGGAGTTAGGGAAGGGGGGGAGGGGATAGAACCCCGTCGGGCTCGTCGACCCGC
Source organism: Giraffa tippelskirchi (assembly GCF_054371585.1). NCBI lineage: Eukaryota > Metazoa > Chordata > Mammalia > Artiodactyla > Giraffidae > Giraffa > Giraffa tippelskirchi. The sequence continues at coordinate 73,133,969 of NC_137285.1, read as the reverse complement.
GGCTCCTGGTGGCTCTGCGGCCGAGTTAGGGGAGGAGTGGGGGAGGGGCAGACAGCCTGACAGCCGGGCGACGGGCGCGCGCTGGCGGCTCGGCGGGCGAGGTCGCGAGTGGGAGAGGCCCTGCCCGCAGGTGGACACGCGGGCACCCGCAGCTCGTCGAGAGTTAGGGAAGGGGGGAAGTCAGGGAAGGGGGGGAGGGGATAGAACCCCGTCGGGCTCGTCGACCCGCGGCTCCTGGCGGCTCTGCGGCCGAGTTAGGGAAGGAGTGGGGGAGGGGCAGACAGCCTGACAGCCGGGCGACGGGCGCGCGCTGGCGGCTCGGCGGGCGAGGTCGCGAGTCGGAGAGGCCCTGCCCGCAGGTGGACCCGCGGGCACCCGCAGCTCGTCGACAGGGTTAGGGAACGGGGGGAGTTAGGGAAGGGGGGGAGGGGCTAGAACCCCGTCGGGCTCGTCGACCCGCGGCTCCAAGCGGCTCTGCGGCCGAGTTAGGGGAGGAGGGGGGGAGGGGCAGACAGCCTGACAGCCGGGCGACGGGCGCGCGCTGGCGGCTCGGCGGGCGAGGTCGCGAGTGGGAGAGGCCCTGCCCGCAGGTGGACCCGCGGGCACCCGCAGCTCGTCGACAGGGTTAGGGAAGGGGGGGAGGGGATAGAGCCCCGTCGGGCTCGTCGACCCGCGGCTCCTGGCGGCTCTGCGGCCGAGTTAGGGAAGGGGGGGGAGGGGCAGACTCCCTGCCAGGCGGGCGACGCGCGCGCGCTGGCGGCTGGGCGCCATAGGTCGCGAGTGCGAGAGGCCCGGCCGACAGGTGGACACGCGGGCACCGCCAGCTCGGCGGCAGAGTGAGGGAAGGGGGGGAGGGGCAGACACCCTGACAACCGGGCGACGGGCGCGCGCTGGCGGCTCGGCGGGCGAGGTCGCGAGTGGGAGAGGCCCGGCCGACAGCTGGACCCGCGGGCACCGCCAGCTCGGCGGCAGAGTGAGGGAAGGAGGGAGGAGGGGCGGAGTCCCTGCCAGGCGGGCGACGCGCGCGCGCTGGCGGCTCGGCGGCAGAGGTCGCGAGTGCGAGAGGCCCGGCCGACAGGTGGACACGCGGGCACCGCCAGCTCGGCGGCAGAGTGAGGGAAGGAGGGAGGAGGGGCGGAGTCCCAGCCAGGCGGGCGACGCGCGCGCGCTGGCGGCTCGGCGCCAGAGGTCGCGAGTGCGAGAGGCCCGGCCGACAGGTGGACACGCGGGCACCGCCAGCTCGTCGACAGAGTGAGGGAAGGAGGGAGGAGGGGCAGAGTCCCTGCCAGGCAGGCGACGCGCGCGTGCCGGCGTCTCGGCGGCAGGGGTCGCGAGTGCGAGAGGCCCGGCCGACAGGTGGACCCGCGGGCACCGCCAGCTCGTTGACAGAGTGAGGGAAGGAGGGAGGAGGGGCAGAGTCCCTGCCAGGCTGGCGACGCGCGCGTGCCGGCGTCTCGGCGGCAGGGGTCGCGAGTGCGAGAGGCCCGGCCGACAGGTAGACCCGCGGGCACCGCCAGCTCGTCGACAGAGTGAGGGAAGGAGGGAGGAGGGGCAGAGTCCCTGCCAGGCGGGCGACGCGCGCGAGCTGGCGGCTCGGCGACAGAGGTCGCGAGTGCGAGAGGCCCGGCCGACAGGTGGACACGCGGGCACCGCCAGCTCGGCGGCAGAATGAGGGAAGGGGGGGGAGGCGCAGACAGCCTGACAGCCGGGCGACGGGCGAGCGCTGGCGGATCGGCGGGCGAGGTCGCGAGTGGGAGAGGCCCTGCCCGCAGGTGGACACGCGGGCACCCGCAGCTCGTCGAGAGTTAGGGAAGGGGGGGAGTTAGGGAAGGGGGGGAGGGGATAGAACCCCGTCGGGCTCGTCGACCCGCGGCTCCAAGCGGCTCTGCGGCCGAGTTAGGGGAGGATGGGAGGAGGGGCAGACAGCCTGACAGCCGGGCGACGGGCGCGCGCTGCCGGCTCGGCGGGCGAGGTCGCGAGTGGGAGAGGCCCTGCCCGCAGGTGGACCCGCGGGCACCCGCAGCTCGTCGACAGGGTTAGGGAAGGGGGGGAGGGGATAGAGCCCCGTCGGGCTCGTCGACCCGCGGCTCCTGGCGGCTCTGCGGCCGAGTTAGGGAAGGGGGGGGAGGGGCAGACTCCCTGCCAGGCGGGCGACGCGCGCGCGCTGGCGGCTCGGCGGCAGAGGTCGCGAGTGCGAGAGGCCCGGCCGACAGGTGGACACGCGGGCTCCGCCAGCTCGGCGGCAGAGTGAGGGAAGGGGGGGGAGGGGCAGACACCCTGACAACCGGGCGACGGGCGCGTGCTGGCGGCTCGGCGGGCGAGGTCGCGAGTGGGAGAGGCCCGGCCGACAGCTGGACCCGCGGGCACCGCCAGCTCGGCGGCAGAGTGAGGGAAGGGGGGGAGGGGCAGACAGCCTGACAACCGGGCGACGGGCGCGCGCTGGCGCCTCGGCTGGCGAGGTCGCGAGTGGGAGAGGCCCTGCCCGCAGGTGGACAAGCGGGCACCCGCAGCTCGTCGAGAGTTAGGGAAGGGGGGAAGTCAGGGAAGGGGGGGAGGGGATAGAACCCCGTCGGGCTCGTCGACCCGCGGCTCCTGGCGGCTCTGCGGCCGAGTTAGGGGAGGACTGGGGGAGGGGCAGACAGCCTGACAGCCGGGCGACGGGCGCGCGCTGGCGGCTCGGCGGGCGAGGTCGCGAGTGGGAGAGGCCCTGCCCGCAGGTGGATCCGCGGGCACCCGCAGCTCGTCGACAGGGTTAGGGAAGGGGGGGAGGGGATAGAGCCCCGTCGGGCTCGTCGACCCGCGGCTCCTGGCGGCTCTGCGGCCGAGTTAGGGAAGGGGGGGTAGGGGCAGACTCCCTGCCAGGCGGGCGACGCGCGCGCACTGGCGGCTGGGCGCCATAGGTCGCGAGTGCGAGAGGCCCGGCCGACAGGTGGACACGCGGGCACCGCCAGCTCGGCGGCAGAGTGAGGGAAGGGGGGGAGGGGCAGACACCCTGACAACCGGGCGACGGGCGCGCGCTGGCGGCTCGGCGTGCGAGGTCGCGAGTGGGAGAGGCCCGGCCGACAGCTGGACCCGCGGGCACCGCCAGCTCGGCGGCAGAGTGAGGGAAGGAGGGAGGAGGGGCGGAGTCCCTGCCAGGCGGGCGACGCGCGCGCGCTGGCGGCTCGGCGGCAGAGGTCGCGAGTGCGAGAGGCCCGGCCGACAGGTGGACACGCGGGCACCGCCAGCTCGGCGGCAGAGTGAGGGAAGGAGGGAGGAGGGGCGGAGTCCCAGCCAGGCGGGCGACGCGCGCGCGCTGGCGGCTCGGCGCCAGAGGTCGCGAGTGCGAGAGGCCCGGCCGACAGGTGGACACGCGGGCACCGCCAGCTCGTCGACAGAGTGAGGGAAGGAGGGAGGTGGGGCAGAGTCCCTGCCAGGCTGGCGACGCGCGCGTGCCGGCGTCTCGGCGGCAGGGGTCGCGAGTGCGAGAGGCCCGGCCGACAGGTGGACCCGCGGGCACCGCCAGCTCGTCGACAGAGTGAGGGAAGGAGGGAGGAGGGGCAGAGTCCCTGCCAGGCTGGCGACGCGCGCGTGCCGGCGTCTCGGCGGCAGGGGTCGCGAGTGCGAGAGGCCCGGCCGACAGGTGGACCCGCGGGCACCGCCAGCTCGTCGACAGAGTGAGGGAAGGAGGGAGGAGGGGCAGAGTCCCTGCCAGGCGGGCGACGCGCGCGCGCTGGCGGCTCGGCGACAGAGGTCGCGAGTGCGAGAGGCCCGGCCGACAGGTGGACCCGCGGGCACCGCCAGCTCGTCGACAGAGTGAGGGAAGGAGGGAGGAGGGGCAGAGTCCCTGCCAGGCGGGCGACGCGCGCGCGCTGGCGGCTCGGCGACAGAGGTCGCGAGTGCGAGAGGCCCGGCCGACAGGTGGACACGCGGGCACCGCCAGCTCGGCGGCAGAATGAGGGAAGGGGGGGGAGGCGCAGATAGCCTGACAGCCGGGCGACGGGCGAGCGCTGGCGGCTCGGCGGGCGAGGTCGCGAGTGGGAGAGGCCCTGCCCGCAGGTGGACACGCGGGCACCCACAGCTCGTCGAGAGTTAGGGAAGGGGGGGAGTTAGGGAAGGGGGGGAGGGGATAGAACCCCGTCGGGCTCGTCGACCCGCGTCTCCTGGTGGCTCTGCGGCCGAGTTAGGGGAGGAGTGGGGGAGGGGCAGACAGCCTGACAGCCGGGCGACGGGCGCGCGCTGGCGGCTCGGCGGGCGAGGTCGCGAGTGGGAGAGGCCCTGCCCGCAGGTGGACACGCGGGCACCCGCAGCTCGTCGAGAGTTAGGGAAGGGGGGAAGTCAGGGAAGGGGGGGAGGGGATAGAACCCCGTCGGGCTCGTCGACCCGCGGCTCCTGGCGGCTCTGCGGCCGAGTTAGGGAAGGAGTGGGGGAGGGGCAGACAGCCTGACAGCCGGGCGACGGGCGCGCGCTGGCGGCTCGGCGGGCGAGGTCGCGAGTCGGAGAGGCCCTGCCCGCAGGTGGACCCGCGGGCACCCGCAGCTCGTCGACAGGGTTAGGGAACGGGGGGAGTTAGGGAAGGGGGGGAGGGGCTAGAACCCCGTCGGGCTCGTCGACCCGCGGCTCCAAGCGGCTCTGCGGCCGAGTTAGGGGAGGAGGGGGGGAGGGGCAGACAGCCTGACAGCCGGGCGACGGGCGCGCGCTGGCGGCTCGGCGGGCGAGGTCGCGAGTGGGAGAGGCCCTGCCCGCAGGTGGACCCGCGGGCACCCGCAGCTCGTCGACAGGGTTAGGGAAGGGGTGGAGGGGATAGAGCCCCGTCGGGCTCGTCGACCCGCGGCTCCTGGCGGCTCTGCGGCCGAGTTAGGGAAGGGGGGGGAGGGGCAGACTCCCTGCCAGGCGGGCGACGCGCGCGCGCTGGCGGCTGGGCGCCATAGGTCGCGAGTGCGAGAGGCCCGGCCGACAGGTGGACACGCGGGCACCGCCAGCTCGGCGGCAGAGTGAGGGAAGGGGGGGAGGGGCAGACACCCTGACAACCGGGCGACGGGCGCGCGCTGGCGGCTCGGCGGGCGAGGTCGCGAGTGGGAGAGGCCCGGCCGACAGCTGGACCCGCGGGCACCGCCAGCTCGGCGGCAGAGTGAGGGAAGGACGGAGGAGGGGCGGAGTCCCTGCCAGGCGGGCGACGCGCGCGCGCTGGCGGCTCGGCGGCAGAGGTCGCGAGTGCGAGAGGCCCGGCCGACAGGTGGACACGCGGGCACCGCCAGCTCGGCGGCAGAGTGAGGGAAGGGGGGGGAGGGGCAGACACCCTGACAACCGGGCGACGGGCGCGTGCTGGCGGCTCGGCGGGCGAGGTCGCGAGTGGGAGAGGCCCGGCCGACAGCTGGACCCGCGGGCACCGCCAGCTCGGCGGCAGAGTGAGGGAAGGAGGGAGGAGGGGCGGAGTCCCTGCCAGGCGGGCGACGCGCGCGCGCTGGCGGCTCGGCGCCAGAGGTCGCGAGTGCGAGAGGCCCGGCCGACAGGTGGACACGCGGGCACCGCCAGCTCGTCGACAGAGTGAGGGAAGGAGGGAGGAGGGGCAGAGTCCCTGCCAGGCTGGCGACGCGCGCGTGCCGGCGTCTCGGCGGCAGGGGTCGCGAGTGCGAGAGGCCCGGCCGACAGGTGGACCCGCGGGCACCGCCAGCTCGTCGACAGAGTGAGGGAAGGAGGGAGGAGGGGCAGAGTCCCTGCCAGGCGGGCGACGCGCGCGCGCTGGCGGCTCGGCGACAGAGGTCGCGAGTGCGAGAGGCCCGGCCGACAGGTGGACACGCGGGCACCGCCAGCTCGGCGGCAGAATGAGGGAAGGGGGGGGAGGCGCAGATAGCCTGACAGCCGGGCGACGGGCGCGCGCTGGCGGCTCAGCGGGCGAGGTCGCGAGTGGGAGAGGCCCTGCCCGCAGGTGGACACGCGGGCACCCGCAGCTCGTCGAGAGTTAGGGAAGGGGGGGAGTCAGGGAAGGGGGGGAGGGGATAGAACCCCGTCGGGCTCGTCGACCCGCGGCTCCTGGCGGCTCTGCGGCCGAGTTAGGGGAGGAGTGGGGGAGGGGCAGACAGCCTGACAGCCGGGCGACGGGCGCGCGCTGGCGGCTCGGCGGGCGAGGTCGCGAGTGGGAGAGGCCCTGCCCGCAGGTGGACCCGCGGGCACCCGCAGCTCGTCGACAGGGTTAGGGAAGGGGGGGAGGGGATAGAGCCCCGTCGGGCTCGTCGACCCGCGGCTCCTGGCGGCTCTGCGGCCGAGTTAGGGAAGGGGGGGTAGGGGCAGACTCCCTGCCAGGCGGGCGACGCGCGCGCGCTGGCGGCTGGGCGCCATAGGTCGCGAGTGCGAGAGGCCCGGCCGACAGGTGGACACGCGGGCACCGCCAGCTCGGCGGCAGAGTGAGGGAAGGGGGGGAGGGGCAGACACCCTGACAACCGGGCGACGGGCGCGCGCTGGCGGCTCGGCGGGCGAGGTCGCGAGTGGGAGAGGCCCGGCCGACAGCTGGACCCGCGGGCACCGCCAGCTCGGCGGCAGAGTGAGGGAAGGAGGGAGGAGGGGCGGAGTCCCTGCCAGGCGGGCGACGCGCGCGCGCTGGCGGCTCGGCGGCAGAGGTCGCGAGTGCGAGAGGCCCGGCCGACAGGTGGACACGCGGGCACCGCCAGCTCGGCGGCAGAGTGAGGGAAGGAGGGAGGAGGGGCGGAGTCCCAGCCAGGCGGGCGACGCGCGCGCGCTGGCGGCTCGGCGCCAGAGGTCGCGAGTGCGAGAGGCCCGGCCGACAGGTGGACACGCGGGCACCGCCAGCTCGTCGACAGAGTGAGGGAAGGAGGGAGGAGGGGCAGAGTCCCTGCCAGGCTGGCGACGCGCGCGTGCCGGCGTCTCGGCGGCAGGGGTCGCGAGTGCGAGAGGCCCGGCCGACAGGTGGACCCGCGGGCACCGCCAGCTCGTCGACAGAGTGAGGGAAGGAGGGAGGAGGGGCAGAGTCCCTGCCAGGCTGGCGACGCGCGCGTGCCGGCGTCTCGGCGGCAGGGGTCGCGAGTGCGAGAGGCCCGGCCGACAGGTGGACCCGCGGGCACCGCCAGCTCGTCGACAGAGTGAGGGAAGGAGGGAGGAGGGGCAGAGTCCCTGCCAGGCGGGCGACGCGCGCGCGCTGGCGGCTCGGCGACAGAGGTCGCGAGTGCGAGAGGCCCGGCCGACAGGTGGACACGCGGGCACCGCCAGCTCGGCGGCAGAATGAGGGAAGGGGGGGGAGGCGCAGACAGCCTGACAGCCGGGCGACGGGCGAGCGCTGGCGGATCGGCGGGCGAGGTCGCGAGTGGGAGAGGCCCTGCCCGCAGGTGGACACGCGGGCACCCGCAGCTCGTCGAGAGTTAGGGAAGGGGGGGAGTTAGGGAAGGGGGGGAGGGGATAGAACCCCGTCGGGCTCGTCGACCCGCGGCTCCAAGCGGCTCTGCGGCCGAGTTAGGGGAGGATGGGAGGAGGGGCAGACAGCCTGACAGCCGGGCGACGGGCGCGCGCTGCCGGCTCGGCGGGCGAGGTCGCGAGTGGGAGAGGCCCTGCCCGCAGGTGGACCCGCGGGCACCCGCAGCTCGTCGACAGGGTTAGGGAAGGGGGGGAGGGGATAGAGCCCCGTCGGGCTCGTCGACCCGCGGCTCCTGGCGGCTCTGCGGCCGAGTTAGGGAAGGGGGGGGAGGGGCAGACTCCCTGCCAGGCGGGCGACGCGCGCGCGCTGGCGGCTCGGCGGCAGAGGTCGCGAGTGCGAGAGGCCCGGCCGACAGGTGGACACGCGGGCTCCGCCAGCTCGGCGGCAGAGTGAGGGAAGGGGGGGGAGGGGCAGACACCCTGACAACCGGGCGACGGGCGCGTGCTGGCGGCTCGGCGGGCGAGGTCGCGAGTGGGAGAGGCCCGGCCGACAGCTGGACCCGCGGGCACCGCCAGCTCGGCGGCAGAGTGAGGGAAGGGGAGGAGGGGCAGACAGCCTGTCAACCGGGCGACGGACGCGCGCTGGCGCCTCGGCTGGCGAGGTCGCGAGTGGGAGAGGCCCTGCCCGCAGGTGGACACGCGGGCACCCGCAGCTCGTCGAGAGTTAGGGAAGGGGGGAAGTCAGGGAAGGGGGGGAGGGGATAGAACCCCGTCGGGCTCGTCGACCCGCGGCTCCTGGCGGCTCTGCGGCCGAGTTAGGGGAGGAGTGGGGGAGGGGCAGACAGCCTGACAGCCGGGCGACGGGCGCGCGCTGGCGGCTCGGCGGGCGAGGTCGCGAGTGGGAGAGGCCCTGCCCGCAGGTGGACCCGCGGGCACCCGCAGCTCGTCGACAGGGTTAGGGAAGGGGGGGAGGGGATAGAGCCCCGTCGGGCTCGTCGACCCGCGGCTCCTGGCGGCTCTGCGGCCGAGTTAGGGAAGGGGGGGTAGGGGCAGACTCCCTGCCAGGCGGGCGACGCGCGCGCGCTGGGGGCTGGGCGCCATAGGTCGCGAGTGCGAGAGGCCCGGCCGACAGGTGGACACGCGGGCACCGCCAGCTCGGCGGCAGAGTGAGGGAAGGGGGGGAGGGGCAGACACCCTGAAAACCGGGCGACGGGCGCGCGCTGGCGGCTCGGCGTGCGAGGTCGCGAGTGGGAGAGGCCCGGCCGACAGCTGGACCCGCGGGCACCGCCAGCTCGGCGGCAGAGTGAGGGAAGGAGGGAGGAGGGGCGGAGTCCCTGCCAGGCGGGCGACGCGCGCGCGCTGGCGGCTCGGCGGCAGAGGTCGCGAGTGCGAGAGGCCCGGCCGACAGGTGGACACGCGGGCACCGCCAGCTCGGCGGCAGAGTGAGGGAAGGAGGGAGGAGGGGCGGAGTCCCAGCCAGGCGGGCGACGCGCGCGCGCTGGCAGCTCGGCGCCAGAGGTCGCGAGTGCGAGAGGCCCGGCCGACAGGTGGACACGCGGGCACCGCCAGCTCGTCGACAGAGTGAGGGAAGGAGGGAGGAGGGGCAGAGTCCCTGCCAGGCTGGCGACGCGCGCGTGCCGGCGTCTCGGCGGCAGGGGTCGCGAGTGCGAGAGGCCCGGCCGACAGGTGGACCCGCGGGCACCGCCAGCTCGTCGACAGAGTGAGGGAAGGAGGGAGGAGGGGCAGAGTCCCTGCCAGGCTGGCGACGCGCGCGTGCCGGCGTCTCGGCGGCAGGGGTCGCGAGTGCGAGAGGCCCGGCCGACAGGTGGACCCGCGGGCACCGCCAGCTCGTCGACAGAGTGAGGGAAGGAGGGAGGAGGGGCAGAGTCCCTGCCAGGCGGGCGACGCGCGCGCGCTGGCGGCTCGGCGACAGAGGTCGCGAGTGCGAGAGGCCCGGCCGACAGGTGGACACGCGGGCACCGCCAGCTCGGCGGCAGAATGAGGGAAGGGGGGGGAGGCGCAGACAGCCTGACAGCCGGGCGACGGGCGAGCGCTGGCGGATCGGCGGGCGAGGTCGCGAGTGGGAGAGGCCCTGCCCGCAGGTGGACACGCGGCACCCGCAGCTCGTCGACAGGGTTAGGGAAGAGGGGGAGTTAGGGAAGGTGGGGAGGGGCTAGAACCCCGTCGGGCTCGTCGACCCGCGGCTCCAAGCGGCTCTGCGGCCGAGTTAGGGGAGGAGGGGGGGAGGGCCAGACAGCCTGACAGCCGGGCGACGGGCGCGCGCTGCCGGCTCGGCGGGCGAGGTCGCGAGTGGGAGAGGCCCTGCCCGCAGGTGGACCCGCGGGCACCCGCAGCTCGTCGTCAGGGTTAGGGAAGGGGGGGAGGGGATAGAGCCCCGTCGGGCTCGTCGACCCGCGGCTCCTGGCGGCTCTGCGGCCGAGTTAGGGAAGGGGGGGGAGGGGCAGACTCCCTGCCAGGCGGGCGACGCGCGCGCGCTGGCGGCTGGGCGCCATAGGTCGCGAGTGCGAGAGGCCCGGCCGACAGGTGGACACGCGGGCACCGCCAGCTCGGCGGCAGAGTGAGGGAAGGGGGGGGAGGGGCAGACACCCTGACACCCGGGCGACGGGCGCGCGCTGGCGGCTCGGCGGGCGAGGTCGCGAGTGGGAGAGGCCCGGCCGACAGCTGGACCCGCGGGCACCGCCAGCTCGGCGGCAGAGTGAGGGAAGGAGGGAGGAGGGGCGGAGTCCCTGCCAGGCGGGCGACGCGCGCGCGCTGGCGGCTCGGCGGCAGAGGTCGCGAGTGCGAGAGGCCCGGCCGACAGGTGGACACGCGGGCACCGCCAGCTCGGCGGCAGAGTGAGGAAAGGAGGGAGGAGGGGCGGAGTCCCTGCCAGGCGGGCGACGCGCGCGCGCTGGCGCTCGGCACCAGAGGTCGCGAGTGCGAGAGGCCCGGCCGACAGGTGGACACGCGGGCACCGCCAGCTCGGCGGCAGAGTGAGGGAAGGGGGGGAGGGGCAGACAGCCTGACAGCCGGGCGACGGGCGCGCGCTGGCGGCTCGGCGGGCGAGGTCGCGAGTGGGAGAGGCCCTGCCCGCAGGTGGACCCGCGGGCACCCGCAGCTCGTCGACAGGGTTAGGGAAGGGGGGGAGGGGATAGAGCCCCGTCGGGCTCGTCGACCCGCGGCTCCTGGCGGCTCTGCGGCCGAGTTAGGGAAGGGGGGGGAGGGGCAGACTCCCTGGAAGGCGGGAAACGCGCGCGCGCTGGCGGCTGGGCGCCATAGGTCGCGAGTGCGAGAGGCCCGGCCGACAGGTGGACACGCGGGCACCGCCAGCTCGGCGGCAGAGTGAGGGAAGGGGGGGAGGGGCAGACACCCTGACAACCGGGCGACGGGCGCGCGCTGGCGGCTCGGCGTGCGAGGTCGCGAGTGGGAGAGGCCCGGCCGACAGCTGGACCCGCGGGCACCGCCAGCTCGGCGGCAGAGTGAGGGAAGGAGGGAGGAGGGGCGGAGGCCCTGCCAGGCGGGCGACGCGCGCGCGCTGGCGGCTCGGCGCCAGAGGTCGCGAGTGCGAGAGGCCCGGCCGACAGGTGGACACGCGGGCACCGCCAGCTCGTCGACAGAGTGAGGGAAGGAGGGAGGAGGGGCAGAGTCCCTGCCAGGCTGGCGACGCGCGCGTGCCGGCGTCTCGGCGGCAGGGGTCGCGAGTGCGAGAGGCCCGGCCGACAGGTGGACCCGCGGGCACCGCCAGCTCGTCGACAGAGTGAGGGAAGGAGGGAGGAGGGGCAGAGTCCCTGCCAGGCTGGCGACGCGCGCGTGCCGGCGTCTCGGCGGCAGGGGTCGCGAGTGCGAGAGGCCCGGCCGACAGGTGGACCCGCGGGCACCGCCAGCTCGTCGACAGAGTGAGGGAAGGAGGGAGGAGGGGCAGAGTCCCTGCCAGGCGGGCGACGCGCGCGCGCTGGCGGCTCGGCGACAGAGGTCGCGAGTGCGAGAGGCCCGGCCGACAGGTGGACACGCGGGCACCGCCAGCTCGGCGGCAGAATGAGGGAAGGGGGGGGAGGCGCAGACAGCCTGACAGCCGGGCGACGGGCGAGCGCTGGCGGCTCGGCGGGCGAGGTCGCGAGTGGGAGAGGCCCTGCCCGCAGGTGGACACGCGGGCACCCGCAGCTCGTCGAGAGTTAGGGAAGGGGGGGAGTTAGGGAAGGGGGGGAGGGGATAGAACCCCGTCGGGCTCGTCGACCCGCGGCTCCTGGCGGCTCTGCGGCCGAGTTAGGGGAGGAGTGGGGGAGGGGCAGACAGCCTGACAGCCGGGCGACGGGCGCGCGCTGCCGGCTCGGCGGGCGAGGTCGCGAGTGGGAGAGGCCCTGCCCGCAGGTGGACCCGCGGGCACCCGCAGCTCGTCGACAGGGTTAGGGAAGGGGGGGAGGGGATAGAGCCCCGTCGGGCTCGTAGACCCGCGGCTCCTGGCGGCTCTGCGGCCGAGTTAGGGAAGGGGGGGAGGGGCAGACTCCTGCCAGGCGGGCGACGCGCGCGCGCTGGCGGCTGGCCGCCATAGGTCGCGAGTGCGAGAGGCCCGGCCGACAGGTGGACACGCGGGCACCGCCAGCTCGGCGGCAGAGTGAGGGAAGGGGGGGGAGGGGCAGACACCCTGACAACCGGGCGACGGGCGCGCGCTGGCGGCTCGGCGGGCGAGGTCGCGAGTGGGAGAGGCCCGGCCGACAGCTGGACCCGCGGGCACCGACAGCTCGGCGGCAGAGTGAGGGAAGGAGGGAGGAGGGGCGGAGTCCCTGCCAGGCGGGCGACGCGCGCGCGCTGGCGGCTGGGCGCCATAGGTCGCGAGTGCGAGAGGCCCGGCCGACAGGTGGACACGCGGGCACCGCCAGCTCGGCGGCAGAGTGAGGGAAGGGGGGGGAGGGGCAGACACCCTGACACCCGGGCGACGGGCGCGCGCTGGCGGCTCGGCGGGCGAGGTCGCGAGTGCGAGAGGCCCGGCCGACAGGTGGACACGCGGGCACCGCCATCTCGGCGGCAGAGTGAGGGAAGGAGGGAGGAGCGGCAGACACCCTGACACCCGGGCGACGGGCGCGCGCTGGCGGCTCGGCGCCAGAGGTCGCGAGTGCGAGAGGCCCGGCCGACAGCTGGACCCGCGGGCACCGCCAGCTCGGCGGCAGAGTGAGGGAAGGAGGGAGGAGGGGCGGAGTCCCTGCCAGGCGGGCGACGCGCGCGCGCTGGCGGCTCGGCGGCAGAGGTCGCGAGTTCGAGAGGCCCGGCCGACAGGTGGACACGCGGGCACCGCCAGCTCGGCGGCAGAGTGAGGGAAGGGGGGGAGGGGCAGACAGCCTGACAACCGGGCGACGGGCGCGCGCTGGCGCCTCGGCGGGCGAGGTCGCGAGTGGGAGAGGCCCTGCCCGCAGGTGGACACGCGGGCACCCGCAGCTCGTCGAGAGTTAGGGAAGGGGGGAAGTCAGGGAAGGGGGGGGGGGATAGAACCCCGTCGGGCTCGTCGACCCGCGGCTCCTGGCGGCTCTGCGGCCGAGTTAGGGGAGGAGTGGGGGAGGGGCAGACAGCCTGACAGCCGGGCGACGGGCGCGCGCTGGCGGCTCGGCGGGCGAGGTCGCGAGTGGGAGAGGCCCTGCCGGCAGGTGGACCCGCGGGCACCCGCAGCTCGTCGACAGGGTTAGGGAAGGGGGGGAGTCAGGGAAGGGGGGGAGGGGCAGACAGCCTGAGAGCCGGGCGACGGGCGCGCGCTGGCGGCTCGGCGGGCGAGGTCGCGAGTGGGAGAGGCCCTGCCCGCAGGTGCACCCGCGGGCACCCGCAGCTCGTCGACAGGGTTAGGGAAGGGGGGGAGTTAGGGAAGGGGGGGAGGGGCTAGAACCCCGTCGGGCTCGTCGACCCGCGGCTCCAAGCGGCTCTGCGGCCGAGTTAGGGGAGGAGGGGGGGAGGGGCAGACAGCCTGACAGCCGGGCGACGGGCGCGCGCTGCCGGCTCGGCGGGCGAGGTCGCGAGTGGGAGAGGCCCTGCCCGCAGGTGGACCCGCGGGCACCCGCAGCTCGTCGACAGGGTTAGGGAAGGGGGGGACGGGATAGAGCCCCGTCGGGCTCGTCGACCCGCGGCTCCTGGCGGCTCTGCGGCCGAGTTAGGGAAGGGGGGGGAGGGGCAGACTCCCTGCCAGGCGGGCGACGCGCGCGCGCTGGCGGCTGGGCGCCATAGGTCGCGAGTGCGAGAGGCCCGGCCGACAGATGGACACGCGGGCACCGCCAGCTCGGCGGCAGAGTGAGGGAAGGGGGGGAGGGGCAGACACCCTGACACCCGGGCGACGGGCGCGCGCTGGCGGCTCGGCGGGCGAGGTCGCGAGTGCGAGAGGCCCGGCCGACAGCTGGACCCGCGGGCACCGCCAGCTCGGCGGCAGAGTGAGGGAAGGAGGGAGGAGGGGCGGAGTCCCTGCCAGGCGGGCGACAAGCGCGCGCTGGCGGCTCGGCGGCAGAGGTCGCGAGTTCGAGAGGCCCGGCCGACAGGTGGACACGCGGGCACCGCCAGCTCGGCGGCAGAGTGAGGGAAGGGGGGGAGGGGCAGACAGCCTGACAACCGGGCGACGGGCGCGCGCTGGCGCCTCGGCGGGCGAGGTCGCGAGTGGGAGAGGCCCTGCCCGCAGGTGGACACGCGGGCACCCGCAGCTCGTGGAGAGTTAGGGAAGGGGGGAAGTCAGGGAAGGGGGGGAGGGGATAGAACCCCGTCGGGCTCGTCGACCCGCGGCTCCTGGCGGCTCTGCGGCCGAGTTAGGGGAGGAGTGGGGGAGGGGCAGACAGCCTGACAGCCGGGCGACGGGCGCGCGCTGGCGGCTCGGCGGGCGAGGTCGCGAGTGGGAGAGGCCCTGCCCGCAGGTGGACCCGCGGGCACCCGCAGCTCGTCGACAGGGTTAGGGAAGGGGGGGAGGGGATAGAGCCCCGTCGCGCTCGTCGACCCGCGGCTCCTGGCGGCTCTGCGGCCGAGTTAGGGAAGGGGGGGGAGGGGCAGACTCCCTGCCAGGCGGGCGACGCGCGCGCGCTGGCGGCTGGGCGCCATAGGTCGCGAGTGCGAGAGGCCCGGCCGACAGGTGGACACGCGGGCACCGCCAGCTCGGCGGCAGAGTGAGGGAAGGGGGGGGAGGGGCAGACACCCTGACAACCGGGCGACGGGCGCGCGCTGGCGGCTCGGCGGGCGAGGTCGCGAGTGGGAGAGGCCTGGCCGACAGCTGCACCCGCGGGCACCGCCAGCTCGGCGGCAGAGTGAGGGAAGGAGGGAGGAGGGGCGGAGTCCCTGCCAGGCGGGCGACGCGCGCGCGCTGGCGGCTCGGCGGCAGAGGTCGCGAGTGCGAGAGGCCCGGCCGACAGGTGGACACGCGGGCACCGCCAGCTCGGCGGCAGAGTGAGGGAAGGAGGGAGGAGGGGCGGAGTCCCTGCCAGGCGGGCGACGCGCGCGCGCTGGCGGCTCGGCGCCAGAGGTCGCGAGTGCGAGAGGCCCGGCCGACAGGTGGACACGCGGGCACCGCCAGCTCGGCGGCAGAGTGAGGGAAGGGGGGGAGGGGCAGACAGCCTGACAACCGGGCGACGGGCGCGCGCTGGCGCCTCGGCTGGCGAGGTCGCGAGTGGGAGAGGCCCTGCCCACAGGTGGACACGCGGGCACCCGCAGCTCGTCGAGAGTTAGGGAAGGGGGTAAGTCAGGGAAGGGGGGGGCGATAGAACCCCGTCGGGCTCGTCGACCCGCGGCTCCTGGCGGCTCTGCGGCCGAGTTAGGGGAGGAGTGGGGGAGGGGCAGACAGCCTGACAGCCGGGCGACGGGCGCGCGCTGGCGTCTCGGCGGGCGAGGTCGCGAGTGGGAGAGGCCCTGCCCGCAGGTGGACCCGCGGGCACCCGCAGCTCGTCGACAGGGTTAGGGAAGGGGGGGAGTCAGGGAAGGGGGGGAGGGGCAGACAGCCTGACAGCCGGGCGAGGGGCGCGCGCTGGCGGCTCGGCGGGCGAGGTCGCGAGTGGGAGAGGCCCTGCCCGCAGGTGCACCTGCGGGCACCCGCAGCTCGTCGACAGGGTTAGGGAAGGGGGGGAGTCAGGGAAGGGGGGGAGGGGCAGACAGCCTGACAGCCGGGCGACGGGCGCGCGCTGGCGGCTCGGCGGGCGAGGTCGCGAGTGGGAGAGGCCCTGCCCGCAGGTGCACCCGCGGGCACCCGCAGCTCGTCGACAGGGTTAGGGAAGGGGGGGAGTTAGGGAAGGGGGGGAGGGGCTAGAACCCCGTCGGGCTCGTCGACCCGCGGCTCCAAGCGGCTCTGCGGCCGAGTTAGGGGAGGAGGGGGGAGGGGCAGACAGCCTGACAGCCGGGCGACGGGCGCGCGCTGCCGGCTCGGCGGGCGAGGTCGCGAGTGGGAGAGGCCCTGCCCGCAGGTGGACCCGCGGGCACCCGCAGCTCGTCGACAGGGTTAGGGAAGGGGGGGAGGGGATAGAGCCCCGTCGGGCTCGTCGACCCGCGGCTCCTGGCGGCTCTGCGGCCGAGTTAGGGAAGGGGGGGGAGGGGCAGACTCCCTGCCAGGCGGGCGACGCGCGCGCGCTGGCGGCTGGGCGCCATAGGTCGCGAGTGCGAGAGGCCCGGCCGACAGGTGGACACGCGGGCACCGCCAGCTCGGCGGCAGAGTGAGGGAAGGGGGGGAGGGGCAGACACCCTGACACCCGGGCGACGGGCGCGCGCTGGCGGCTCGGCGGGCGAGGTCGCGAGTGGGAGAGGCCCGGCCGACAGCTGGACCCGCGGGCACCGCCAGCTCGGCGGCAGAGTGAGGGAAGGAGGGAGGAGGGGCGGAGTCCCTGCCAGGCGGGCGACGCGCGCGCGCTGGCGGCTCGGCGGCAGAGGTCGCGAGTGCGAGAGGCCCGGCCGACAGGTGGACACGCGGGCACCGCCAGCTCGGCGGCAGAGTGAGGGAAGGAGGGAGGAAGGGCAGACACCCTGACACCCGGGCGACGGGCGCGCGCTGGCGGCTCGGCGCCAGAGGTCGCGAGTGCGAGAGGCCCGGCCGACAGCTGGACCCGCGGGCACCGCCAGCTCGGCGGCAGAGTGAGGGAAGGAGGGAGGAGGGGCGGAGTCCCTGCCAGGCGGGCGACGCGCGCGCGCTGGAGGCTCGGCGGCAGAGGTCGCGAGTGCGAGAGGCCCGGCCGACAGGTGGACCCCCGGGCACCGCCAGCTCGGCGGCAGAGTGAGGGAAGGAGGGGGAGGGGCAGACACCCTGACAACCGGGCGACGGGCGCGTGCTGGCGGCTCGGCGGGCGAGGTCGCGAGTGGGAGAGGCCCGGCCGACAGCTGGACCCGCGGGCACCGCCAGCTCGGCGGCAGAGTGAGGGAAGGAGGGAGGAGGGGCGGAGTCCCTGCCAGGCGGGCGACGCGCGCGCGCTGGCGGCTCGGCGGCAGAGGTCGCGAGTGCGAGAGGCCCGGCCGACAGGTGGACACGCGGGCACCGCCAGCTCGGCGGCAGAGTGAGGGAAGGGGGGGAGGGGCAGACAGCCTGACAGCCGGGCGACGGGCGCGCGCTGGCGGCTCGGCGGGCGAGGTCGCGAGTGGGAGAGGCCCTGCCCGCAGGTGGACCCGCGGGCACCCGCAGCTCGTCGAGAGTTAGGGAAGGGGGGAAGTCAGGGAAGGGGGGGAGGGGATAGAACCCCGTCGGGCTCGTCGACCCGCGGCTCCTGGCGGCTCTGCGGCCGAGTTAGGGGAGGAGTGGGGGAGGGGCAGACAGCCTGACAGCCGGGCGACGGGCGCGCGCTGGCGGCTCGGCGGGCGAGGTCGCGAGTGGGAGAGGCCCTGCCCGCAGGTGCACCCGCGGGCACCCGCAGCTCGTCGACAGGGTTAGGGAAGGGGGGGAGGGGATAGAGCCCCGTCGGGCTCGTCGACCCGCGGCTCCTGGCGGCTCTGCGGCCGAGTTAGGGAAGGGGGGGGAGGGGCAGACTCCCTGCCAGGCGGGCGACGCGCGCGCGCTGGCGGCTCGGCGGCAGAGGTCGCGAGTGCGAGAGGCCCGGCCGACAGGTGGACACGCGGGCTCCGCCAGCTCGGCGGCAGAGTGAGGGAAGGGGGGGGAGGGGCAGACACCCTGACAACCGGGCGACGGGCGCGTGCTGGCGGCTCGGCGGGCGAGGTCGCGAGTGGGAGAGGCCCGGCCGACAGCTGGACCCGCGGGCACCGCCAGCTCGGCGGCAGAGTGAGGGAAGGGGGGGAGGGGCAGACAGCCTGACAACCGGGCGACGGGCGCGCGCTGGCGCCTCGGCTGGCGAGGTCGCGAGTGGGAGAGGCCCTGCCCGCAGGTGGACACGCGGGCACCCGCAGCTCGTCGAGAGTTAGGGAAGGGGGGAAGTCAGGGAAGGGGGGGAGGGGATAGAACCCCGTCGGGCTCGTCGACCCGCGGCTCCTGGCGGCTCTGCGGCCGAGTTAGGGGAGGAGTGGGGGAGGGGCAGACAGCCTGACAGCCGGGCGACGGGCGCGCGCTGGCGGCTCGGCGGGCGAGGTCGCGAGTGGGAGAGGCCCTGCCCGCAGGTGGACCCGCGGGCACCCGCAGCTCGTCGACAGGGTTAGGGAAGGGGGGGAGGGGATAGAGCCCCGTCGGGCTCGTCGACCCGCGGCTCCTGGCGGCTCTGCGGCCGAGTTAGGGAAGGGGGGGTAGGGGCAGACTCCCTGCCAGGCGGGCGACGCGCGCGCGCTGGCGGCTGGGCGCCATAGGTCGCGAGTGCGAGAGGCCCGGCCGACAGGTGGACACGCGGGCACCGCCAGCTCGGCGGCAGAGTGAGGGAAGGGGGGGAGGGGCAGACACCCTGACAACCGGGCGACGGGCGCGCGCTGGCGGCTCGGCGTGCGAGGTCGCGAGTGGGAGAGGCCCGGCCGACAGCTGGACCCGCGGGCACCGCCAGCTCGGCGGCAGAGTGAGGGAAGGAGGGAGGAGGGGCGGAGTCCCTGCCAGGCGGGCGACGCGCGCGCGCTGGCGGCTCGGCGGCAGAGGTCGCGAGTGCGAGAGGCCCGGCCGACAGGTGGACACGCGGGCACCGCCAGCTCGGCGGCAGAGTGAGGGAAGGAGGGAGGAGGGGCGGAGTCCCAGCCAGGCGGGCGACGCGCGCGCGCTGGCGGCTCGGCGCCAGAGGTCGCGAGTGCGAGAGGCCCGGCCGACAGGTGGACACGCGGGCACCGCCAGCTCGTCGACAGAGTGAGGGAAAGAGGGAGGAGGGGCAGAGTCCCTGCCAGGCTGGCGACGCGCGCGTGCCGGCGTCTCGGCGGCAGGGGTCGCGAGTGCGAGAGGCCCGGCCGACAGGTGGACCCGCGGGCACCGCCAGCTCGTCGACAGAGTGAGGGAAGGAGGGAGGAGGGGCAGAGTCCCTGCCAGGCTGGCGACGCGCGCGTGCCGGCGTCTCGGCG
Source organism: Giraffa tippelskirchi (assembly GCF_054371585.1). NCBI lineage: Eukaryota > Metazoa > Chordata > Mammalia > Artiodactyla > Giraffidae > Giraffa > Giraffa tippelskirchi. Next base: position 73,115,225 of record NC_137285.1, on the reverse strand, counting down.
GCAGGGGTCGCGAGTGCGAGAGGCCCGGCCGACAGGTGGACCCGCGGGCACCGCCAGCTCGTCGACAGAGTGAGGGAAGGAGGGAGGAGGGGCAGAGTCCCTGCCAGGCGGGCGACGCGCGCGCGCTGGCGGCTCGGCGACAGAGGTCGCGAGTGCGAGAGGCCCGGCCGACAGGTGGACACGCGGGCACCGCCAGCTCGGCGGCAGAATGAGGGAAGGGGGGGGAGGCGCAGACAGCCTGACAGCCGGGCGACGGGCGAGCGCTGGCGGATCGGCGGGCGAGGTCGCGAGTGGGAGAGGCCCTGCCCGCAGGTGGACCCGCGGGCACCCGCAGCTCGTCGAGAGTTAGGGAAGGGGGGAAGTCAGGGAAGGGGGGGAGGGGATAGAACCCCGTCGGGCTCGTCGACCCGCGGCTCCTGGCGGCTCTGCGGCCGAGTTAGGGGAGGAGTGGGGGAGGGGCAGACAGCCTGACAGCCGGGCGACGGGCGCGCGCTGGCGGCTCGGCGGGCGAGGTCGCGAGTGGGAGAGGCCCTGCCCGCAGGTGCACCCGCGGGCACCCGCAGCTCGTCGACAGGGTTAGGGAATGGGGGGAGGGGATAGAGCCCCGTCGGGCTCGTCGACCCGCGGCTCCTGGCGGCTCTGCGGCCGAGTTAGGGAAGGGGGGGGAGGGGCAGACTCCCTGCCAGGCGGGCGACGCGCGCGCGCTGGCGGCTCGGCGGCAGAGGTCGCGAGTGCGAGAGGCCCGGCCGACAGGTGGACACGCGGGCTCCGCCAGCTCGGCGGCAGAGTGAGGGAAGGGGGGGGAGGGGCAGACACCCTGACAACCGGGCGACGGGCGCGTGCTGGCGGCTCGGCGGGCGAGGTCGCGAGTGGGAGAGGCCCGGCCGACAGCTGGACCCGCGGGCACCGCCAGCTCGGCGGCAGAGTGAGGGAAGGGGGGGAGGGGCAGACAGCCTGACAACCGGGCGACGGGCGCGCGCTGGCGCCTCGGCTGGCGAGGTCGCGAGTGGGAGAGGCCCTGCCCGCAGGTGGACACGCGGGCACCCGCAGCTCGTCGAGAGTTAGGGAAGGGGGGAAGTCAGGGAAGGGGGGGAGGGGATAGAACCCCGTCGGGCTCGTCGACCCGCGGCTCCTGGCGGCTCTGCGGCCGAGTTAGGGGAGGAGTGGGGGAGGGGCAGACAGCCTGACAGCCGGGCGACGGGCGCGCGCTGGCGGCTCGGCGGGCGAGGTCGCGAGTGGGAGAGGCCCTGCCCGCAGGTGGACCCGCGGGCACCCGCAGCTCGTCGACAGGGTTAGGGAAGGGGGGGAGGGGATAGAGCCCCGTCGGGCTCGTCGACCCGCGGCTCCTGGCGGCTCTGCGGCCGAGTTAGGGAAGGGGGGGTAGGGGCAGACTCCCTGCCAGGCGGGCGACGCGCGCGCGCTGGGGGCTGGGCGCCATAGGTCGCGAGTGCGAGAGGCCCGGCCGACAGGTGGACACGCGGGCACCGCCAGCTCGGTGGCAGAGTGAGGGAAGGGGGGGAGGGGCAGACACCCTGACAACCGGGCGACGGGCGCGCGCTGGCGGCTCGGCGTGCGAGGTCGCGAGTGGGAGAGGCCCGGCCGACAGCTGGACCCGCGGGCACCGCCAGCTCGGCGGCAGAGTGAGGGAAGGAGGGAGGAGGGGCGGAGTCCCTGCCAGGCGGGCGACGCGCGCGCGCTGGCGGCTCGGCGGCAGAGGTCGCGAGTGCGAGAGGCCCGGCCGACAGGTGGACACGCGGGCACCGCCAGCTCGGCGGCAGAGTGAGGGAAGGAGGGAGGAGGGGCGGAGTCCCAGCCAGGCGGGCGACGCGCGCGCGCTGGCGGCTCGGCGCCAGAGGTCGCGAGTGCGAGAGGCCCGGCCGACAGGTGGACACGCGGGCACCGCCAGCTCGTCGACAGAGTGAGGGAAGGAGGGAGGAGGGGCAGAGTCCCTGCCAGGCTGGCGACGCGCGCGTGCCGGCGTCTCGGCGGCAGGGGTCGCGAGTGCGAGAGGCCCGGCCGACAGGTGGACCCGCGGGCACCGCCAGCTCGTCGACAGAGTGAGGGAAGGAGGGAGGAGGGGCAGAGTCCCTGCCAGGCTGGCGACGCGCGCGTGCCGGCGTCTCGGCGGCAGGGGTCGCGAGTGCGAGAGGCCCGGCCGACAGGTGGACCCGCGGGCACCGCCAGCTCGTCGACAGAGTGAGGGAAGGAGGGAGGAGGGGCAGAGTCCCTGCCAGGCGGGCGACGCGCGCGCGCTGGCGGCTCGGCGACAGAGGTCGCGAGTGCGAGAGGCCCGGCCGACAGGTGGACACGCGGGCACCGCCAGCTCGGCGGCAGAATGAGGGAAGGGGGGGGAGGCGCAGACAGCCTGACAGCCGGGCGACGGGCGAGCGCTGGCGGATCGGCGGGCGAGGTCGCGAGTGGGAGAGGCCCTGCCCGCAGGTGGACACGCGGGCACCCGCAGCTCGTCGAGAGTTAGGGAAGGGGGGGAGTTAGGGAAGGGGGGGAGGGGATAGAACCCCGTCGGGCTCGTCGACCCGCGGCTCCTGGTGGCTCTGCGGCCGAGTTAGGGGAGGAGTGGGGGAGGGGCAGACAGCCTGACAGCCGGGCGACGGGCGCGCGCTGGCGGCTCGGCGGGCGAGGTCGCGAGTGGGAGAGGCCCTGCCCGCAGGTGGACACGCGGGCACCCGCAGCTCGTCGAGAGTTAGGGAAGGGGGGAAGTCAGGGAAGGGGGGGAGGGGATAGAACCCCGTCGGGCTCGTCGACCCGCGGCTCCTGGCGGCTCTGCGGCCGAGTTAGGGAAGGAGTGGGGGAGGGGCAGACAGCCTGACAGCCGGGCGACGGGCGCGCGCTGGCGGCTCGGCGGGCGAGGTCGCGAGTCGGAGAGGCCCTGCCCGCAGGTGGACCCGCGGGCACCCGCAGCTCGTCGACAGGGTTAGGGAACGGGGGGAGTTAGGGAAGGGGGGGAGGGGCTAGAACCCCGTCGGGCTCGTCGACCCGCGGCTCCAAGCGGCTCTGCGGCCGAGTTAGGGGAGGAGGGGGGGAGGGGCAGACAGCCTGACAGCCGGGCGACGGGCGCGCGCTGGCGGCTCGGCGGGCGAGGTCGCGAGTGGGAGAGGCCCTGCCCGCAGGTGGACCCGCGGGCACCCGCAGCTCGTCGACAGGGTTAGGGAAGGGGGGGAGGGGATAGAGCCCCGTCGGGCTCGTCGACCCGCGGCTCCTGGCGGCTCTGCGGCCGAGTTAGGGAAGGGGGGGGAGGGGCAGACTCCCTGCCAGGCGGGCGACGCGCGCGCGCTGGCGGCTGGGCGCCATAGGTCGCGAGTGCGAGAGGCCCGGCCGACAGGTGGACACGCGGGCACCGCCAGCTCGGCGGCAGAGTGAGGGAAGGGGGGGAGGGGCAGACACCCTGACAACCGGGCGACGGGCGCGCGCTGGCGGCTCGGCGGGCGAGGTCGCGAGTGGGAGAGGCCCGGCCGACAGCTGGACCCGCGGGCACCGCCAGCTCGGCGGCAGAGTGAGGGAAGGAGGGAGGAGGGGCGGAGTCCCTGCCAGGCGGGCGACGCGCGCGCGCTGGCGGCTCGGCGGCAGAGGTCGCGAGTGCGAGAGGCCCGGCCGACAGGTGGACACGCGGGCACCGCCAGCTCGGCGGCAGAGTGAGGGAAGGAGGGAGGAGGGGCGGAGTCCCAGCCAGGCGGGCGACGCGCGCGCGCTGGCGGCTCGGCGCCAGAGGTCGCGAGTGCGAGAGGCCCGGCCGACAGGTGGACACGCGGGCACCGCCAGCTCGTCGACAGAGTGAGGGAAGGAGGGAGGAGGGGCAGAGTCCCTGCCAGGCAGGCGACGCGCGCGTGCCGGCGTCTCGGCGGCAGGGGTCGCGAGTGCGAGAGGCCCGGCCGACAGGTGGACCCGCGGGCACCGCCAGCTCGTTGACAGAGTGAGGGAAGGAGGGAGGAGGGGCAGAGTCCCTGCCAGGCTGGCGACGCGCGCGTGCCGGCGTCTCGGCGGCAGGGGTCGCGAGTGCGAGAGGCCCGGCCGACAGGTAGACCCGCGGGCACCGCCAGCTCGTCGACAGAGTGAGGGAAGGAGGGAGGAGGGGCAGAGTCCCTGCCAGGCGGGCGACGCGCGCGAGCTGGCGGCTCGGCGACAGAGGTCGCGAGTGCGAGAGGCCCGGCCGACAGGTGGACACGCGGGCACCGCCAGCTCGGCGGCAGAATGAGGGAAGGGGGGGGAGGCGCAGACAGCCTGACAGCCGGGCGACGGGCGAGCGCTGGCGGATCGGCGGGCGAGGTCGCGAGTGGGAGAGGCCCTGCCCGCAGGTGGACACGCGGGCACCCGCAGCTCGTCGAGAGTTAGGGAAGGGGGGGAGTTAGGGAAGGGGGGGAGGGGATAGAACCCCGTCGGGCTCGTCGACCCGCGGCTCCAAGCGGCTCTGCGGCCGAGTTAGGGGAGGATGGGAGGAGGGGCAGACAGCCTGACAGCCGGGCGACGGGCGCGCGCTGCCGGCTCGGCGGGCGAGGTCGCGAGTGGGAGAGGCCCTGCCCGCAGGTGGACCCGCGGGCACCCGCAGCTCGTCGACAGGGTTAGGGAAGGGGGGGAGGGGATAGAGCCCCGTCGGGCTCGTCGACCCGCGGCTCCTGGCGGCTCTGCGGCCGAGTTAGGGAAGGGGGGGGAGGGGCAGACTCCCTGCCAGGCGGGCGACGCGCGCGCGCTGGCGGCTCGGCGGCAGAGGTCGCGAGTGCGAGAGGCCCGGCCGACAGGTGGACACGCGGGCTCCGCCAGCTCGGCGGCAGAGTGAGGGAAGGGGGGGGAGGGGCAGACACCCTGACAACCGGGCGACGGGCGCGTGCTGGCGGCTCGGCGGGCGAGGTCGCGAGTGGGAGAGGCCCGGCCGACAGCTGGACACGCGTGCACCGCCAGCTCGGCGGCAGAGTGAGGGAAGGGGGGGAGGGGCAGACAGCCTGATAACCGGGCGACGGGCGCGCGCTGGCGCCTCGGCTGGCGAGGTCGCGAGTGGGAGAGGCCCTGCCCGCAGGTGGACACGCGGGCACCCGCAGCTCGTCGAGAGTTAGGGAAGGGGGGAAGTCAGGGAAGGGGGGGAGGGGATAGAACCCCGTCGGGCTCGTCGACCCGCGGCTCCTGGCGGCTCTGCGGCCGAGTTAGGGGAGGAGTGGGGGAGGGGCAGACAGCCTGACAGCCGGGCGACGGGCGCGCGCTGGCGGCTCGGCGGGCGAGGTCGCGAGTGGGAGAGGCCCTGCCCGCAGGTGGACCCGCGGGCACCCGCAGCTCGTCGACAGGGTTAGGGAAGGGGGGGAGGGGATAGAGCCCCGTCGGGCTCGTCGACCCGCGGCTCCTGGCGGCTCTGCGGCCGAGTTAGGGAAGGGGGGGTAGGGGCAGACTCCCTGCCAGGCGGGCGACGCGCGCGCGCTGGCGGCTGGGCGCCATAGGTCGCGAGTGCGAGAGGCCCGGCCGACAGGTGGACACGCGGGCACCGCCAGCTCGGCGGCAGAGTGAGGGAAGGGGGGGAGGGGCAGACACCCTGACAACCGGGCGACGGGCGCGCGCTGGCGGCTCGGCGTGCGAGGTCGCGAGTGGGAGAGGCCCGGCCGACAGCTGGACCCGCGGGCACCGCCAGCTCGGCGGCAGAGTGAGGGAAGGAGGGAGGAGGGGCGGAGTCCCTGCCAGGCGGGCGACGCGCGCGCGCTGGCGGCTCGGCGGCAGAGGTCGCGAGTGCGAGAGGCCCGGCCGACAGGTGGACACGCGGGCACCGCCAGCTCGGCGGCAGAGTGAGGGAAGGAGGGAGGAGGGGCGGAGTCCCAGCCAGGCGGGCGACGCGCGCGCGCTGGCGGCTCGGCGCCAGAGGTCGCGAGTGCGAGAGGCCCGGCCGACAGGTGGACACGCGGGCACCGCCAGCTCGTCGACAGAGTGAGGGAAGGAGGGAGGAGGGGCAGAGTCCCTGCCAGGCTGGCGACGCGCGCGTGCCGGCGTCTCGGCGGCAGGGGTCGCGAGTGCGAGAGGCCCGGCCGACAGGTGGACCCGCGGGCACCGCCAGCTCGTCGACAGAGTGAGGGAAGGAGGGAGGAGGGGCAGAGTCCCTGCCAGGCTGGCGACGCGCGCGTGCCGGCGTCTCGGCGGCAGGGGTCGCGAGTGCGAGAGGCCCGGCCGACAGGTGGACCCGCGGGCACCGCCAGCTCGTCGACAGAGTGAGGGAAGGAGGGAGGAGGGGCAGAGTCCCTGCCAGGCGGGCGACGCGCGCGCGCTGGCGGCTCGGCGACAGAGGTCGCGAGTGCGAGAGGCCCGGCCGACAGGTGGACACGCGGGCACCGCCAGCTCGGCGGCAGAATGAGGGAAGGGGGGGGAGGCGCAGACAGCCTGACAGCCGGGCGACGGGCGAGCGCTGGCGGATCGGCGGGCGAGGTCGCGAGTGGGAGAGGCCCTGCCCGCAGGTGGACACGCGGGCACCCGCAGCTCGTCGAGAGTTAGGGAAGGGGGGGAGTTAGGGAAGGGGGGGAGGGGATAGAACCCCGTCGGGCTCGTCGACCCGCGGCTCCAAGCGGCTCTGCGGCCGAGTTAGGGGAGGATGGGAGGAGGGGCAGACAGCCTGACAGCCGGGCGACGGGCGCGCGCTGCCGGCTCGGCGGGCGAGGTCGCGAGTGGGAGAGGCCCTGCCCGCAGGTGGACCCGCGGGCACCCGCAGCTCGTCGACAGGGTTAGGGAAGGGGGGGAGGGGATAGAGCCCCGTCGGGCTCGTCGACCCGCGGCTCCTGGCGGCTCTGCGGCCGAGTTAGGGAAGGGGGGGGAGGGGCAGACTCCCTGCCAGGCGGGCGACGCGCGCGCGCTGGCGGCTCGGCGCCAGAGGTCGCGAGTGCGAGAGGCCCGGCCGACAGGTGGACACGCGGGCTCCGCCAGCTCGGCGGCAGAGTGAGGGAAGGGGGGGGAGGGGCAGACACCCTGACAACCGGGCGACGGGCGCGTGCTGGCGGCTCGGCGGGCGAGGTCGCGAGTGGGAGAGACCCGGCCGACAGCTGGACCCGCGGGCACCGCCAGCTCGGCGGCAGAGTGAGGGAAGGGGGGAGGGGCAGACAGCCTGACAACCGGGCGACGGGCGCGCGCTGGCGCCTCGGCTGGCGAGGTCGCGAGTGGGAGAGGCCCTGCCCACAGGTGGACACGCGGGCACCCGCAGCTCGTCGAGAGTTAGGGAAGGGGGGAAGTCAGGGAAGGGGGGGAGGGGATAGAACCCCGTCGGGCTCGTCGACCCGCGGCTCCTGGCGGCTCTGCGGCCGAGTTAGGGGAGGAGTGGGGGAGGGGCAGACAGCCTGACAGCCGGGCGACGGGCGCGCGCTGGCGGCTCGGCGGGCGAGGTCGCGAGTGGGAGAGGCCCTGCCCGCAGGTGGATCCGCGGGCACCCGCAGCTCGTCGACAGGGTTAGGGAAGGGGGGGAGGGGATAGAGCCCCGTCGGGCTCGTCGACCCGCGGCTCCTGGCGGCTCTGCGGCCGAGTTAGGGAAGGGGGGGTAGGGGCAGACTCCCTGCCAGGCGGGCGACGCGCGCGCGCTGGCGGCTGGGCGCCATAGGTCGCGAGTGCGAGAGGCCCGGCCGACAGGTGGACACGCGGGCACCGCCAGCTCGGCGGCAGAGTGAGGGAAGGGGGGGAGGGGCAGACACCCTGACAACCGGGCGACGGGCGCGCGCTGGCGGCTCGGCGTGCGAGGTCGCGAGTGGGAGAGGCCCGGCCGACAGCTGGACCCGCGGGCACCGCCAGCTCGGCGGCAGAGTGAGGGAAGGAGGGAGGAGGGGCGGAGTCCCTGCCAGGCGGGCGACGCGCGCGCGCTGGCGGCTCGGCGGCAGAGGTCGCGAGTGCGAGAGGCCCGGCCGACAGGTGGACACGCGGGCACCGCCAGCTCGGCGGCAGAGTGAGGGAAGGAGGGAGGAGGGGCGGAGTCCCAGCCAGGCGGGCGACGCGCGCGCACTGGCGGCTCGGCGCCAGAGGTCGCGAGTGCGAGAGGCCCGGCCGACAGGTGGACACGCGGGCACCGCCAGCTCGTCGACAGAGTGAGGGAAGGAGGGAGGAGGGGCAGAGTCCCTGCCAGGCTGGCGACGCGCGCGTGCCGGCGTCTCGGCGGCAGGGGTCGCGAGTGCGAGAGGCCCGGCCGACAGGTGGACCCGCGGGCACCGCCAGCTCGTCGACAGAGTGAGGGAAGGAGGGAGGAGGGGCAGAGTCCCTGCCAGGCTGGCGACGCGCGCGTGCCGGCGTCTCGGCGGCAGGGGTCGCGAGTGCGAGAGGCCCGGCCGACAGGTGGACCCGCGGGCACCGCCAGCTCGTCGACAGAGTGAGGGAAGGAGGGAGGAGGGGCAGAGTCCCTGCCAGGCGGGCGACGCGCGCGCGCTGGCGGCTCGGCGACAGAGGTCGCGAGTGCGAGAGGCCCGGCCGACAGGTGGACACGCGGGCACCGCCAGCTCGGCGGCAGAATGAGGGAAGGGGGGGGAGGCGCAGACAGCCTGACAGCCGGGCGACGGGCGAGCGCTGGCGGATCGGCGGGCGAGGTCGCGAGTGGGAGAGGCCCTGCCCGCAGGTGGACACGCGGGCACCCGCAGCTCGTCGAGAGTTAGGGAAGGGGGGGAGTTAGGGAAGGGGGGGAGGGGATAGAACCCCGTCGGGCTCGTCGACCCGCGGCTCCAAGCGGCTCTGCGGCCGAGTTAGGGGAGGATGGGAGGAGGGGCAGACAGCCTGACAGCCGGGCGACGGGCGCGCGCTGCCGGCTCGGCGGGCGAGGTCGCGAGTGGGAGAGGCCCTGCCCGCAGGTGGACCCGCGGGCACCCGCAGCTCGTCGACAGGGTTAGGGAAGGGGGGGAGGGGATAGAGCCCCGTCGGGCTCGTCGACCCGCGGCTCCTGGCGGCTCTGCGGCCGAGTTAGGGAAGGGGGGGGAGGGGCAGACTCCCTGCCAGGCGGGCGACGCGCGCGCGCTGGCGGCTCGGCGGCAGAGGTCGCGAGTGCGAGAGGCCCGGCCGACAGGTGGACACGCGGGCTCCGCCAGCTCGGCGGCAGAGTGAGGGAAGGGGGGGGAGGGGCAGACACCCTGACAACCGGGCGACGGGCGCGTGCTGGCGGCTCGGCGGGCGAGGTCGCGAGTGGGAGAGGCCCGGCCGACAGCTGGACACGCGGGCACCGCCAGCTCGGCGGCAGAGTGAGGGAAGGGGGGGAGGGGCAGACAGCCTGATAACCGGGCGACGGGCGCGCGCTGGCGCCTCGGCTGGCGAGGTCGCGAGTGGGAGAGGCCCTGCCCGCAGGTGGACACGCGGGCACCCGCAGCTCGTCGAGAGTTAGGGAAGGGGGGAAGTCAGGGAAGGGGGGGAGGGGATAGAACCCCGTCGGGCTCGTCGACCCGCGGCTCCTGGCGGCTCTGCGGCCGAGTTAGGGGAGGAGTGGGGGAGGGGCAGACAGCCTGACAGCCGGGCGACGGGCGCGCGCTGGCGGCTCGGCGGGCGAGGTCGCGAGTGGGAGAGGCCCTGCCCGCAGGTGGACCCGCGGGCACCCGCAGCTCGTCGACAGGGTTAGGGAAGGGGGGGAGGGGATAGAGCCCCGTCGGGCTCGTCGACCCGCGGCTCCTGGCGGCTCTGCGGCCGAGTTAGGGAAGGGGGGGTAGGGGCAGACTCCCTGCCAGGCGGGCGACGCGCGCGCGCTGGCGGCTGGGCGCCATAGGTCGCGAGTGCGAGAGGCCCGGCCGACAGGTGGACACGCGGGCACCGCCAGCTCGGCGGCAGAGTGAGGGAAGGGGGGGAGGGGCAGACACCCTGACAACCGGGCGACGGGCGCGCGCTGGCGGCTCGGCGTGCGAGGTCGCGAGTGGGAGAGGCCCGGCCGACAGCTGGACCCGCGGGCACCGCCAGCTCGGCGGCAGAGTGAGGGAAGGAGGGAGGAGGGGCGGAGTCCCTGCCAGGCGGGCGACGCGCGCGCGCTGGCGGCTCGGCGGCAGAGGTCGCGAGTGCGAGAGGCCCGGCCGACAGGTGGACACGCGGGCACCGCCAGCTCGGCGGCAGAGTGAGGGAAGGAGGGAGGAGGGGCGGAGTCCCAGCCAGGCGGGCGACGCGCGCGCGCTGGCGGCTCGGCGCCAGAGGTCGCGAGTGCGAGAGGCCCGGCCGACAGGTGGACACGCGGGCACCGCCAGCTCGTCGACAGAGTGAGGGAAGGAGGGAGGAGGGGCAGAGTCCCTGCCAGGCTGGCGACGCGCGCGTGCCGGCGTCTCGGCGGCAGGGGTCGCGAGTGCGAGAGGCCCGGCCGACAGGTGGACCCGCGGGCACCGCCAGCTCGTCGACAGAGTGAGGGAAGGAGGGAGGAGGGGCAGAGTCCCTGCCAGGCTGGCGACGCGCGCGTGCCGGCGTCTCGGCGGCAGGGGTCGCGAGTGCGAGAGGCCCGGCCGACAGGTGGACCCGCGGGCACCGCCAGCTCGTCGACAGAGTGAGGGAAGGAGGGAGGAGGGGCAGAGTCCCTGCCAGGCGGGCGACGCGCGCGCGCTGGCGGCTCGGCGACAGAGGTCGCGAGTGCGAGAGGCCCGGCCGACAGGTGGACACGCGGGCACCGCCAGCTCGGCGGCAGAATGAGGGAAGGGGGGGGAGGCGCAGACAGCCTGACAGCCGGGCGACGGGCGAGCGCTGGCGGATCGGCGGGCGAGGTCGCGAGTGGGAGAGGCCCTGCCCGCAGGTGGACACGCGGGCACCCGCAGCTCGTCGAGAGTTAGGGAAGGGGGGGAGTTAGGGAAGGGGGGGAGGGGATAGAACCCCGTCGGGCTCGTCGACCCGCGGCTCCAAGCGGCTCTGCGGCCGAGTTAGGGGAGGATGGGAGGAGGGGCAGACAGCCTGACAGCCGGGCGACGGGCGCGCGCTGCCGGCTCGGCGGGCGAGGTCGCGAGTGGGAGAGGCCCTGCCCGCAGGTGGACCCGCGGGCACCCGCAGCTCGTCGACAGGGTTAGGGAAGGGGGGGAGGGGATAGAGCCCCGTCGGGCTCGTCGACCCGCGGCTCCTGGCGGCTCTGCGGCCGAGTTAGGGAAGGGGGGGGAGGGGCAGACTCCCTGCCAGGCGGGCGACGCGCGCGCGCTGGCGGCTCGGCGCCAGAGGTCGCGAGTGCGAGAGGCCCGGCCGACAGGTGGACACGCGGGCTCCGCCAGCTCGGCGGCAGAGTGAGGGAAGGGGGGGGAGGGGCAGACACCCTGACAACCGGGCGACGGGCGCGTGCTGGCGGCTCGGCGGGCGAGGTCGCGAGTGGGAGAGGCCCGGCCGACAGCTGGACCCGCGGGCACCGCCAGCTCGGCGGCAGAGTGAGGGAAGGGGGGGAGGGGCAGACAGCCTGACAACCGGGCGACGGGCGCGCGCTGGCGCCTCGGCTGGCGAGGTCGCGAGTGGGAGAGGCCCTGCCCGCAGGTGGACAAGCGGGCACCCGCAGCTCGTCGAGAGTTAGGGAAGGGGGGAAGTCAGGGAAGGGGGGGAGGGGATAGAACCCCGTCGGGCTCGTCGACCCGCGGCTCCTGGCGGCTCTGCGGCCGAGTTAGGGGAGGACTGGGGGAGGGGCAGACAGCCTGACAGCCGGGCGACGGGCGCGCGCTGGCGGCTCGGCGGGCGAGGTCGCGAGTGGGAGAGGCCCTGCCCGCAGGTGGATCCGCGGGCACCCGCAGCTCGTCGACAGGGTTAGGGAAGGGGGGGAGGGGATAGAGCCCCGTCGGGCTCGTCGACCCGCGGCTCCTGGCGGCTCTGCGGCCGAGTTAGGGAAGGGGGGGTAGGGGCAGACTCCCTGCCAGGCGGGCGACGCGCGCGCGCTGGCGGCTGGGCGCCATAGGTCGCGAGTGCGAGAGGCCCGGCCGACAGGTGGACACGCGGGCACCGCCAGCTCGGCGGCAGAGTGAGGGAAGGGGGGGAGGGGCAGACACCCTGACAACCGGGCGACGGGCGCGCGCTGGCGGCTCGGCGTGCGAGGTCGCGAGTGGGAGAGGCCCGGCCGACAGCTGGACCCGCGGGCACCGCCAGCTCGGCGGCAGAGTGAGGGAAGGAGGGAGGAGGGGCGGAGTCCCTGCCAGGCGGGCGACGCGCGCGCGCTGGCGGCTCGGCGGCAGAGGTCGCGAGTGCGAGAGGCCCGGCCGACAGGTGGACACGCGGGCACCGCCAGCTCGGCGGCAGAGTGAGGGAAGGAGGGAGGAGGGGCGGAGTCCCAGCCAGGCGGGCGACGCGCGCGCGCTGGCGGCTCGGCGCCAGAGGTCGCGAGTGCGAGAGGCCCGGCCGACAGGTGGACACGCGGGCACCGCCAGCTCGTCGACAGAGTGAGGGAAGGAGGGAGGAGGGGCAGAGTCCCTGCCAGGCTGGCGACGCGCGCGTGCCGGCGTCTCGGCGGCAGGGGTCGCGAGTGCGAGAGGCCCGGCCGACAGGTGGACCCGCGGGCACCGCCAGCTCGTCGACAGAGTGAGGGAAGGAGGGAGGAGGGGCAGAGTCCCTGCCAGGCTGGCGACGCGCGCGTGCCGGCGTCTCGGCGGCAGGGGTCGCGAGTGCGAGAGGCCCGGCCGACAGGTGGACCCGCGGGCACCGCCAGCTCGTCGACAGAGTGAGGGAAGGAGGGAGGAGGGGCAGAGTCCCTGCCAGGCGGGCGACGCGCGCGCGCTGGCGGCTCGGCGACAGAGGTCGCGAGTGCGAGAGGCCCGGCCGACAGGTGGACCCGCGGGCACCGCCAGCTCGTCGACAGAGTGAGGGAAGGAGGGAGGAGGGGCAGAGTCCCTGCCAGGCGGGCGACGCGCGCGCGCTGGCGGCTCGGCGACAGAGGTCGCGAGTGCGAGAGGCCCGGCCGACAGGTGGACACGCGGGCACCGCCAGCTCGGCGGCAGAATGAGGGAAGGGGGGGGAGGCGCAGATAGCCTGACAGCCGGGCGACGGGCGAGCGCTGGCGGCTCGGCGGGCGAGGTCGCGAGTGGGAGAGGCCCTGCCCGCAGGTGGACACGCGGGCACCCACAGCTCGTCGAGAGTTAGGGAAGGGGGGGAGTTAGGGAAGGGGGGGAGGGGATAGAACCCCGTCGGGCTCGTCGACCCGCGGCTCCTGGTGGCTCTGCGGCCGAGTTAGGGGAGGAGTGGGGGAGGGGCAGACAGCCTGACAGCCGGGCGACGGGCGCGCGCTGGCGGCTCGGCGGGCGAGGTCGCGAGTGGGAGAGGCCCTGCCCGCAGGTGGACACGCGGGCACCCGCAGCTCGTCGAGAGTTAGGGAAGGGGGGAAGTCAGGGAAGGGGGGGAGGGGATAGAACCCCGTCGGGCTCGTCGACCCGCGGCTCCTGGCGGCTCTGCGGCCGAGTTAGGGAAGGAGTGGGGGAGGGGCAGACAGCCTGACAGCCGGGCGACGGGCGCGCGCTGGCGGCTCGGCGGGCGAGGTCGCGAGTCGGAGAGGCCCTGCCCGCAGGTGGACCCGCGGGCACCCGCAGCTCGTCGACAGGGTTAGGGAACGGGGGGAGTTAGGGAAGGGGGGGAGGGGCTAGAACCCCGTCGGGCTCGTCGACCCGCGGCTCCAAGCGGCTCTGCGGCCGAGTTAGGGGAGGAGGGGGGGAGGGGCAGACAGCCTGACAGCCGGGCGACGGGCGCGCGCTGGCGGCTCGGCGGGCGAGGTCGCGAGTGGGAGAGGCCCTGCCCGCAGGTGGACCCGCGGGCACCCGCAGCTCGTCGACAGGGTTAGGGAAGGGGGGGAGGGGATAGAGCCCCGTCGGGCTCGTCGACCCGCGGCTCCTGGCGGCTCTGCGGCCGAGTTAGGGAAGGGGGGGGAGGGGCAGACTCCCTGCCAGGCGGGCGACGCGCGCGCGCTGGCGGCTGGGCGCCATAGGTCGCGAGTGCGAGAGGCCCGGCCGACAGGTGGACACGCGGGCACCGCCAGCTCGGCGGCAGAGTGAGGGAAGGGGGGGAGGGGCAGACACCCTGACAACCGGGCGACGGGCGCGCGCTGGCGGCTCGGCGGGCGAGGTCGCGAGTGGGAGAGGCCCGGCCGACAGCTGGACCCGCGGGCACCGCTAGCTCGGCGGCAGAGTGAGGGAAGGACGGAGGAGGGGCGGAGTCCCTGCCAGGCGGGCGACGCGCGCGCGCTGGCGGCTCGGCGGCAGAGGTCGCGAGTGCGAGAGGCCCGGCCGACAGGTGGACACGCGGGCACCGCCAGCTCGGCGGCAGAGTGAGGGAAGGGGGGGGAGGGGCAGACACCCTGACAACCGGGCGACGGGCGCGTGCTGGCGGCTCGGCGGGCGAGGTCGCGAGTGGGAGAGGCCCGGCCGACAGCTGGACCCGCGGGCACCGCCAGCTCGGCGGCAGAGTGAGGGAAGGAGGGAGGAGGGGCGGAGTCCCTGCCAGGCGGGCGACGCGCGCGCGCTGGCGGCTCGGCGCCAGAGGTCGCGAGTGCGAGAGGCCCGGCCGACAGGTGGACACGCGGGCACCGCCAGCTCGTCGACAGAGTGAGGGAAGGAGGGAGGAGGGGCAGAGTCCCTGCCAGGCTGGCGACGCGCGCGTGCCGGCGTCTCGGCGGCAGGGGTCGCGAGTGCGAGAGGCCCGGCCGACAGGTGGACCCGCGGGCACCGCCAGCTCGTCGACAGAGTGAGGGAAGGAGGGAGGAGGGGCAGAGTCCCTGCCAGGCGGGCGACGCGCGCGCGCTGGCGGCTCGGCGACAGAGGTCGCGAGTGCGAGAGGCCCGGCCGACAGGTGGACACGCGGGCACCGCCAGCTCGGCGGCAGAATGAGGGAAGGGGGGGGAGGCGCAGATAGCCTGACAGCCGGGCGACGGGCGCGCGCTGGCGGCTCAGCGGGCGAGGTCGCGAGTGGGAGAGGCCCTGCCCGCAGGTGGACACGCGGGCACCCGCAGCTCGTCGAGAGTTAGGGAAGGGGGGGAGTCAGGGAAGGGGGGGAGGGGATAGAACCCCGTCGGGCTCGTCGACCCGCGGCTCCTGGCGGCTCTGCGGCCGAGTTAGGGGAGGAGTGGGGGAGGGGCAGACAGCCTGACAGCCGGGCGACGGGCGCGCGCTGGCGGCTCGGCGGGCGAGGTCGCGAGTGGGAGAGGCCCTGCCCGCAGGTGGACCCGCGGGCACCCGCAGCTCGTCGACAGGGTTAGGGAAGGGGGGGAGGGGATAGAGCCCCGTCGGGCTCGTCGACCCGCGGCTCCTGGCGGCTCTGCGGCCGAGTTAGGGAAGGGGGGGTAGGGGCAGACTCCCTGCCAGGCGGGCGACGCGCGCGCGCTGGCGGCTGGGCGCCATAGGTCGCGAGTGCGAGAGGCCCGGCCGACAGGTGGACACGCGGGCACCGCCAGCTCGGCGGCAGAGTGAGGGAAGGGGGGGAGGGGCAGACACCCTGACAACCGGGCGACGGGCGCGCGCTGGCGGCTCGGCGGGCGAGGTCGCGAGTGGGAGAGGCCCGGCCGACAGCTGGACCCGCGGGCACCGCCAGCTCGGCGGCAGAGTGAGGGAAGGAGGGAGGAGGGGCGGAGTCCCTGCCAGGCGGGCGACGCGCGCGCGCTGGCGGCTCGGCGGCAGAGGTCGCGAGTGCGAGAGGCCCGGCCGACAGGTGGACACGCGGGCACCGCCAGCTCGGCGGCAGAGTGAGGGAAGGAGGGAGGAGGGGCGGAGTCCCAGCCAGGCGGGCGACGCGCGCGCGCTGGCGGCTCGGCGCCAGAGGTCGCGAGTGCGAGAGGCCCGGCCGACAGGTGGACACGCGGGCACCGCCAGCTCGTCGACAGAGTGAGGGAAGGAGGGAGGAGGGGCAGAGTCCCTGCCAGGCTGGCGACGCGCGCGTGCCGGCGTCTCGGCGGCAGGGGTCGCGAGTGCGAGAGGCCCGGCCGACAGGTGGACCCGCGGGCACCGCCAGCTCGTCGACAGAGTGAGGGAAGGAGGGAGGAGGGGCAGAGTCCCTGCCAGGCTGGCGACGCGCGCGTGCCGGCGTCTCGGCGGCAGGGGTCGCGAGTGCGAGAGGCCCGGCCGACAGGTGGACCCGCGGGCACCGCCAGCTCGTCGACAGAGTGAGGGAAGGAGGGAGGAGGGGCAGAGTCCCTGCCAGGCGGGCGACGCGCGCGCGCTGGCGGCTCGGCGACAGAGGTCGCGAGTGCGAGAGGCCCGGCCGACAGGTGGACACGCGGGCACCGCCAGCTCGGCGGCAGAATGAGGGAAGGGGGGGGAGGCGCAGACAGCCTGACAGCCGGGCGACGGGCGAGCGCTGGCGGATCGGCGGGCGAGGTCGCGAGTGGGAGAGGCCCTGCCCGCAGGTGGACACGCGGGCACCCGCAGCTCGTCGAGAGTTAGGGAAGGGGGGGAGTTAGGGAAGGGGGGGAGGGGATAGAACCCCGTCGGGCTCGTCGACCCGCGGCTCCAAGCGGCTCTGCGGCCGAGTTAGGGGAGGATGGGAGGAGGGGCAGACAGCCTGACAGCCGGGCGACGGGCGCGCGCTGCCGGCTCGGCGGGCGAGGTCGCGAGTGGGAGAGGCCCTGCCCGCAGGTGGACCCGCGGGCACCCGCAGCTCGTCGACAGGGTTAGGGAAGGGGGGGAGGGGATAGAGCCCCGTCGGGCTCGTCGACCCGCGGCTCCTGGCGGCTCTGCGGCCGAGTTAGGGAAGGGGGGGGAGGGGCAGACTCCCTGCCAGGCGGGCGACGCGCGCGCGCTGGCGGCTCGGCGCCAGAGGTCGCGAGTGCGAGAGGCCCGGCCGACAGGTGGACACGCGGGCTCCGCCAGCTCGGCGGCAGAGTGAGGGAAGGGGGGGGAGGGGCAGACACCCTGACAACCGGGCGACGGGCGCGTGCTGGCGGCTCGGCGGGCGAGGTCGCGAGTGGGAGAGACCCGGCCGACAGCTGGACCCGCGGGCACCGCCAGCTTGGCGGCAGAGTGAGGGAAGGGGGGGAGGGGCAGACAGCCTGACAACCGGGCGACGGGCGCGCGCTGGCGCCTCGGCTGGCGAGGTCGCGAGTGGGAGAGGCCCTGCCCGCAGGTGGACACGCGGGCACCCGCAGCTCGTCGAGAGTTAGGGAAGGGGGGAAGTCAGGGAAGGGGGGGAGGGGATAGAACCCCGTCGGGCTCGTCGACCCGCGGCTCCTGGCGGCTCTGCGGCCGAGTTAGGGGAGGAGTGGGGGAGGGGCAGACAGCCTGACAGCCGGGCGACGGGCGCGCGCTGGCGGCTCGGCGGGCGAGGTCGCGAGTGGGAGAGGCCCTGCCCGCAGGTGGATCCGCGGGCACCCGCAGCTCGTCGACAGGTTTAGGGAAGGGGGGGAGGGGATAGAGCCCCGTCGGGCTCGTCGACCCGCGGCTCCTGGCGGCTCTGCGGCCGAGTTAGGGAAGGGGGGGTAGGGGCAGACTCCCTGCCAGGCGGGCGACGCGCGCGCGCTGGCGGCTGGGCGCCATAGGTCGCGAGTGCGAGAGGCCCGGCCGACAGGTGGACACGCGGGCACCGCCAGCTCGGCGGCAGAGTGAGGGAAGGGGGGGAGGGGCAGACACCCTGACAACCGGGCGACGGGCGCGCGCTGGCGGCTCGGCGTGCGAGGTCGCGAGTGGGAGAGGCCCGGCCGACAGCTGGACCCGCGGGCACCGCCAGCTCGGCGGCAGAGTGAGGGAAGGAGGGAGGAGGGGCGGAGTCCCTGCCAGGCGGGCGACGCGCGCGCGCTGGCGGCTCGGCGGCAGAGGTCGCGAGTGCGAGAGGCCCGGCCGACAGGTGGACACGCGGGCACCGCCAGCTCGGCGGCAGAGTGAGGGAAGGAGGGAGGAGG
>NC_137285.1:72982500-73085000 GCF_054371585.1 Giraffa tippelskirchi | reverse complement strand
GGACGGACGGAGAGGGGCAGCGACGAGGTGCGGCCGCGTGAGGCCAACGCCGCGCAAGACGCGGCGGCGGCGCGGAACCGGCGGCGGAGAGGTGGGGTGGCCGCGCGCCACCGCGAGGAGGATGGCTCGAAACGACCCGGGGGAAGCGAGTCGGCCACCGGGGCGCACCGCGGGATCTCACCGCCGGAGGCCTCCCAGCACAGGGGCGGTCCCGCGGCACACCCGGGGCGGCGGACTGGCCTCTCCGGCCCCCCCACACCCCCAAGCGGAGGGTGGGGGAGGCTCCCCTCACGGGGGCTCGCGCCCACCGCCACCTACACACACACCCAGAGCCGCGGCCGGCCTGGGAGAACGCTCTCCCGCCTGCCTACCGGCGTGCCCGCCACGGGCCTCACTCGCGCGACCCCGCCGCGCCAGGTCCCTCCCCTCACTTCTCTCAGGGACTCCGAGGGCACTGCTCCGCCCGGGGACGACACCCACAGGAGGCGAAGCCGACTCGGTCCCAGACAGGGGGGGAAGGGCACGCGGGCGGTCGCACGCGCGGGCCGAGGAGGAAGGCCGGCAGCGGCGGGGAGGGGCCGGCAAGCGCGCACAGCGACGGCCACGGGACAGGGGCCGCGGGCGCCGCCCGGGGACCAGAAAAGACCACCGGGAACACGGCCGGGCCGCCAGGAAAACCAGCGCGGGATCCCGCCGCCACCCACACACGAGGGCGGTCCCGCGACGCCTGGGACGCCGGCCGGCCCCGGCCGGCCCCGGAGCGGAGTCCCACGCCCCGGCCCCGCCGCCAGGGCCGGCGGCGCCGTCCACCCGTCTCCTCCCGTCCACCCTCGACGGATCCGTCTTTCCATCTAGTCTGAC
Source organism: Giraffa tippelskirchi (assembly GCF_054371585.1). Classification (NCBI taxonomy): domain Eukaryota; kingdom Metazoa; phylum Chordata; class Mammalia; order Artiodactyla; family Giraffidae; genus Giraffa; species Giraffa tippelskirchi. The sequence continues at coordinate 73,084,139 of NC_137285.1, read as the reverse complement.
CCCGAGGCGCCACATCCCGGGGACACGCTCTCGAGCGAGGCGGCCCAGACCGCGCCCGCGCGCCGCCACCGGCTCGGGGACGAGGGCGGGCGCGACGGACTCCTCCTCGACACGGCCGCGGGGCTGGGGAAGCCGGGGCCGACCGGGCGTCGCCCCCCGGCCCTTCTCCACCTGCACTCACACCGCGGGGCCGGCCGCACGCACGCGGCGCACGCACGGTCCTCCCCCACGTGCCGGACACCCGGCGGGGCCCGGCGGGACCCTCCCCCGACTCGGCGGGGGGAGGCGCGGGCCGCGGTAGGCAACGAGCGGCACACGGCCCCACCGCGGGGCCGGCGCACCCATCCCCCCTCACAGAGGAGAGGCGGGGGGATTCTGCCCACGTGCTCTGGGCAGTCGCCACGGCGGCTACACTGCGCACTCAGGAGGGGCAGCGGCCGGGGGCTCCGGTACCCCAGAGGCTCCCTCTCGGATCGCTAGAGAAGGCTTCCTCACCGAGGGCGCGCCGTCCCTCACCCCATCGTCTCTCCTTCGGGCCCACGGAGGCGCTCCACGAGCCGCCGATCCTCGACTGGGCGGGAGGGGTCTGCGGTACAGGTAAGCGGACGACCACACGGGAGCGTGTGCACGGCCCGTGCCTCCACGACGAGGCAGCACCTGCCCCCAACGGAAGAGGCGAGGGGAACAGGCACGCCTCTCTTCCCGTCTCGACCCCTCCCCCAACGAGAGCCACTCGCGGGACACACACACACACCACCGCGGTGAGGGACACGAGGAGGACGCCGGGTTAAGGGAAACGACACCACCGCTCGGCCTCAGGCACCTGAGGGGCGACCTGGAGCGCTCCAGGGGCACCACCGAGGGTCAAACGAGGCACGCTCACCCACCCACGCGGGGCGCGCGGCGCAGCAGCGGGCACAGCCCTCCCCACCGCGGGGAGGGCCGCTCGCGGGACACGCGCCGAGAAGGCGAAGCGAGAGCGTCCGCTGTGTCCGAAGACCGACGGCCTCACTGACGCCCCGTGGAGGGGGGGCGGGCAGGAGACCGAGAGTCAGGGCCGGAGGCCACACCCACCCTCCCGCCTTCCTCACCCTCCCCGACGGGCAGGGGGAAAGGCAGGCGAGGAGCCCCGTGGACAGACTGAGAAGACCGCACACGTTCACCAGGAACGCCCGTCCCTCGCCTGGCACGGCTTAGGCCCGGCCCGGGAGAGCACGACCACACCACATCGATCCGTTGAGCCGAGGGGGAGGGGGGAAGGCACGGTGAGGACAGTCGCCGGAGGGGCCCGCTTTAAGCCTCACCGGCCGCCTCCCCCCGCCACACCTCACCTCGCCTCAGGCGACAGCCGCCGACGACCCCAGGAGGAGGAGCTGCCTGACACGGGGCACGGGGCCTACAGAGCGGGGGTCGTCCCGGCCACCACCGGGCGCCCGCAGCGGGGGGGTCACACAGGGTAGAAGACCCACGGCGCCTCGCCCCGCCGCCCTCGGGTCGCCCAGAGACCGGAGGTGGCGCCACGGGTCGGGTCTGCCAGACACGCCACGCAGGAGCCGGCGCACAGGCCCAGGCCGGCGGCCCAAAGGCCCAGGCGCCCCGCGTGCGTCCAGAGGCCCAAAGTCCTCGGCGGCAGACGCCGAGAGAGACCGTGTCGGCACTTACCTGGTGGCAGAAAAGGCCCATTTCGGGCGACAAAATGACAGCGCCCGACAGCGGGGCCCACCCACGACTGGCAGGGAGAGACCTTGGCACCTTGGCACCGCCACCTGTCCCCAGCACTACCCCAGAAACACCAGGCCCGGAGCTGTCGGGGGTCATCTGGTCGACTGGGGGGGGGAGGGGGGCGAAGGGGGCGCCCGGTGGGCGAAGTGGGGGCGCAGACGCCAAGGGGGAGGGAGCTGGCCGGGGACGCCCTCCCCCTTCGCCCGCACGGGTAGGTGTACCCGTCCGTCCGAGTCTCCGAGCGGGGGTTTGGCTACGAGTTGCCAAAGAGAAAAACGAAGAGAGACCCGCCGGCGAGGCGCCTCCCACGAGACGAGCGGACCCCAACGAGGGACCACGCCCGGGGCCCCAGACCGTCCTGTCCGGGGCACCCAGGACGGCTCGAGCCGGTCCCTGACCTCCTGGCCGTGATTCAGGGAGTTGGGGAGGGGTGAGAAAGCAAACCCTCCGGGGTGGCGAACCCTCCTGAAAGGGCGGGAAAGCAAAAACCTCCTGAAGGGAGACGCAAACCCTTCTGAAAAGGCGAACAGCAAACCCTTTGGAGGGCGGGAGCCAACCCTCCTGAAGGAAGAAAGCAAACCCTCCTGAGGGGGGCCCGGGAGGAGGCCAGACCGCCGAGTCCCAGGCGCTCCAGGGAGGGACGACCCTCTCCCTCCCTGCCCACCGCGGCGGCCCGGCCCAGGTAGGGTCCGGCCGGTCCGTCTCCGCGGCCGGAGGGGCACGGGGAGACGCTGGTCGACCCGGTCAGGCCACCCCAGAGCCCGGCTCTGGAGCGCCGCCGCCGCCGCGACGGCCACCCTCCTCGGGAACCTAGAGAGCCAATCTCCGGCGACAGCAGGACGTCCCTAGGCCTCGGCGCCACCGCCACTGTCGCCGCCAGCAGAGCTGGTCTCTGAGAGCTGTGCCTCGGGCCCGGCGGCTGAGTCACAACCCTCCTGAAGGTCGCCGAAGCTCCAGAGGGGAGGGACACTATAAAAGCGGCCGCCAGGTGGCTCCTGACAACCGGCTCCAATGTCCCGAGGACGGGTCGCTGTCGCCGGCCGCCGAGGACGCCACAGCGCCGGCCGCCCAAACGCCCGAGCTCGGCCCGGAGCCGCCGCCTCCGAGAGACGCGACGCGACGCGACCCCGGCCGCAGAGGAAGGGAGAGGAGCTGGGAAATAGCTCCCCAGGAGGCTGCCACGAAGGAGACGCGCTCCCCCCCACCCACCCACGCGATTCCAGGCTGGTGGGGGGACATTCCACGGAGACGCCGGCGGGCGGCGGGGCTCGGGGCGGGGACGGCCGAGAGAGGGGCACCAGTGACATCCCGGGCTCCCCCGGGCCCCCTCCCCCGAAGGAGGAGGGAGGGAGGGAGAGAGAGAAGGGAGGGAGGCAGGGAGGGAGGGACCGACCGGCAAAGCGAAACCAGGCAAGCGCTGCTCGGAGAACAAAGCAGGACTTCTCGAAAGCAGACAGAGACACAGACACGCAAGCCCAGGAGCAAGAAAGGAAAAGAAGGAGACACTCGGACCCCCAACAAGAGAAAACGAAAGTCAACCTGTGTCGAGACCGTGATCAAGTCCAACGACAACAAACACAAGCATGCGCCGGTGGGTGGGGAAAGGGCACTTGAGGTCAGGAGAACATGGATTTCAAAATAACTGGCCACAAACACCAGAAAGGAAAGGCGGCCGGGCGGCCGGGCCGGGCGGTCTGGTCTGGGGTGGGGTGGCAGGGCTGCTGGGGGCGGGGGTCGGTGGCGGGGGTGGGGGGTGGGGGGTGGGGGGTGGGGGAAACGGGAGCACCCAGAACGAGGAGGAGACTGTCGGCCGTGCCGAGACACGGAAACATCGCACGGCTGGGGACCCGTTCCTATCGTCTTCCCCGGGGTGTGAAAGAGACTTGGCCTCCCGTCTCCTGAGAGTTCATCTCCCCAGCAACAACGGTCAGGCAAGCTGTCGGGTGTGTGTGTGTTGCGGGGGGTTGGGGGGCGGGGTGGGGAGAAAAAAGAAGACACCTTTCAAGTGAAAGGAGGGAGCGTAAAGGTCACTGAACCCTCTGACAGCGGCCTTCCATTTTCCAGACCAGTGACACGTTCCCCCAAGTCGCCCGGTTCCAGAAAACGCTTTTCGGAAACAGAATCCTCGGGGCCCGCGAACTCCTGAGGAATCCTCGGATGAGCTTCCGGGCCAGGCTATACCGTAGGCAGCGTGCTTCCCCTGAAGCCAAAGCCACGGGCTCCAGAGGGCCGCGTCCAAGAAGCTGATCTCGTACGGAACCCGGTGTCTTCTTCTCTAGGACACTCCTAGAAGCAGCAAGAGCGCCAGTTTGTGAGACTCGAAGGTGAAGCCGGCACGACGTAAACCCAGCGATGTGTGCGGTCAGAGGCCCATCTAGATTCGAGCTCCAGTTCTGGAGGGGAGCAGTGGGGACAGGAGGGTGGCCTGCGAGTCCGCCGTCCCGTCCCCACTCCTCCTGTGAACATCCGCCCCGTGGAAGGTGTCGAGGAACCGCATGACCTGACCTGCGGGGTGAACCGTCGCCAAAGACAAAGAATTCCTCCAGCCAGGCGTTGTCCGCAGCCACGAACCCCTTCCCTCCGTCGCCCGGCCTTTCAGAATGCCACGTGGAGCCCTCTCGAGACGTGTGGGGCTTGGAGGTATGGGCCCCCGAATTCTCCTCGCCCGGCCCTGCAAGAAACCATTCCGTGCCTGCCCCACATGAAGACTTCTCGGGCTTTTCGGTGGACCGGGCCTCCCAGGGTGCCCCTGCACCCGGCACCCTGCGACACCCCGAGAGATCCCACGGAGAAACGTCTCCGGCCACTCGCGCGGCACCTGCCTCGCTGGCGGGCGCCCCTTCCAACCTCCCCAGAGATACGTGAGCACGGACGCTTCTTCCCCATCTGGGTCCCCTCACAGGCTCTGTGAGTTCCTGCGGTTCCGCACGCCCTCGACTTGGCTGTGGTTCGGGGCTCTGTTCTGTTCTGTGTTTGCTCTCCGGCCCACGTGATCTCTCTGGCTAGGGCACCCAGGAAAAGCGAAAAGAAATCGAGTCCGTGTGAGTACTATTCAGGCATCAAGTGGGGATACCTACCAATGACCTCTAACGTGGATCCACCAAGATGGCGGCCGTGTGGGGTTCAGGAGGATCATTTTGCGTTTTCTGGGGGCGCTATTTGCTCTCAATGATTTCACGTGCCTTTGGGGCATGGCTCACGGAGATGGACGTGAAGCAGCAGGGCAGCCACATCTGGCGTCTCGGCCTAGCTAGGGCGGCTCCACGAGTGACCTCTCGGAACCGGGGCTGAGACCGCCATCCCTCCCCGGGCCCCCCTCGGTGGCTGGGTATGGGGGGGGGGGGGGGAGGTTTCGGAGGGGAGACGGGAGATCTGGGCTTGTGGTTGGGGGCGCGCGGGGCCACACGTGTCATGTCATGATATTCCTGTGACGCTCCAACGAGATACGTATTATTCTCTCTTCTGCAGATTGCTATCTGTATCTGAATGGAAATGTATTAGACTCTTGAAATCTGAGCCTTGACGAGGGGTGCGCCCTGTACGTCTCGGGCTACAGGCAGCACACGGAAACTGAAGATATCAGGAATCACGTATAAAGGTTCAAGTCAAAGAAACGGACCTAGTTCAGTGGCAGACTTAGTCTTCCTCGCTGCAGCCTCAAGGTAAATGCTGGGGGTACCCAGTCTATTCTTGGGAAGATACAGTGTTTATCTTAACTGTTGCCAGCAGCGCAGCTTCTCCTCTACCGGAGTTGAAATTGAGATTTAGTTCTTGCAGCTAGTAGTTCTTTTTCAGAACATCTATCGGGAAGGATCTGAATAGCTTGTCATGTCCCTGAAAATATACTAGACAACATTTGGTTCAGCTCTCGTACCCAGAGACTGGGGAAATTAAGGTGGCACTAGAAATCGCACCTTTGCGTTATATAGTATCTTTCCTGGAAAACAGGGTGCTCTTAAACTCTAATTGTATCAAACAGTAGCAGGGGTAAGAAGTGCACGATCCACAAGTTTCAGTAAAGCCGGCTCTCCCGCGCCTTAACATTGTATACATTGTTAACAAAAGTTTAGAATTGGACACTCGATGGCAACAAAGAGGCATCCTGTTTGGCGTTTCTTTGGACTGCAGCCGGGAGAGGAGCAGAGCCGACTTGTTCAGTCCCCGGTCCCGCTACTCCTAGGCCTTTCCTCACACTTGACCTTGGATGCTCTGGGGCAGGTTGTGTCTGCCACAAGCACTCGATTTGTCCGGAAGCACTGAATCCTCTGTTCGTTGACTTTGTTCCCAGGACTGTCTCAGGAGGTGACGATGTTTTCCCATGGGGGAATCTGTGTCAGAGGCTTGCCAACCATACTTTTCACGTGGTTCATGAAAAGCTCACCCGTCACCGGTCACCTGTCGACTCACCATCCGTACGAGAGTCAGCACCAACACGCCCGGCAGAGCTGAGCGTCAAGAAGGGGTTGCGTGGAAAGAGATTTGTGTGCTTGGTCCTGGTCCTGGTTATAGACAGAAAGTATCAAGGGGGAATAACTCCCAGAATAAGTAGGCTTGCCTGGAATGCGAAATAGTGAGAAGAGGCCTCGCGCTTGGAGGATGGGTCAGAGCTCTAGCCACGGGAGAGTGAAAAGGAAAGGCCCGGGAAAGGGCCGTGGGGCAGGGGACGGTCTGAGCCCAGCACCAGCGGTGAAGGACGAGGAGGCACCTTGAAAGAACGTGCTGTTCGGAGGTTTGTGGTAAGAGCACACCGGTGCTGCTAAAGATGAGGCTTGTGGAACCCAGATGGTGAAGAGGAGCCAGAAACAGGCCAGGAAGGATGAGAATCCTGTGTACTGAGGACCTGCACTTCACCAAGCCCACAGCAAAGGGTGCTGTCTAGATTCAAACCCAGTCACTTGCGCAAACGCCCCTCAGCCACCTCCTCATCTACAAGGCCGACAGATACTCGGTGCGTGAGGTGCGTGTACAGTCTAGGTGGACGGCACTCACATTATCGGGCAACCACACAGCTACTACGTGCTTTGAAAGAACCAACAGTGAGCTGATAGCTTTTTCTGGATCTGCCTATAAGCAAAGATACCGCTCGCTGCATACTGTGGATCTCGACTCCTGTCTCACGTCTCCATGAAGCCGTCAGAAAAGTCCTGTTCGTGCTCCCTCTCAGGCCAGGAATGACACTTAAAGTGTAACGTGCTCACGAAGTCCTCAGAGATTCATGGATTTGAATCGAGAAATTCCACCTGGTCCTTTCGCTCCCGATCCACTCCTGCTCTCACCGCTACTACCACACGGGTCAGACACGAGCGAGTTCCCCTGAATTAGCTTGCACACGTGGGGACGGAGTTAGCTTTCGGCACACGGATATTTAGAAATTCCATGGCAGTAGGCCAGGTATTCACATTATGTATCGGATATTCGCCTAATTTGATAATAAGAGAGCTCAGGCCTCAGGCGTAACTTCAGGCAGATTTCCCCTCCAACAGAAACAGCTCAGATGGGCTGGCAGCCCGAGAAAACGAGCAACTGCCACTGACAGACTGAGACACCCATGGGCTCCCTCCGCGGGGAGACCTTCTGCCAAGGCTTCTCCCTCAAGGGCCGTGACCCAGCCTGCGGGCATCAGCTGAGGAGAAGGGGAGGTGGGTGCCCCGGAAACCAGCCGCGCTCGAGTCAGTCTCCCAGGAGCTCTCATTCCAGCTCTGGACGCTCACTCCCGGGCCTGGGTTCCCACTCCCGCTTTCAGATGGATCCCAGGCCCTTCTTCAGAGAAGTTCCTCCAGATGAGTCCCCAGCCACCAGTGGGCCTCATTCGACCTTGCGGGACCTCCCTCCCCTTCTGAAGCTAGGTTCCGTCTCTCTCTTCACAAAACTTTACGTCCAAAATAGATTGTTAACAGTGACTTGCCGTTTCCTTTTGTTCTCACCATTATTCTGACTACTTGCATTTAATTCCGCTCACCTTCGGATTGCTTATGACACTCCAGGCCACCGGAAAAAAGAGAGTTTCCGTTCTGAGCTCAAAGATCCTCAGGCGGCATTTGGGCCTCACTTTACCTCTGCTGGAGACAGGAAGGTGGCAGGTGACCGGGACCTGCCAAGAGCAGAGCAGAAGCTGTGCCCCTGAGCAGTGGTGCCTGGCTCTCTCTCATTGGTCGCAGAGGGTCTGCAAGATTCGAGGGGGTTCTTGACGGCCCCACCATGCTGGCGAGCCGTGTCGTCTCATCTCATCGGGAATCTGACCCCTCATCAGCAAGCGTAGCCATGTGCCCGCACCCTGAGTCTCTAAACCCTTCCCAGACCATCGCTCGGCCCGCCTTCTCCTCTCGGGCAGAATGAACCTGGGCTTCTCTCCTGGGACAGGTCCTTCTGTGTCATGGGATGTCCTCTTTACTCCTATTGCCGGCAATAGGAGTATTGATGGGCTGCTCATAGGTCAGAGACTCCTCATTCGTATTACCCAGAGGCTTCTCTTCAGTCAGTAAATTTTGTTCCTTTGACGTTAAAGGGGTTGCCTTTGAAGACTATCATTTCTGACCTAGTCGCAAACCGTCTCTTTTGAGGAACTTCCTTAGGGTTCCAGGGATTAAGAAAGACAGTTTGCTTCCATTGCAAAGGGCACAGATTCATTCCTCGATTGCAGGATCTAGATCTCCTGTGCCTCACACTCTAGCCAAAAAGGTATATTTTAAATATAAAAGGGCCAAGCATAAACCTACTACTTTCCCTTTCCATTATTATGATAATCATCTAATTCTCTTCAAGGCAACACAAATGTTTCTTACTAACTAGAAGGATCATGTCGCGGAAATTATAAAGAGAAAAACAGGGAATTACTTCATGATATCTCACTATATCCGTCTCTGATCCAGCGTACGAAACATCAAGGAAGTCCACGTGAAATATCATCTTTAAATAGAGCTCTCCGCTTTGAGAGAATAGAACTAAACTCATTAAAACTAAGTTTTCCAGCACGTGGCTGCTTTGAAATCTTGCATCCAACCAACAATTCTGGAACCTATGATAATTCGGAATTGAGTAACCGATGACACAAACACTCTATTAGTCAGGGGGACGTTTTGGATCGCCTGAGTTCTACGTTCTCAATGTTATCAAGCCAGACACAGTCCTCACGGTTTTTCATAGATCTTGTAATATCTTTTTTAAAATTTCAACTTTTTTGAGGTATAATTGACATACAACATTGCAAGAAATTGAAATATAACTGTGGTGATTTCATGTGTTTACGATGTGAAAGGATTCCTCATCCAGTTAATTCATATCACCTCACATATTTCACCTTCTTTTTTTTTTTCTTCCCTCCATCTTTCCTACTTAGATTTTTATCTTCATATAAGATTTCATTTATACAAAACATGTCAAAAAGATTGCCGTGTTTTACGTGAGATCCTCAGACTCTATTCATCTTATAGCTGAATATTTGTTCCCTTTTACCAACCTCTCCCCATAGCCCTAGTAACCACTTTTCTACTCTCTGTATGAGTTTTACTTTTTCCGGGATGCAATATCAGAGCCAGTCCTGAAATGTCCTCCAATTACAATTCTTCTCTCAGAGTCATCAGTCCATTTTGTGTTCTCTTTCATGTTTTACAACATTACTCCTAACCAGCAATGGAGCGGGTGTGGCAGGCAATGAGCCAAGAAGATTTACAGGGTGGCATCCACTTACTGTGGGAATTAACCACGGCATTGATCAGTCTATCAACCTAGAAAGAGATCACTGGACATTGCACAAAAATTTGCTTATTTCTTTGTAGAAGTTTGGCATTAAACTAAACCCTTAGTTTGGGATGGGATGGGATGGGGTGGGATGGGATGGGATGGGATGGGATGGGGTGGGGGGTGGGGGGTGGAGGAAACGGGAGCACCCAGAACGAGGAGGAGGCTGTCGGCCGTGCCGAGACACGGAAACATCGCACGGCTGGGGACCCGTTCCCATCGTCTTCCCCGGGGTGTGAAAGAGACTTGGCCTCCCGTCTCCTGAGAGTTCATCTCCCCAGCAACAACGGTCAGGCAAGCTGTCGGGTGTGTGTGTGTTGCGGGGGGTTGGGGGGCGGGGTGGGGAGAAAAAAGAAGACACCTTTCAAGTGAAAGGAGGGAGCGTAAAGGTCACTGAACCCTCTGACAGCGGCCTTCCATTTTCCAGACCAGTGACACGTTCCCCCAAGTCGCCCGGTTCCAGAAAACGCTTTTCGGAAACAGAATCCTCGGGGCCCGCGAACTCCTGAGGAATCCTCGGATGAGCTTCCGGGCCAGGCTATACCGTAGGCAGCGTGCTTCCCCTGAAGCCAAAGCCACGGGCTCCAGAGGGCCGCGTCCAAGAAGCTGATCTCGTACGGAACCCGGTGTCTTCTTCTCTAGGACACTCCTAGAAGCAGCAAGAGTGCCAGTTTGTGAGACTCGAAGGTGAAGCCGGCACGACGTAAACCCAGCGATGTGTGCGGTCAGAGGCCCATCTAGATTCGAGCTCCAGTTCTGGAGGGGAGCAGTGGGGACAGGAGGGTGGCCTGCGAGTCCGCCGTCCCGTCCCCACTCCTCCTGTGAACATCCGCCCCGTGGAAGGTGTCGAGGAACCGCATGACCTGACCTGCGGGGTGAACCGTCGCCAAAGACAAAGAATTCCTCCAGCCAGGCGTTGTCCGCAGCCACGAACCCCTTCCCTCCGTCGCCCGGCCTTTCAGAATGCCACGTGGAGCCCTCTCGAGACGTGTGGGGCTTGGAGGTATGGGCCCCCGAATTCTCCTCGCCCGGCCCTGCAAGAAACCATTCCGTGCCTGCCCCACATGAAGACTTCTCGGGCTTTTCGGTGGACCGGGCCTCCCAGGGTGCCCCTGCACCCGGCACCCTGCGACACCCCGAGAGATCCCACGGAGAAACGTCTCCGGCCACTCGCGCGGCACCTGCCTCGCTGGCGGGCGCCCCTTCCAACCTCCCCAGAGATACGTGAGCACGGACGCTTCTTCCCCATCTGGGTCCCCTCACAGGCTCTGTGAGTTCCTGCGGTTCCGCACGCCCTCGACTTGGCTGTGGTTCGGGGCTCTGTTCTGTTCTGTGTTTGCTCTCCGGCCCACGTGATCTCTCTGGCTAGGGCACCCAGGAAAAGCGAAAAGAAATCGAGTCCGTGTGAGTACTATTCAGGCATCAAGTGGGGATACCTACCAACGACCTCTAACGTGGATCCACCAAGATGGCGGCCGTGTGGGGTTCAGGAGGATCATTTTGCGTTTTCTGGGGGCGCTATTTGCTCTCAATGATTTCACGTGCCTTTGGGGCATGGCTCACGGAGATGGACGTGAAGCAGCAGGGCAGCCACATCTGGCGTCTCGGCCTAGCTAGGGCGGCTCCACGAGTGACCTCTCGGAACCGGGGCTGAGACCGCCATCCCTCCCCGGGCCCCCCTCGGTGGCTGGGTATGGGGGGGAGGGGGGGAGGTTTCGGAGGGGAGATGGGAGATCTGGGCTTGTGGTTGGGGGCGCGCGGGGCCACACGTGTCATGTCATGATATTCCTGTGACGCTCCAACGAGATACGTATTATTCTCTCTTCTGCAGATTGCTATCTGTATCTGAATGGAAATGTATTAGACTCTTGAAATCTGAGCCTTGACGAGGGGTGCGCCCTGTACGTCTCGGGCTACAGGCAGCACACGGAAACTGAAGATATCAGGAATCACGTATAAAGGTTCAAGTCAAAGAAACGGACCTAGTTCAGTGGCAGACTTAGTCTTCCTCGCTGCAGCCTCAAGGTAAATGCTGGGGGTACCCAGTCTATTCTTGGGAAGATACAGTGTTTATCTTAACTGTTGCCAGCAGCGCAGCTTCTCCTCTACCGGAGTTGAAATTGAGATTTAGTTCTTGCAGCTAGTAGTTCTTTTTCAGAACATCTATCGGGAAGGATCTGAATAGCTTGTCATGTCCCTGAAAATATACTAGACAACATTTGGTTCAGCTCTCGTACCCAGAGACTGGGGAAATTAAGGTGGCACTAGAAATCGCACCTTTGCGTTATATAGTATCTTTCCTGGAAAACAGGGTGCTCTTAAACTCTAATTGTATCAAACAGTAGCAGGGGTAAGAAGTGCACGATCCACAAGTTTCAGTAAAGCCGGCTCTCCCGCGCCTTAACATTGTATACATTGTTAACAAAAGTTTAGAATTGGACACTCGATGGCAACAAAGAGGCATCCTGTTTGGCGTTTCTTTGGACTGCAGCCGGGAGAGGAGCAGAGCCGACTTGTTCAGTCCCCGGTCCCGCTACTCCTAGGCCTTTCCTCACACTTGACCTTGGATGCTCTGGGGCAGGTTGTGTCTGCCACAAGCACTCGATTTGTCCGGAAGCACTGAATCCTCTGTTCGTTGACTTTGTTCCCAGGACTGTCTCAGGAGGTGACGATGTTTTCCCATGGGGGAATCTGTGTCAGAGGCTTGCCAACCATACTTTTCACGTGGTTCATGAAAAGCTCACCCGTCACCGGTCACCTGTCGACTCACCATCCGTACGAGAGTCAGCACCAACACGCCCGGCAGAGCTGAGCGTCAAGAAGGGGTTGCGTGGAAAGAGATTTGTGTGCTTGGTCCTGGTCCTGGTTATAGACAGAAAGTATCAAGGGGGAATAACTCCCAGAATAAGTAGGCTTGCCTGGAATGCGAAATAGTGAGAAGAGGCCTCGCGCTTGGAGGATGGGTCAGAGCTCTAGCCACGGGAGAGTGAAAAGGAAAGGCCCGGGAAAGGGCCGTGGGGCAGGGGACGGTCTGAGCCCAGCACCAGCGGTGAAGGACGAGGAGGCACCTTGAAAGAACGTGCTGTTCGGAGGTTTGTGGTAAGAGCACACCGGTGCTGCTAAAGATGAGGCTTGTGGAACCCAGATGGTGAAGAGGAGCCAGAAACAGGCCAGGAAGGATGAGAATCCTGTGTACTGAGGACCTGCACTTCACCAAGCCCACAGCAAAGGGTGCTGTCTAGATTCAAACCCAGTCACTTGCGCAAACGCCCCTCAGCCACCTCCTCATCTACAAGGCCGACAGATACTCGGTGCGTGAGGTGCGTGTACAGTCTAGGTGGACGGCACTCACATTATCGGGCAACCACACAGCTACTACGTGCTTTGAAAGAACCAACAGTGAGCTGATAGCTTTTTCTGGATCTGCCTATAAGCAAAGATACCGCTCGCTGCATACTGTGGATCTCGACTCCTGTCTCACGTCTCCATGAAGCCGTCAGAAAAGTCCTGTTCGTGCTCCCTCTCAGGCCAGGAATGACACTTAAAGTGTAACGTGCTCACGAAGTCCTCAGAGATTCATGGATTTGAATCGAGAAATTCCACCTGGTCCTTTCGCTCCCGATCCACTCCTGCTCTCACCGCTACTACCACACGGGTCAGACACGAGCGAGTTCCCCTGAATTAGCTTGCACACGTGGGGACGGAGTTAGCTTTCGGCACACGGATATTTAGAAATTCCATGGCAGTAGGCCAGGTATTCACATTATGTATCGGATATTCGCCTAATTTGATAATAAGAGAGCTCAGGCCTCAGGCGTAACTTCAGGCAGATTTCCCCTCCAACAGAAACAGCTCAGATGGGCTGGCAGCCCGAGAAAACGAGCAACTGCCACTGACAGACTGAGACACCCATGGGCTCCCTCCGCGGGGAGACCTTCTGCCAAGGCTTCTCCCTCAAGGGCCGTGACCCAGCCTGCGGGCATCAGCTGAGGAGAAGGGGAGGTGGGTGCCCCGGAAACCAGCCGCGCTCGAGTCAGTCTCCCAGGAGCTCTCATTCCAGCTCTGGACGCTCACTCCCGGGCCTGGGTTCCCACTCCCGCTTTCAGATGGATCCCAGGCCCTTCTTCAGAGAAGTTCCTCCAGATGAGTCCCCAGCCACCAGTGGGCCTCATTCGACCTTGCGGGACCTCCCTCCCCTTCTGAAGCTAGGTTCCGTCTCTCTCTTCACAAAACTTTACGTCCAAAATAGATTGTTAACAGTGACTTGCCGTTTCCTTTTGTTCTCACCATTATTCTGACTACTTGCATTTAATTCCGCTCACCTTCGGATTGCTTATGACACTCCAGGCCACCGGAAAAAAGAGAGTTTCCGTTCTGAGCTCAAAGATCCTCAGGCGGCATTTGGGCCTCACTTTACCTCTGCTGGAGACAGGAAGGTGGCAGGTGACCGGGACCTGCCAAGAGCAGAGCAGAAGCTGTGCCCCTGAGCAGTGGTGCCTGGCTCTCTCTCATTGGTCGCAGAGGGTCTGCAAGATTCGAGGGGGTTCTTGACGGCCCCACCATGCTGGCGAGCCGTGTCGTCTCATCTCATCGGGAATCTGACCCCTCATCAGCAAGCGTAGCCATGTGCCCGCACCCTGAGTCTCTAAACCCTTCCCAGACCATCGCTCGGCCCGCCTTCTCCTCTCGGGCAGAATGAACCTGGGCTTCTCTCCTGGGACAGGTCCTTCTGTGTCATGGGATGTCCTCTTTACTCCTATTGCCGGCAATAGGAGTATTGATGGGCTGCTCATAGGTCAGAGACTCCTCATTCGTATTACCCAGAGGCTTCTCTTCAGTCAGTAAATTTTGTTCCTTTGACGTTAAAGGGATTGCCTTTGAAGACTATCATTTCTGACCTAGTCGCAAACCGTCTCTTTTGAGGAACTTCCTTAGGGTTCCAGGGATTAAGAAAGACAGTTTGCTTCCATTGCAAAGGGCACAGATTCATTCCTCGATTGCAGGATCTAGATCTCCTGTGCCTCACACTCTAGCCAAAAAGGTATATTTTAAATATAAAAGGGCCAAGCATAAACCTACTACTTTCCCTTTCCATTATTATGATAATCATCTAATTCTCTTCAAGGCAACACAAATGTTTCTTACTAACTAGAAGGATCATGTCGCGGAAATTATAAAGAGAAAAACAGGGAATTACTTCATGATATCTCACTATATCCGTCTCTGATCCAGCGTACGAAACATCAAGGAAGTCCACGTGAAATATCATCTTTAAATAGAGCTCTCCGCTTTGAGAGAATAGAACTAAACTCATTAAAACTAAGTTTTCCAGCATGTGGCTGCTTTGAAATCTTGCATCCAACCAACAATTCTGGAACCTATGATAATTCGGAATTGAGTAACCGATGACACAAACACTCTATTAGTCAGGGGGACGTTTTGGATCGCCTGAGTTCTACGTTCTCAATGTTATCAAGCCAGACACAGTCCTCACGGTTTTTCATAGATCTTGTAATATCTTTTTTAAAATTTCAACTTTTTTGAGGTATAATTGACATACAACATTGCAAGAAATTGAAATATAACTGTGGTGATTTCATGTGTTTACGATGTGAAAGGATTCCTCATCCAGTTAATTCATATCACCTCACATATTTCACCTTCTTTTTTTTTTTCTTCCCTCCATCTTTCCTACTTAGATTTTTATCTTCATATAAGATTTCATTTATACAAAACATGTCAAAAAGATTGCCGTGTTTTACGTGAGATCCTCAGACTCTATTCATCTTATAGCTGAATATTTGTTCCCTTTTACCAACCTCTCCCCATAGCCCTAGTAACCACTTTTCTACTCTCTGTATGAGTTTTACTTTTTCCGGGATGCAATATCAGAGCCAGTCCTGAAATGTCCTCCAATTACAATTCTTCTCTCAGAGTCATCAGTCCATTTTGTGTTCTCTTTCATGTTTTACAACATTACTCCTAACCAGCAATGGAGCGGGTGTGGCAGGCAATGAGCCAAGAAGATTTACAGGGTGGCATCCACTTACTGTGGGAATTAACCACGGCATTGATCAGTCTATCAACCTAGAAAGAGATCACTGGACATTGCACAAAAATTTGCTTATTTCTTTGTAGAAGTTTGGCATTAAACTAAACCCTTAGTTTGGGATGGGATGGGATGGGGTGGGATGGGATGGGATGGGATGGGATGGGGTGGGGGGTGGGGGGTGGAGGAAACGGGAGCACCCAGAACGAGGAGGAGGCTGTCGGCCGTGCCGAGACACGGAAACATCGCACGGCTGGGGACCCGTTCCCATCGTCTTCCCCGGGGTGTGAAAGAGACTTGGCCTCCCGTCTCCTGAGAGTTCATCTCCCCAGCAACAACGGTCAGGCAAGCTGTCGGGTGTGTGTGTGTTGCGGGGGGTTGGGGGGCGGGGTGGGGAGAAAAAAGAAGACACCTTTCAAGTGAAAGGAGGGAGCGTAAAGGTCACTGAACCCTCTGACAGCGGCCTTCCATTTTCCAGACCAGTGACACGTTCCCCCAAGTCGCCCGGTTCCAGAAAACGCTTTTCGGAAACAGAATCCTCGGGGCCCGCGAACTCCTGAGGAATCCTCGGATGAGCTTCCGGGCCAGGCTATACCGTAGGCAGCGTGCTTCCCCTGAAGCCAAAGCCACGGGCTCCAGAGGGCCGCGTCCAAGAAGCTGATCTCGTACGGAACCCGGTGTCTTCTTCTCTAGGACACTCCTAGAAGCAGCAAGAGTGCCAGTTTGTGAGACTCGAAGGTGAAGCCGGCACGACGTAAACCCAGCGATGTGTGCGGTCAGAGGCCCATCTAGATTCGAGCTCCAGTTCTGGAGGGGAGCAGTGGGGACAGGAGGGTGGCCTGCGAGTCCGCCGTCCCGTCCCCACTCCTCCTGTGAACATCCGCCCCGTGGAAGGTGTCGAGGAACCGCATGACCTGACCTGCGGGGTGAACCGTCGCCAAAGACAAAGAATTCCTCCAGCCAGGCGTTGTCCGCAGCCACGAACCCCTTCCCTCCGTCGCCCGGCCTTTCAGAATGCCACGTGGAGCCCTCTCGAGACGTGTGGGGCTTGGAGGTATGGGCCCCCGAATTCTCCTCGCCCGGCCCTGCAAGAAACCATTCCGTGCCTGCCCCACATGAAGACTTCTCGGGCTTTTCGGTGGACCGGGCCTCCCAGGGTGCCCCTGCACCCGGCACCCTGCGACACCCCGAGAGATCCCACGGAGAAACGTCTCCGGCCACTCGCGCGGCACCTGCCTCGCTGGCGGGCGCCCCTTCCAACCTCCCCAGAGATACGTGAGCACGGACGCTTCTTCCCCATCTGGGTCCCCTCACAGGCTCTGTGAGTTCCTGCGGTTCCGCACGCCCTCGACTTGGCTGTGGTTCGGGGCTCTGTTCTGTTCTGTGTTTGCTCTCCGGCCCACGTGATCTCTCTGGCTAGGGCACCCAGGAAAAGCGAAAAGAAATCGAGTCCGTGTGAGTACTATTCAGGCATCAAGTGGGGATACCTACCAACGACCTCTAACGTGGATCCACCAAGATGGCGGCCGTGTGGGGTTCAGGAGGATCATTTTGCGTTTTCTGGGGGCGCTATTTGCTCTCAATGATTTCACGTGCCTTTGGGGCATGGCTCACGGAGATGGACGTGAAGCAGCAGGGCAGCCACATCTGGCGTCTCGGCCTAGCTAGGGCGGCTCCACGAGTGACCTCTCGGAACCGGGGCTGAGACCGCCATCCCTCCCCGGGCCCCCCTCGGTGGCTGGGTATGGGGGGGAGGAGGGGGAGGTTTCGGAGGGGAGACGGGAGATCTGGGCTTGTGGTTGGGGGCGCGCGGGGCCACACGTGTCATGTCATGATATTCCTGTGACGCTCCAACGAGATACGTATTATTCTCTCTTCTGCAGATTGCTATCTGTATCTGAATGGAAATGTATTAGACTCTTGAAATCTGAGCCTTGACGAGGGGTGCGCCCTGTACGTCTCGGGCTACAGGCAGCACACGGAAACTGAAGATATCAGGAATCACGTATAAAGGTTCAAGTCAAAGAAACGGACCTAGTTCAGTGGCAGACTTAGTCTTCCTCGCTGCAGCCTCAAGGTAAATGCTGGGGGTACCCAGTCTATTCTTGGGAAGATACAGTGTTTATCTTAACTGTTGCCAGCAGCGCAGCTTCTCCTCTACCGGAGTTGAAATTGAGATTTAGTTCTTGCAGCTAGTAGTTCTTTTTCAGAACATCTATCGGGAAGGATCTGAATAGCTTGTCATGTCCCTGAAAATATACTAGACAACATTTGGTTCAGCTCTCGTACCCAGAGACTGGGGAAATTAAGGTGGCACTAGAAATCGCACCTTTGCGTTATATAGTATCTTTCCTGGAAAACAGGGTGCTCTTAAACTCTAATTGTATCAAACAGTAGCAGGGATAAGAAGTGCACGATCCACAAGTTTCAGTAAAGCCGGCTCTCCCGCACCTTAACATTGTATACATTGTTAACAAAAGTTTAGAATTGGACACTCGATGGCAACAAAGAGGCATCCTGTTTGGCGTTTCTTTGGACTGCAGCCGGGAGAGGAGCAGAGCCGACTTGTTCAGTCCCCGGTCCCGCTACTCCTAGGCCTTTCCTCACACTTGACCTTGGATGCTCTGGGGCAGGTTGTGTCTGCCACAAGCACTCGATTTGTCCGGAAGCACTGAATCCTCTGTTCGTTGACTTTGTTCCCAGGACTGTCTCAGGAGGTGACGATGTTTTCCCATGGGGGAATCTGTGTCAGAGGCTTGCCAACCATACTTTTCACGTGGTTCATGAAAAGCTCACCCGTCACCGGTCACCTGTCGACTCACCATCCGTACGAGAGTCAGCACCAACACGCCCGGCAGAGCTGAGCGTCAAGAAGGGGTTGCGTGGAAAGAGATTTGTGTGCTTGGTCCTGGTCCTGGTTATAGACAGAAAGTATCAAGGGGGAATAACTCCCAGAATAAGTAGGCTTGCCTGGAATGCGAAATAGTGAGAAGAGGCCTCGCGCTTGGAGGATGGGTCAGAGCTCTAGCCACGGGAGAGTGAAAAGGAAAGGCCCGGGAAAGGGCCGTGGGGCAGGGGACGGTCTGAGCCCAGCACCAGCGGTGAAGGACGAGGAGGCACCTTGAAAGAACGTGCTGTTCGGAGGTTTGTGGTAAGAGCACACCGGTGCTGCTAAAGATGAGGCTTGTGGAACCCAGATGGTGAAGAGGAGCCAGAAACAGGCCAGGAAGGATGAGAATCCTGTGTACTGAGGACCTGCACTTCACCAAGCCCACAGCAAAGGGTGCTGTCTAGATTCAAACCCAGTCACTTGCGCAAACGCCCCTCAGCCACCTCCTCATCTACAAGGCCGACAGATACTCGGTGCGTGAGGTGCGTGTACAGTCTAGGTGGACGGCACTCACATTATCGGGCAACCACACAGCTACTACGTGCTTTGAAAGAACCAACAGTGAGCTGATAGCTTTTTCTGGATCTGCCTATAAGCAAAGATACCGCTCGCTGCATACTGTGGATCTCGACTCCTGTCTCACGTCTCCATGAAGCCGTCAGAAAAGTCCTGTTCGTGCTCCCTCTCAGGCCAGGAATGACACTTAAAGTGTAACGTGCTCACGAAGTCCTCAGAGATTCATGGATTTGAATCGAGAAATTCCACCTGGTCCTTTCGCTCCCGATCCACTCCTGCTCTCACCACTACTACCACACGAGCGAGTTCACCTGAATTAGCTCGCACACGTGGGGATGGAGTTAGCTTTCGGCACACGGATATTTAGAAACTCCATGGCAGTAAGCCAGGTATTCACATTATGTATCAGATATTCGCCTAATTTGATAATAAGAGAGCTCAGGCCTCAGGCATAACTTCAGGCAGATTTCCCCTCCAACAGAAACAGCTCAGATGGGCTGGCAGCCCGAGAAAACGAGCAACTGCCAATAACAGACTGAGACACCTATGGGCTCCCTCCATGGGGTGACCTTCTGCCAAGGCTTCTCCCTCAAGGGCCGTGACCCAGCCTGCGGGCATCAGCTGAGGAGAAGGGGAGGTGGGTGCCCCGGAAACCAGCCGCGCTCGAGTCAGTCTCCCAGGAGCTCTCATTCCAGCTCTGGACGCTCACTCCCGGGCCTGGGTTCCCACTCCCGCTTTCAGATGGATCCCAGGCCCTTCTTCAGAGAAGTTCCTCCAGATGAGTCCCCAGCCACCAGTGGGCCTCATTCGACCTTGCTGGACCTCCCTCCCCTTCTGAAGCTAGGTTCCGTCTCTCTCTTCACAAAACTTTACGTCCAAAATAGATTGTTAACAGTGACTTGCCGTTTCCTTTTGTTCTCACCACTATTCTGACTACTTGCATTTAATTCCGCTCACCTTTGGATTGCTTATGACACTCCAGGCCACTGAAAAAAGAGAGTGTCCATTCTGAGCTCAAAGATTCTCAGGCGGCATTTGGGCCTCACTTTACCTCTGCTGGAGACCTAGGAAGGTGGCAGGTGACCGGGACCTGCCAAGAGCAGAGCAGAAGCTGTGCCCCTGAGCAGTGGTGCCTGGCTCTCTCTCATTGGTCGCAGAGGGTCTGCAAGATTCGAGGGGGTTCTTGACGCCCCCACCATGCTGGCGAGCCATGTCGTCTCATCTCATCGGGAATCTGACCCCTCATCAGCAAGCGTAGCCATGTGCCCGCACCCTGAGTCTCTAAACCCTTCCCAGACCATCGCTCGGCCCGCCTTCTCCTCTCGGGCAGAATGAACCTGGGCTTCTCTCCTGGGACAGGTCCTTCTGTGTCATGGGATGTCCTCTTTACTCCTATTGCCGGCAATAGGAGTATTGATGGGCTGCTCATAGGTCAGAGACTCCTCATTCTTATTACCCAGAGGCTTTTCTTCATTCAGTAAATTTTGTTCCTTTGACGTTAAAGGGATTGCCTTTGAAGACTATCATTTCTGACCTAGTCGCAAACCGTCTCTTTTGAGGAACTTCCTTAGGGTTCCAGGGATTAAGACAGTTTGCTTCCATTGCAAAGGGCACAGATTCATTCCTCGATTGCAGGATCTAGATCTCCTATGCCTCACACTGTAGCCAAAAAGGTATATTTTAAATATAAAAGGGCCAAGCATAAACCTACTACTTTCCCTTTCCATTATTATGATAATCATCTAATTCTCTTCAAGGCAACACAAATGTTTCTTACTAACTAGAAGGATCATGTCGCGGAAATTATAAAGAGAAAAACAGGGAATTACTTCATGATATCTCACTACATCCGTCTCTGATCCGACGTAGGAAAAATCAAGGAAGTCCACGTAAAGTATCATCTTTAAATAGAGCTCTCCGCTTTGAGAGAATAGAACTAAACTCATTAAAACTAAGTTTTCCAGTATGTGGCTGCTTTGAAATCTTGCATCCAACCAACAATTCTGGAACCTATGATAATTCAGAATTGAGTAACCGATGACACAAACACTCTATTAGTCAGGGGGACGTTTTGGATCGCCTGAGTTCTACGTTCTCAATGTTATCAAGCCAGACACAATCTTCACGGTTTTTCATAGATCTTGTAATATCTTTTTTAAAATTTCAACTTTTTTGAGGTATAATTGACATATAAAATTGCAAGAAATTGAAATATAACTGTGGTGATTTCATGTGGTTACGATGTGAAAGGATTCCTCATCCAGTTAATTCATATCACCTCACATATTTCACCTTCTTTTTTTTTTCTTCCCTCCATCTTTCCTACTTAGATTTTATCTTCATAAGATTTCATTTATACAAAACATGTCAAAAAGATTGCCGTGTTTTACATGAGATCCTCAGACTCTATTCATCTTATAGCTGAATATTTGTTCCCTTTTACCAACCTCTCCCCATAGCCCTAGTAACCACTTTTCTACTCTCTGTATGAGTTTTACTTTTTCCGGGATGCAATATCAGAGCCAGTCCTGAAATGTCCTCCAATTACAATTCTTCTCTCAGAGTCATCAGTCCATTTTGTGTTCTCTTTCATGTTTTACAATATTACTCCTAGGCGTCTCGGCCTAGCTAGGGCGGTTTCACAAGTGACCTCTCAGAACCGCGGCTGAGACCTCCATCCCTCCCCGGGCCCCCCTCGGTGGCTGGGCCCTGGGGTGGTGGGGGGTGGGGAGAGGAGTCGGGGGAGCTGTTCTAGGGGTTGGGGGCGGGTGAGGGCCAGGGGACCGTCCCCGGTGGTCCCGCTGAGACGTGAAGGCAGGTTCTGTCCCGCTGAGAACTTCCTGCCTTCGGGCGTGTGAGAGGAGCAGATTTCTCTCCAATCCAAGGCCATGCATCGTTTTTGGCCTGTTCAACAAGGCTAGACAAGCACGTATTTGTGTGTCTATCTTGGCTTGTTTTCTGACGGAGGCCAAAGACCTCTTCAGGCGTGTCCAAAGGATCTGCCAGGGTGGGAGGGTGCAGGTCAATCCATGTGTCAAGAGAGCCAGAGAATCTGTCACAGCTGTGACTCAGGCCTTTTTCAGAAACAGGCCAACTTTGATGATTCCCCTGGACAGGAATCACCGCAGAAGTTTCCTTGAAGGGATCGAGTTGCAGGAGTCGGGGGCGTGGCCCCGCCGCCGCCAGAGGGCTTCCTCAGCCAGGCAAGGCCGGCCGCTGGCCGGGGCTATTGTCTGTGGGCCCCACCCCCACCGCCACCCTCCACCCCCCGTCCCCCCTTCCCCTCCCCCTTCCCCTCCCCCTCCCCCTCCCGCTCCCCCTGCAGGGCCCCTCGTGGGATAGCTTCATTCAAATGCAGAACGCTTTCCAGTCAAGGAAGAGCCTTTGGACTTTGCCTCGATTGAATGGTGATCCGCCCCGACCCCACCCCCATTTCTCCACCTTGAGGCTGCCCCTTCAGCACCGCGCGGAGGAATGGGCCTGGGGGGGGGGGGGAGGCTGAGGGACAAACTCGCCTTGGGTCAGGCCAAAGGAGTCTCCTCCTTTTCGTAACCCAGGAAACCCCGCTAATGCATGTGAGGATCACGGACGTGCGTCGAAGCAGCCATCATCTCTTGACATCTTCCTCCGTGGGAGGCGTTTTTCCTTCCTGCCTGCCTTCAGAGAGACAGAAAAGGAGGGAGGGGCAGAGCGTTCCGCTGGCGCTGGCCGGTTCTTAAGTCACTTGAATCCAAAACACTCCATAGGGCACGGAGGGGTGCGTGCGTGGGGTGGGGTGGGGGCGGCGGCCTACTCCGGACCCCAGGCGTTCCCTCCTCTGACACTTGCCTGGAACCCATGAAAAGCTAAGCTGGTGACTGTGTGTGTGTGTGAATGCGTGCATGTGCGCGTGTCCGTGAGAGAAGGCACGTGTGCGTGAGAGAAAAAGAGAAAAAGGAAGGAGAGAAAGAAAGAGAGAGAGAGAAAGAAAGAGAAGGAAAGAAAGAGAGAGAGAGAGACAGAGAGAGAAAGAAAGAAAGGAAGACAGACAGACAGAGAGGGAGGGAGGGAGGGAGGGGGAGAGAGAGAGAGAGAAAGAAAGAATGAAAGAAAGAAAGAAAAAGAAAAGAAAATCCAGAATGAAAGGAGGAAGGAACGAGGGAAGGAGGGAGGGACCAAATAGGTTAGTTAGTACGGGCCTCCCTGTCATGGAAAAGAGTCTCTGAGCACAGATCCTCCGTTCAGTGAACCAGTTCTCATATCTCCTCTCAGGAGGCTGTGATGTCGATGGACGGGTTTGGGAAAGCAGGCCTGGGGTGCAAGCAATCAGGTATTTCCTCAGAGGCACTTGTAGGGAAACCAAGGAAACACACAGGTTCATCCCTGGAGCGGATTCGAAACCAGTCGGTGCAGGGGGAGTCAGTCAAGGAGATTTCTAGATGTCAGGGTCGGGTCCTTGAGCGGGTTGCCATGCCCTTCTCCAGGAGACCTTCCTGGCCCGGGGATGGAACCCGGGTCTCCTGCATCGCAGGCAGACTCTTGACCGTGTGAGCCACCAAGGAAGCTCTGTCGGAAATGTTCACCGAGTCCTCTTGTTGTAGCCACGCGTTCTGGGAAACAAACTCACTCAGAAGGACCATGCAGGTAGTGGAGTGCAGTTTCTTACACCAGCGGGCCCAAGGCAGAGTCTTCTCTTAGCCAAGGACCCCGACCAGCATTCGTGAAAATCTTTTATACCTCAGGGGTATGTGTCTGAACCCACCACCCCAAATTCCTTGAGACTTACCTAAACAAAGGAAGGGTAAAGACAATCCCGATAACCCCATCATTCATGTGTTATAAGACGAGATACACAGTGGACATTTATTCACAGGCCTGTGGTCATATCCTGATACACATAATGGAACTGATGGCTTTGTTCTGTGACAGAGATAATTAGCATATTCTTTTAGGCCACGGAGAGTCCAAGTACAAGCCCCAAAGGCTGTTTTATCCGGGTGTGTGTGTGTGTGTGTGTGTGTGCGCGCGCGCGCACGCGCGGGCAGGCGCCTGCGTGTGTGTGTGTGCGTGTCCGGTTTTCCATTGGTATGCCCCTTCTATAGACACCGGGCACAAAGTTCAGAGTCCATTGGGAGGGTGACCGTGCGTGTAGCCTCATGTTCGCAGCCTGGCCTAAGATGGAGTCCAGCTCTGTCTGTTTCCTCCTTCACTCTAGCTTCCATCTGCAGAGCTTCAGGCACAGGGCCTTTTGAGTTCTCCGTCAGAAGGGCAAGAGATGGTGGCAAATGTCCCCCCAGAGAGGGTTGTCCCCTCTGACAGAGCTTCCGATATCGGAGGCAACTCAGAAAACTTCAGGATCCAGTCCCACTTTCGGGGGAAGCACCACAGGCAAAGGACCAAACACACGTGGCCCAGGAATCTCCCATCCAGAAGTGGATATCCCCGTTTCACAGAAACATCCTCTGGGCCCCTAAGGAACGTATGGAAATCACTCTCTCGCCAAGGAGAGAAGAATCCTCACTGAGAGTTTCTGAAGTCTGGAAGGACCAGGTAGAGAGAAAAAGAGAAACGATTCTATTCCGCTGACAGGGGCATTATTGTTTGAAGCGACCAAGTGGATGTCCGTCTTTTCCAATTCCCATTTTAAACATTGTGTCCTTTCCGGTCCTTTGTGGTCTCTTTGGATCTGGAAAGCAACAGAGTTAACGGTAAGGTCCTTTTTTTTTTTTTTTTTTTTATGATTATGATTATTTTCCCCCCCTGCCTGTCTGCCTGTCCCTCCCCCTCTTCTCTCTGTCTCTCGCGCTTTTCACTCAGGTTAGGGAATTCACAACAACAACAACAAAAGTAGTGAGAAATCTGTATTTCTGCAGGTCAGGAAGCAACAGGTAAGAACTAGACATGGAACACAACAGGCTGGTTCCAAATAGGGTAAGGAGTCCATCAAGGCTCTCTATCATCACCCTGCTTATTTAACTTATATGCCGAGTACAGCATCACGAGACACGCTGGGCTGGATGAAGCACAAGCTGGAATCAAAATGGCTGGGAGAAATAGCAATCCCCTCAGATATGCAGATGACACCACCCTTATGGCAGAAATGAAGTATAGAGTGGGTTTACAAAGTCGTGCTCGTTTCGGGTTTTCAGATTCTTTTCCCTCAGAGGTGAATCCAAAGTAGGAAGCCTACATTTCCTGTGCTGCCTGGTAGGTGCTTGTGGATTGTATGATGTACATGTCGTATGTGTACACGTTCAACCCGACCTCCTAAGTGGACCGTCCTGCCCCTCCCCGCCCCAACGTATTTTCGTCAAGAAGTCAGGCATCCATTTGAGCATCCTACTCCTCAGGTCATCCGATCCCATGGAAGAAGTCAATCCTCCCGTTTTTCCATCGGTCCTCTACACGTCGCCTGATGATGATGGGGGGTGACCGGAAGACTGACAGTTCTGAAGAATTTTGCAAGAGATTCGGTGAAGGCTCCTAGGATTTGCTCAGTGAAGTGGGTGGCGTGTCAACCACTAGGGACCGTGGAAGGTATGCCCCAAGTGGCAAACAGCGTTACCTTCCACAGAGAAAGCTCTACCTAGCATACCAAGGATGCTTGACCACGCACCCGCCCCGCCCCCCCCCAGGTGACAGGCGTGACGGGTCAGACTGTAGAAATCTTCCTGTCAAGGGTGTATTAACAGGCAGAGGCACCTTAGAGGCACCCTGTCCTGTGAAGCTGGAGGTGGGGAGGAAGGGGCAGAGGGACGATGAAGAAGGGAAGGAGAAAGTGAGGGACAGGGACACCACACAGTGTGTGTGGGGGGCGTGTCTGTGCCGTGTGTGGGTTCCACGTGGGTGTGTGCGCCTGTGGGTGCGGGTGTGAGGGGAGGCGGGCAGAGGCAGAGGCAGGGAGACACACAGCCAGGTCAAGGATAACATAATGTGTGTGGGGGGAGGGGCGGGGGTGGGTGGGTGCGTGCGTGCGTGGTGTGTGCGTGGGGGGGGTGGCGCACAGGACCGTGTGTGAAGGAGGGCAGTGTGTGGGGGGCAAGTGTGTGTGTGGGGGGGTGTCTGTGCTGTGTGCGGGTGCCACGTGGTTGTTAAGCGGGGGGTGGGGGGAGGGGCGGGCAGAGAGACACACCCGGGCCAAGGACAACGTACTGTGTGGCGGAGCGGGCGGGGGGTGGGTGGGAGTGTGGGTGCGGGGTGTGTGCGTGTGTGCGGTGCCCCATAGGACCGTGGGGGGGGGGCAGTGTGTGTGTGGGGGTGTGGGTCTGTGCTGTGTGCAGATCCCACGTAAGTGTGAGTGAGGGGAGGGGCAGAGGTAGAGGCAGAGGGACACAGCCAGGCCAAGGACAACATAGTTTGGGGGAGGGTCGGGGTGGGGGGTGCGAGTGTGCGTGCGGGGTGTGTGCGTGTGTGCGATGGCGCCTAGGACTGTGCGGGGGGGCGGGCAGTGTGTGGGGGGTGGTGTGTCTGTGCTGTGTGCGGGTGCCACGTGGGTGTGTGCGCCTGTGGGTGCGGGTGTGGGGGAGGGGAGCGGGCAGTGACAGCGGCAGAGAGAGACAGCCAGGCCAAGGACAACGTAGTGTGTGGGGGAGCGGGCGGGGGGTGGGAGTGTGGGTGTGGGGTGTGTGCGTGTGTGCGGTGGCCCATAGGACCGTGGGGGGGCAGTGTGTGTGTGGGGGGGTGTCTGTGCTGTGTGCAGGTCCCACGGAGGTGTGAGTGGGGGGAGGGGCAGAGGCAGAGAGACACAGCCAGGCCAAGGACAACATAGTGGGGGGGGGCGGGGGGGTGGGAGTGTGCGTGCGGGGTGTGTGCGCGTGTGCGATGACGCATAGGACCGTGTGTGGGGTGTTGCGTGTGTGCGACGGCACATAGGACCGTGTGTGGGGTGTTGTGTCTGTGCTGTGTGGGAATGCCACGGGGGTGTGTCCGGGTGTGTGGGGGGGCGGGCAGTGACAGAGGCAGAGAGAGACAGCCAGGCCAAGGACAACGTAGTGTGTGTGGGCGGGGTCGGGGTGCGGGGTGGGAGTGTGCGTGCAGGGTGTGTGTGGAGGCGCCTAGGACCGTGCGGGGGGGCGGGCAGTGTGTGGGGGGTGGTGTGTCTGTGCTGTGTGCGGGTGCCACGTGGGTGTGTGCGCCTGTGGGTGCGGGTGTGGGGGAGGGGAGCGGGCAGTGACAGCGGCAGAGAGAGACAGCCAGGCCAAGGACAACGTAGTGTGTGGGGGAGGGGGCGGGGGGGAGTGTGGGTGCGGGGTGTGTGCGGTGGCCCATAGGACCGTGGGGGGGGCAGTGTGTGTGTGTGTGGGGGTGTCTGTGCTGTGTGCAGGTCCCACGGAGGGGTGAGTGGGGGGAGGGGCAGAGGCAGAGGCAAAGAGACACAGCCAGGCCAAGGACAACATAGTGTGGGGGGGGCGGGGCGGGGGGTGGGAGTGTGCGTGCGGGGTGTGTGCGTGTGTGCGATGGCACCTAGGACCGTGTGTGTAGGGGGGCAGTGTGGGGGGATATTGTGTCTGTGCTGTGTGCGAATGCCACGGGGGTGTGTGCGCCTGTGGGTGCGGGTGTGGGAGGGGCGGGCAGTGACAGAGGCAGAGAGAGACAGCCAGGCCAAGGACAACGTAGTGTGGGTGGGCGGGTTCGGGGTGCGGGGTGGGGAGTGTGCGTGCGGGGTGTGTGCGTGTGTGCGGAGGCGCCTAGGACCGCGCGGGGGGGGGCAGTGTGTGTGTAGGGGGGGGTGTCTCTGCTGTGTGCGGGTGCCACGTGGGTGTGAGGGGGGCGGCGGGCAGAGAGACACACAGCCAGGCCAAGGACAACATAGTGTGTGGAGGGGGAGGGGCGGGGGTGGGTGGGGGGTGTGTCTGTGCTGTGTGCGGGTGCCACGTGGTTGTTAAGGGGGGGGCGGGCAGAGAGACACACAGCCAGGCCAAGGACAACATAGTGTGTGGGGGAGGGGCGGGGGGGTGAGAAGCAGTGTGGGTGCCGGGTGTGTGCGTGGGTGCGGTGGCCCATAGGACCGTGTGGGGGAGGGCAGTGTGTGTGGGGGGTGTGTGTCTGTGCTGTGTGCAGGTCCCACGTAGTTGTGAGTGGGGGGAGGGGCAGAGGCAGAGGCAGAGGCAGAGAGACACACAGCCAGGCCAAGGACAACATAGTGGGGCGGGTGGGAGTGTGCGTGCGGGGTGTGTGCCTGTGTGCGGTGGCGCATAGGGCCGTGTGTGTAGGGGGCCAGTGTCGGGGTGGTGGTGTGTCTGTGCGCCACGTGGGTGTGGGGGGGGGCCGGCAGAGAGACAGAGCCAGTCCAAGGACAACGCTGTGTGTGTGTGTGAGTGGGTGTGCAGGGTGTGGCCGGCGTGTGTGCGGGTGCTGCGTAGGGCCGTGCGGGAGTGCGTGCGCTGTGTGTGTACGCGTTGGGGGCGTGGGCAGCGTGTGTAGGTGGTGCGGGCAGAGACAGAAAGACACAGTCAGCAAAGGACAACGTGCACGGATATTCTTCTGAATATTTGCTTGTGTTTTCTGAGCTCATCACCTCCGGGATCAAGCTCACTCCCGTGCAACGGGAGTCTGCCCCCCTCACCTCAGCCACCACCGGCCAGCACTTGTCTTGGGCAGACAAGGGAGTGTTCCGATTTGGCCGGCGCGGGGGGGGGGGGGTGGCGGAGGAGTGGGGTGGGTGCGCAGGGTTTCGTTGTCACGAGGCGAACTTTGACCCTTGTGTTCTGCCCCTGAACCTCACTGGAGCGACTGGACCCGCGTGACCTGTCACGTCTTGGTTTCAACATCCTTGGCGGGAGAACTAAGATTCCCCCATGCGAAGTGATCAGGCCAGAGAGAAGGAAGTCGATTCCCTTGGGATCCAATGCCCGTTTTCTCGAATCCAGTTAAGTTTCGTCAAGATTTCCCACCCAAACCGAAAAGCCGAAGTGGCTACCTATCCCCGCCCCCTTGACCTCTGTCCCAAGGTGCCCCTCCCACACCGCCTCCTTCCACAGCCTCAAGGCATTCAAGAGTTAGCCGGCCCGGGCCGGCTCCATCCGTGGTCGCCCCGCCCCAAGACCCTCTGAAAAAGCGCCCGACAGGCAGGTGGCGCCCGACCCCCAACCAGCTATCCAGTGAGCCAGCCCCAGCATAGGAGCTTAGTGGGCGACCGACGGGGACTCGTTGCCAGACGGAGCCCATCCTAGTTCGCGTTTCTCCGCTCAGTCAACGGCGCAGACAGGAGAACGGGATCCGCCAACACTTCTCGAGAACGTCCCTGGGCGAGGGATGACGGACGCACGGACGGACGGGACGGGAAGGATTCTTGACTCCCCACCCACGGAGCAGCGGAATGCACTCCCATCCGAGGGGGATCGCAGGCCCACGTCAGACGGTGTGAGCACACGCCCCAGAACAACAACTCGCCAGCATCCCCGTCCGTGTCCCCGTCACCATCTTTGGGCACGCCAGGAGAAAGCCCTTTTGTGACCCGGACGACGGCTCTTTCGGCAAAAGCAACGTTGAGCAACGGCACAAATGAAGAGACTTGGATTTGAAACGACGCGTTCATATTGCAGCGCCTCAAAAGCAAAAGCACGCACTCGT
Source organism: Giraffa tippelskirchi (assembly GCF_054371585.1). Classification (NCBI taxonomy): domain Eukaryota; kingdom Metazoa; phylum Chordata; class Mammalia; order Artiodactyla; family Giraffidae; genus Giraffa; species Giraffa tippelskirchi. The sequence goes on along the minus strand of NC_137285.1, from coordinate 73,054,674 downwards.
CCCTCACATAACTGCAACCAACAAACCCGACGCACCTGAAAAAGAAAAAGCAAACGGAAGAGAACGGGTCGATCTGGCGGCTCGGTCGCCGAGACCAGATCAACTCCGGAAGGCAGGGCGAGCCGAGAGCCCACTCGGGTGAGGTCGAGCGGGATCAACACGGCAGCTCGGCGGCAGAGGTCGCGAGTGGGAGAGGTCCGTCCGGGTGCTCGACCCGCGGGCGCTGGCCGCTCTGCGGCCCAGTGAGGGAAGGAGGGGGGGAGGGGCGGAGACCCTGACAACTGGGCGACGCGCGCGCGCTGGCGGCTCGGCCGGCAAGGTCGCGAGTGGGAGAGGCCCGGCCGGCAGGTGGACCCGCGGGCACCGCCAGCTCGGCGGCAGAGTGAGGGAAGGAGGGAGGAGGGGCGGAGTCCCTGCCAGGCGGGCGACGCGCGCGCGCTGGCGGCTCGGCGCCAGAGGTCGCGAGTGCGAGAGGCCCGGCTGACAGGTGGACACGCGGGCACCGCCAGCTCGGCGGCAGAGTGAGGCAACGGGGTGAGGGGCAGACAGCCTGACAGCCGGGCGACGGGCGCGCGCTGGCGGCTCGGCGGGCGAGGTCGCGAGTGGGAGAGGCCCGGCCGGCAGGTGGACGCGCGGGCACCGCCAGCTCGGCGGCAGAGTGAGGGGAGGAGGGGGGGAGGGGCAGACAGCCTGACAGCCGGGCGACGGGCACGCGCTGGCGGCTCGGCGGGCGAGGTCGCGAGTGGGAGAGGCCCGGCCGGCAGGTGGACCCGCAGGCACCCGCAGCTCGTCGACAGGGTTAGGGAAGGGGGGGAGGGGATAGAGCCCCGTCGGGCTCGTCGACCCGCGGCTCCTGGCGGCTCTGCGGCCGAGTTAGGGGAGGAGGGGGGGAGGGGCAGTCAGCCTGACAGCCGGGGGACGCGCGCGCGCTGCCGGCTCGGCGGGCGAGGTCGCGAGTGGGAGAGGCCCGGCAGACAGGTGGACACGCGGGCACCGCCAGCTCGTCGACAGAGTGAGGGAAGGAGGGAGGAGGGGCAGAGTCCCTGCCAGGCTGGCGACGCGCGCGTGCCGGCGTCTCGGCGGCAGGGGTCGCGAGTGCGAGAGGCCCGGCCGACAGGTGGACCCGCGGGCACCGCCAGCTCGTCGACAGAGTGAGGGAAGGAGGGAGGAGGGGCGGAGTCCCTGCCAGGCGGGCGACGCGCGCGCGCTGGCGGCTCGGCGGCAGAGGTCGCGAGTGCGAGAGGCCCGGCCGACAGGTGGACACGCGGGCACCGCCAGCTCGGCGGCAGAGTGAGGGAAGGAGGGAGGAGGGGCGGAGTCCCTGCCAGGCGGGCGACGCGCGCGCGCTGGCGGCTCGGCGACAGAGGTCGCGAGTGCGAGAGGCCCGGCCGACAGGTGGACACGCGGGCACCGCCAGCTCGGCGGCAGAGTGAGGGAAGGGGGGGAGGGGCAGACAGCCTGACAACCGGGCGACGGGCGCGCGCTGGCGCCTCGGCTGGCGAGGTCGCGAGTGGGAGAGGCCCTGCCCGCAGGTGGACACGCGGGCACCCGCAGCTCGTCGAGAGTTAGGGAAGGGGGGAAGTCAGGGAAGGGGGGGAGGGGATAGAACCCCGTCGGGCTCGTCGACCCGCGGCTCCTGGCGGCTCTGCGGCCGAGTTAGGGGAGGAGTGGGGGAGGGGCAGACAGCCTGACAGCCGGGCGACGGGCGCGCGCTGGCGGCTCGGCGGGCGAGGTCGCGAGTGGGAGAGGCCCTGCCCGCAGGTGGACCCGCGGGCACCCGCAGCTCGTCGACAGGGTTAGGGAAGGGGGGGAGTCAGGGAAGGGGGGGAGGGGCAGACAGCCTGACAGCCGGGCGACGGGCGCGCGCTGCCGGCTCGGCGGGCGAGGTCGCGAGTGGGAGAGGCCCTGCCCGCAGGTGCACCCGCGGGCACCCGCAGCTCGTCGACAGGGTTAGGGAAGGGGGGGAGTTAGGGAAGGGGGGGAGGGGCTAGAACCCCGTCGGGCTCGTCGACCCGCGGCTCCAAGCGGCTCTGCGGCCGAGTTAGGGGAGGAGGGGGGGAGGGGCAGACAGCCTGACAGCCGGGCGACGGGCGCGCGCTGGCGGCTCGGCGGGCGAGGTCGCGAGTGGGAGAGGCCCTGCCCGCAGGTGGACCCGCGGGCACCCGCAGCTCGTCGACAGGGTTAGGGAAGGGGGGGAGGGGATAGAGCCCCGTCGGGCTCGTCGACCCGCGGCTCCTGGCGGCTCTGCGGCCGAGTTAGGGAAGGGGGGGGAGGGGCAGACTCCCTGCCAGGCGGGCGACGCGCGCGCGCTGGCGGCTGGGCGCCATAGGTCGCGAGTGCGAGAGGCCCGGCCGACAGGTGGACACGCGGGCACCGCCAGCTCGGCGGCAGAGTGAGGGAAGGGGGGGGAGGGGCAGACACCCTGACACCCGGGCGACGGGCGCGCGCTGGCGGCTCGGCGCCAGAGGTCGCGAGTGCGAGAGGCCCGGCCGACAGCTGGACCCGCGGGCACCGCCAGCTCGGCGGCAGAGTGAGGGAAGTAGGGAGGAGGGGCGGAGTCCCTGCCAGGCGGGCGACAAGCGCGCGCTGGCGGCTCGGCGGCAGAGGTCGCGAGTGCGAGAGGCCCGGCCGACAGGTGGACACGCGGGCACCGCCAGCTCGGCGGCAGAGTGAGGGAAGGGGGGGAGGGGCAGACAGCCTGACAACCGGGCGACGGGCGCGCGCTGCCGGCTCGGCGGGCGAGGTCGCGAGTGGGAGAGGCCCTGCCCGCAGGTGGACACGCGGGCACCCGCAGCTCGTCGACAGGGTTAGGGAAGGGGGGGAGGGGATAGAGCCCCGTCGGGCTCGTCGACCCGCGGCTCCTGGCGGCTCTGCGGCCGAGTTAGGGAAGGGGGGGGAGGGGCAGACTCCCTACCAGGCGGGCGACGCGCGCGCGCTGGCGGCTGGGCGCCATAGGTCGCGAGTGCGAGAGGCCCGGCCGACAGGTGGACACGCGGGCACCGCCAGCTCGGCGGCAGAGTGAGGGAAGGGGGGGGAGGGGCAGACACCCTGACACCCGGGCGACGGGCGCGCGCTGGCGGCTCGGCGGGCGAGGTCGCGAGTGGGAGAGGCCCGGCCGACAGCTGGACCCGCGGGCACCGCCAGCTCGGCGGCAGAGTGAGGGAAGGAGGGAGGAGGGGCGGAGTCCCTGCCAGGCGGGCGACGCGCGCGCGCTGGCGGCTCGGCGGCAGAGGTCGCGAGTGCGAGAGGCCCGGCCGACAGGTGGACACGCGGGCACCGCCAGCTCGGCGGCAGAGTGAGGGAAGGAGGGAGGAGGGGCAGACACCCTGACACCCGGGCGACGGGCGCGCGCTGGCGGCTCGGCGCCAGAGGTCGCGAGTGCGAGAGGCCCGGCCGACAGCTGGACCCGCGGGCAACGCCAGCTCGGCGGCAGAGTGAGGGAAGTAGGGAGGAGGGGCGGAGTCCCTGCCAGGCGGGCGACAAGCGCGCGCTGGCGGCTCGGCGGCAGAGGTCGCGAGTGCGAGAGGCCCGGCCGACAGGTGGACACGCGGGCACCGCCAGCTCGGCGGCAGAGTGAGGGAAGGGGGGGAGGGGCAGACAGCCTGACAACCGGGCGACGGGCGCGCGCTGGCGCCTCGGCGGGCGAGGTCGCGAGTGGGAGAGGCCCTGCCCGCAGGTGGACACGCGGGCACCCGCAGCTCGTCGAGAGTTAGGGAAGGGGGGAAGTCAGGGAAGGGGGGGAGGGGATAGAACCCCGTCGGGCTCGTCGACCCGCGGCTCCTGGCGGCTCTGCGGCCGAGTTAGGGGAGGAGTGGGGGAGGGGCAGACAGCCTGACAGCCGGGCGACGGGCGCGCGCTGGCGGCTCGGCGGGCGAGGTCGCGAGTGGGAGAGGCCCTGCCCGCAGGTGGACCCGCGGGCACCCGCAGCTCGTCGACACGGTTAGGGAAGGGGGGGAGGGGATAGAGCCCCGTCGGGCTCGTCGACCCGCGGCTCCTGGCGGCTCTGCTGCCGAGTTAGGGAAGGGGGGGGAGGGGCAGACTCCCTGCCAGGCGGGCGACGCGCGCGCGCTGGCGGCTGGGCGCCATAGGTCGCGAGTGCGAGAGGCCCGGCCGACAGGTGGACACGCGGGCACCGCCAGCTCGGCGGCAGAGTGAGGGAAGGGGGGGAGGGGCAGACACCCTGACAACCGGGCGACGGGCGCGCGCTGGCGGCTCGGCGGGCGAGGTCGCGAGTGGGAGAGGCCCGGCCGACAGCTGGACCCGCGGGCACCGCCAGCTCGGCGGCAGAGTGAGGGAAGGAGGGAGGAGGGGCGGAGTCCCTGCCAGGCGGGCGACGCGTGCCCGCTGGCGGCTCGGCGCCAGAGGTCGCGAGTGCGAGAGGCCCGGCCGACAGGTGGACACGCGGGCACCGCCAGCTCGGCGGCAGAGTGAGGGAAGGGGGGGAGGGGCAGACAGTCTGACAACCGGGCGACGGGCGCGCGCTGGCGCCTCGGCTGGCGAGGTCGCGAGTGGGAGAGGCCCTGCCCGCAGGTGGACACGCGGGCACCCGCAGCTCGTCGAGAGTTAGGGAAGGGGGGAAGTCAGGGAAGGGGGGGAGGGGATAGAACCCCGTCGGGCTCGTCGACCCGCGGCTCCTGGCGGCTCTGCGGCCGAGTTAGGGGAGGAGTGGGGGAGGGGCAGACAGCCTGACAGCCGGGCGACGGGCGCGCGCTGGCGGCTCGGCGGGCGAGGTCGCGAGTGGGAGAGGCCCTGCCCGCAGGTGGACCCGCGGGCACCCGCAGCTCGTCGACAGGGTTAGGGAAGGGGGGGAGTCAGGGAAGGGGGGGAGGGGCAGACAGCCTGACAGCCGGGCGACGGGCGCGCGCTGGCGGCTCGGTGGGCGAGGTCGCGAGTGGGAGAGGCCCTGCCCGTAGGTGCACCCGCGGGCACCCGCAGCTCGTCGACAGGGTTAGGGAAGGGGGGGAATTAGGGAAGGGGGGGAGGGGCTAGAACCCCTTCGGGCTCGTCGACCCGCGGCTCCAAGCGGCTCTGCGGCCGAGTTAGGGGAGGAGGGGGGGAGGGGCAGACAGCCTGACAGCCGCGCGACGTGCGCGCGCTGCCGGCTCGGCGGGCGAGGTCGCGAGTGGGAGAGGCCCTGCCCGCAGGTGGACCCGCGGGCACCCGCAGCTCGTCGACAGGGTTAGGGAAGGGGCGGAGGGGATAGAGCCCCGTCGGGCTCGTCGACCCGCGGCTCCTGGCGGCTCTGCGGCCGAGTTAGGGAAGGGGGGGGAGGGGCAGACTCCCTGCCAGGCGGGCGACGCGCGCGCGCTGGCGGCTGGGCGCCATAGGTCGCGAGTGCGAGAGGCCCGGCCGACAGGTGGACACGCGGGCACCGCCAGCTCGGCGGCAGAGTGAGGGAAGGGGGGGGAGGGGCAGACACCCTGACACCCGGGCGACGGGCGCGCGCTGGCGGCTCGGCGGGCGAGGTCGCGAGTGGGAGAGGCCCGGCCGACAGCTGGACCCGCGGGCACCGCCAGCTCGGCGGCAGAGTTAGGGAAGGAGGGAGGAGGGGCGGAGTCCCTGCCAGGCGGGCGACGCGCGCGCGCTGGCGGCTCGGCGGCAGAGGTCGCGAGTGCGAGAGGCCCGGCCGACAGGTGGACACGCGGGCACCGCCAGCTCGGCGGCAGAGTGAGGGAAGGGGGGGAGGGGCAGACAGCCTGACAACCGGGCGACGGGCGCGCGCTGGCGCCTCGGCTGGCGAGGTCGCGAGTGGGAGAGGCCCTGCCCGCAGGTGGACACGCGGGCACCCGCAGCTCGTCGAGAGTTAGGGAAGGGGGGAAGTCAGGGAAGGGGGGGAGGGGATAGAACCCCGTCGGGCTCGTCGACCCGCGGCTCCTGGCGGCTCTGCGGCCGAGTTAGGGGAGGAGTGGGGGAGGGGCAGACAGCCTGACAGCCGGGCGACGGGCACGCGCTGGCGGCTCGGCGGGCGAGGTCGCGAGTGGGAGAGGCCCGGCCGGCAGGTGGACCCGCAGGCACCCGCAGCTCGTCGACAGGGTTAGGGAAGGGGGGGAGGGGATAGAGCCCCGTCGGGCTCGTCGACCCGCGGCTCCTGGCGGCTCTGCGGCCGAGTTAGGGGAGGAGGGGGGGAGGGGCAGTCAGCCTGACAGCCGGGGGACGCGCGCGCGCTGCCGGCTCGGCGGGCGAGGTCGCGAGTGGGAGAGGCCCGGCAGACAGGTGGACACGCGGGCACCGCCAGCTCGTCGACAGAGTGAGGGAAGGAGGGAGGAGGGGCAGAGTCCCTGCCAGGCTGGCGACGCGCGCGTGCCGGCGTCTCGGCGGCAGGGGTCGCGAGTGCGAGAGGCCCGGCCGACAGGTGGACCCGCGGGCACCGCCAGCTCGTCGACAGAGTGAGGGAAGGAGGGAGGAGGGGCGGAGTCCCTGCCAGGCGGGCGACGCGCGCGCGCTGGCGGCTCGGCGGCAGAGGTCGCGAGTGCGAGAGGCCCGGCCGACAGGTGGACACGCGGGCACCGCCAGCTCGGCGGCAGAGTGAGGGAAGGAGGGAGGAGGGGCGGAGTCCCTGCCAGGCGGGCGACGCGCGCGCGCTGGCGGCTCGGCGACAGAGGTCGCGAGTGCGAGAGGCCCGGCCGACAGGTGGACACGCGGGCACCGCCAGCTCGGCGGCAGAGTGAGGGAAGGGGGGGAGGGGCAGACAGCCTGACAACCGGGCGACGGGCGCGCGCTGGCGCCTCGGCGGGCGAGGTCGCGAGTGGGAGAGGCCCTGCCCGCAGGTGGACACGCGGGCACCCGCAGCTCGTCGAGAGTTAGGGAAGGGGGGAAGTCAGGGAAGGGGGGGAGGGGATAGAACCCCGTCGGGCTCGTCGACCCGCGGCTCCTGGCGGCTCTGCGGCCGAGTTAGGGGAGGAGGGGGGGAGGGGCAGACAGCCTGACAGCCGGGCGACGGGCGCGCGCTGGCGGCTCGGCGGGCGAGGTCGCGAGTGGGAGAGGCCCTGCCCGCAGGTGGACCCGCGGGCACCCGCAGCTCGTCGACAGGGTTAGGGAAGGGGGGGAGGGGATAGAGCCCCGTCGGGCTCGTCGACCCGCGGCTCCTGGCGGCTCTGCGGCCGAGTTAGGGAAGGGGGGGGAGGGGCAGACTCCCTGCCAGGCGGGCGACGCGCGCGCGCTGGCGGCTGGGCGCCATAGGTCGCGAGTGCGAGAGGCCCGGCCGACAGGTGGACACGCGGGCACCGCCAGCTCGGCGGCAGAGTGAGGGAAGGGGGGGGAGGGGCAGACACCCTGACACCCGGGCGACGGGCGCGCGCTGGCGGCTCGGCGGGCGAGGTCGCGAGTGGGAGAGGCCCGGCCGACAGCTGGACCCGCGGGCACCGCCAGCTCGGCGGCAGAGTGAGGGAAGGAGGGAGGAGGGGCGGAGTCCCTGCCAGGCGGGCGACGCGCGCGCGCTGGCGGCTCGGCGGCAGAGGTCGCGAGTGCGAGAGGCCCGGCCGACAGGTGGACACGCGGGCACCGCCAGCTCGGCGGCAGAGTGAGGGAAGGAGGGAGGAGGGGCAGACACCCTGACACCCGGGCGACGGGCGCGCGCTGGCGGCTCGGCGCCAGAGGTCGCGAGTGCGAGAGGCCCGGCCGACAGCTGGACCCGCGGGCACCGCCAGCTCGGCGGCAGAGTGAGGGAAGTAGGGAGGAGGGGCGGAGTCCCTGCCAGGCGGGCGACAAGCGCGCGCTGGCGGCTCGGCGGCAGAGGTCGCGAGTGCGAGAGGCCCGGCCGACAGGTGGACACGCGGGCACCGCCAGCTCGGCGGCAGAGTGAGGGAAGGGGGGGAGGGGCAGACAGCCTGACAACCGGGCGACGGGCGCGCGCTGCCGGCTCGGCGGGCGAGGTCGCGAGTGGGAGAGGCCCTGCCCGCAGGTGGACACGCGGGCACCCGCAGCTCGTCGACAGGGTTAGGGAAGGGGGGGAGGGGATAGAGCCCCGTCGGGCTCGTCGACCCGCGGCTCCTGGCGGCTCTGCGGCCGAGTTAGGGAAGGGGGGGGAGGGGCAGACTCCCTGCCAGGCGGGCGACGCGCGCGCGCTGGCGGCTGGGCGCCATAGGTCGCGAGTGCGAGAGGCCCGGCCGACAGGTGGACACGCGGGCACCGCCAGCTCGGCGGCAGAGTGAGGGAAGGGGGGGAGGGGCAGACACCCTGACACCCGGGCGACGGGCGCGCGCTGGCGGCTCGGCGGGCGAGGTCGCGAGTGGGAGAGGCCTGGCCGACAGCTGGACCCGCGGGCACCGCCAGCTCGGCGGCAGAGTGAGGATAGGAGGGAGGAGGGGCAGAGTCCCTGCCAGGCGGGCGACGCGCGCGCGCTGGCGGCTCGGCGGCAGAGGTCGCGAGTGCGAGAGGCCCGGCCGACAGGTGGACACGCGGGCACCGCCAGCTCGGCGGCAGAGTGAGGGAAGGGGGGGAGGGGCAGACAGCCTGACAACCGGGCGACGGGCGCGCGCTGGCGCCTCGGCGGGCGAGGTCGCGAGTGGGAGAGGCCCTGCCCGCAGGTGGACACGCGGGCACCCGCAGCTCGTCGAGAGTTAGGGAAGGGGGGAAGTCAGGGAAGGGGGGGAGGGGATAGAACCCCGTCGGGCTCGTCGACCCGCGGCTCCTGGCGGCTCTGCGGCCGAGTTAGGGGAGGAGGGGGGGAGGGGCAGACAGCCTGACAGCCGGGCGACGGGCGCGCGCTGGCGGCTCGGCGGGCGAGGTCGCGAGTGGGAGAGGCCCTGCCCGCAGGTGGACCCGCGGGCACCCGCAGCTCGTCGACAGGGTTAGGGAAGGGGGGGAGGGGATAGAGCCCCGTCGGGCTCGTCGACCCGCGGCTCCTGGCGGCTCTGCGGCCGAGTTAGGGAAGGGGGGGGAGGGGCAGACTCCCTGCCAGGCGGGCGACGCGCGCGCGCTGGCGGCTGGGCGCCATAGGTCGCGAGTGCGAGAGGCCCGGCCGACAGGTGGACACGCGGGCACCGCCAGCTCGGCGGCAGAGTGAGGGAAGGGGGGGGAGGGGCAGACACCCTGACACCCGGGCGACGGGCGCGCGCTGGCGGCTCGGCGGGCGAGGTCGCGAGTGGGAGAGGCCCGGCCGACAGCTGGACCCGCGGGCACCGCCAGCTCGGCGGCAGAGTGAGGGAAGGAGGGAGGAGGGGCGGAGTCCCTGCCAGGCGGGCGACGCGCGCGCGCTGGCGGCTCGGCGGCAGAGGTCGCGAGTGCGAGAGGCCCGGCCGACAGGTGGACACGCGGGCACCGCCAGCTCGGCGGCAGAGTGAGGGAAGGAGGGAGGAGGGGCAGACACCCTGACACCCGGGCGACGGGCGCGCGCTGGCGGCTCGGCGCCAGAGGTCGCGAGTGCGAGAGGCCCGGCCGACAGCTGGACCCGCGGGCACCGCCAGCTCGGCGGCAGAGTGAGGGAAGTAGGGAGGAGGGGCGGAGTCCCTGCCAGGCGGGCGACAAGCGCGCGCTGGCGGCTCGGCGGCAGAGGTCGCGAGTGCGAGAGGCCCGGCCGACAGGTGGACACGCGGGCACCGCCAGCTCGGCGGCAGAGTGAGGGAAGGGGGGGAGGGGCAGACAGCCTGACAACCGGGCGACGGGCGCGCGCTGGCGCCTCGGCGGGCGAGGTCGCGAGTGGGAGAGGCCCTGCCCGCAGGTGGACACGCGGGCACCCGCAGCTCGTCGAGAGTTAGGGAAGGGGGGAAGTCAGGGAAGGGGGGGAGGGGATAGAACCCCGTCGGGCTCGTCGACCCGCGGCTCCTGGCGGCTCTGCGGCCGAGTTAGGGGAGGAGTGGGGGAGGGGCAGACAGCCTGACAGCCGGGCGACGGGCGCGCGCTGGCGGCTCGGCGGGCGAGGTCGCGAGTGGGAGAGGCCCTGCCCGCAGGTGGACCCGCGGGCACCCGCAGCTCGTCGACAGGGTTAGGGAAGGGGGGGAGGGGATAGAGCCCCGTCGGGCTCGTCGACCCGCGGCTCCTGGCGGCTCTGCTGCCGAGTTAGGGAAGGGGGGGGAGGGGCAGACTCCCTGCCAGGCGGGCGACGCGCGCGCGCTGGCGGCTGGGCGCCATAGGTCGCGAGTGCGAGAGGCCCGGCCGACAGATGGACACGCGGGCACCGCCAGCTCGGCGGCAGAGTGAGGGAAGGGGGGGAGGGGCAGACACCCTGACAACCGGGCGACGGGCGCGCGCTGGCGGCTCGGCGGGCGAGGTCGCGAGTGGGAGAGGCCCGGCCGACAGCTGGACCCGCGGGCACCGCCAGCTCGGCGGCAGAGTGAGGGAAGGAGGGAGGAGGGGCGGAGTCCCTGCCAGGCGGGCGACGCGTGCCCGCTGGCGGCTCGGCGCCAGAGGTCGCGAGTGCGAGAGGCCCGGCCGACAGGTGGACACGCGGGCACCGCCAGCTCGGCGGCAGAGTGAGGGAAGGGGGGGAGGGGCAGACAGCCTGACAACCGGGCGACGGGCGCGCGCTGGCGCCTCGGCTGGCGAGGTCGCGAGTGGGAGAGGCCCTGCCCGCAGGTGGACACGCGGGCACCCGCAGCTCGTCGAGAGTTAGGGAAGGGGGGAAGTCAGGGAAGGGGGGGAGGGGATAGAACCCCGTCGGGCTCGTCGACCCGCGGCTCCTGGCGGCTCTGCGGCCGAGTTAGGGGAGGAGTGGGGGAGGGGCAGACAGCCTGACAGCCGGGCGACGGGCGCGCGCTGGCGGCTCGGCGGGCGAGGTCGCGAGTGGGAGAGGCCCTGCCCGCAGGTGGACCCGCGGGCACCCGCAGCTCGTCGACAGGGTTAGGGAAGGGGGGGAGTCAGGGAAGGGGGGGAGGGGCAGACAGCCTGACAGCCGGGCGACGGGCGCGCGCTGGCGGCTCGGTGGGCGAGGTCGCGAGTGGGAGAGGCCCTGCCCGCAGGTGCACCCGCGGGCACCCGCAGCTCGTCGACAGGGTTAGGGAAGGGGGGGAATTAGGGAAGGGGGGGAGGGGCTAGAACCCCTTCGGGCTCGTCGACCCGCGGCTCCAAGCGGCTCTGCGGCCGAGTTAGGGGAGGAGGGGGGGAGGGGCAGACAGCCTGACAGCCGCGCGACGGGCGCGCGCTGCCGGCTCGGCGGGCGAGGTCGCGAGTGGGAGAGGCCCTGCCCGCAGGTGGACCCGCGGGCACCCGCAGCTCGTCGACAGGGTTAGGGAAGGGGCGGAGGGGATAGAGCCCCGTCGGGCTCGTCGACCCGCGGCTCCTGGCGGCTCTGCGGCCGAGTTAGGGAAGGGGGGGGAGGGGCAGACTCCCTGCCAGGCGGGCGACGCGCGCGCGCTGGCGGCTGGGCGCCATAGGTCGCGAGTGCGAGAGGCCCGGCCGACAGGTGGACACGCGGGCACCGCCAGCTCGGCGGCAGAGTGAGGGAAGGGGGGGGAGGGGCAGACACCCTGACACCCGGGCGACGGGCGCGCGCTGGCGGCTCGGCGGGCGAGGTCGCGAGTGGGAGAGGCCCTGCCCGCAGGTGCACCCGCGGGCACCCGCAGCTCGTCGACAGGGTTAGGGAAGGGGGGGAGTTAGGGAAGGGGGGGAGGGGCTAGAACCCCGTCGGGCTCGTCGACCCGCGGCTCCAAGCGGCTCTGCGGCCGAGTTAGGGGAGGAGGGGGGGAGGGGCAGACAGCCTGACAGCCGGGCGACGGGCGCGCGCTGCCGGCTCGGCGGGCGAGGTCGCGAGTGGGAGAGGCCCTGCCCGCAGGTGGACCCGCGGGCACCCGCAGCTCGTCGACAGGGTTAGGGAAGGGGGGGAGGGGCAGACACCCTGACAACCGGGCGACGGGCGCGCGCTGGCGGCTCGGCGGCAGAGGTCGCGAGTGCGAGAGGCCCGGCGGACAGGTGGACACGCGGGCACCGCCAGCTCGGCGGCAGAGTGAGGGAAGGGGGGGGAGGGGCAGACACCCTGACAACCGGGCGACGGGCGCGTGCTGGCGGCTCGGCGGGCGAGGTCGCGAGTGGGAGAGGCCCGGCCGACAGCTGGACCCGCGGGCACCGCCAGCTCGGCGGCAGAGTGAGGGAAGGAGGGAGGAGGGGCAGAGTCCCTGCCAGGCTGGCGACGCGCGCGTGCCGGCGTCTCGGCGGCAGGGGTCGCGAGTGCGAGAGGCCCGGCCGACAGGTGGACCCGCGGGCACCGCCAGCTCGTCGACAGAGTGAGGGAAGGAGGGAGGAGGGGCAGAGTCCCTGCCAGGCTGGCGACGCGCGCGTGCCGGCGTCTCGGCGGCAGGGGTCGCGAGTGCGAGAGGCCCGGCCGACAGGTGGACCCGCGGGCACCGCCAGCTCGTCGACAGAGTGAGGGAAGGAGGGAGGAGGGGCAGAGTCCCTGCCAGGCGGGCGACGCGCGCGCGCTGGCGGCTCGGCGAGAGAGGTCGCGAGTGCGAGAGGCCCGGCCGACAGGTGGACACGCGGGCACCGCCAGCTCGGCGGCAGAATGAGGGAAGGGGGGGGAGGCGCAGACAGCCTGACAGCCGGGCGACGGGCGAGCGCTGGCGGCTCGGCGGGCGAGGTCGCGAGTGGGAGAGGCCCTGCCCGCAGGTGGACACGCGGGCACCCGCAGCTCGTCGAGAGTTAGGGAAGGGGGGGAGTTAGGGAAGGGGGGGAGGGGATAGAACCCCGTCGGGCTCGTCGACCCGCGGCTCCAAGCGGCTCTGCGGCCGAGTTAGGGGAGGAGGGGGGGAGGGGAAGACAGCCTGACAGCCGGGCGACGGGCGCGCGCTGCCGGCTCGGCGGGCGAGGTCGCGAGTGGGAGAGGCCCTGCCCGCAGGTGGACCCGCGGGCACCCGCAGCTCGTCGACAGGGTTAGGGAAGGGGGGGAGGGGATAGAGCCCCGTCGGGCTCGTCGACCCGCGGCTCCTGGCGGCTCTGCGGCCGAGTTAGGGAAGGGGGGGGAGGGGCAGACTCCCTGCCAGGCGGGCGACGCGCGCGCGCTGGCGGCTCGGCGCCAGAGGTCGCGAGTGCGAGAGGCCCGGCCGACAGGTGGACACGCGGGCTCCGCCAGCTCGGCGGCAGAGTGAGGGAAGGGGGGGGAGGGGCAGACACCCTGACAACCGGGCCAAGGGCGCGTGCTGGCGGCTCGGCGGGCGAGGTCGCGAGTGGGAGAGGCCCGGCCGACAGGTGGACACGCGGGCACCGCCAGCTCGGCGGCAGAGTGAGGGAAGGAGGGGGAGGGGCAGACACCCTGACAACCGGGCGACGGGCGCGTGCTGGCGGCTCGGCGGGCGAGGTCGCGAGTGGGAGAGGCCCGGCCGACAGCTGGACCCGCGGGCACCACCAGCTCGGCGGCAGAGTGAGGGAAGGAGGGAGGAGGGGCGGAGTCCCTGCCAGGCGGGCGACGCGCGCGCGCTGGCGGCTCGGCGGCAGAGGTCGCGAGTGCTAGAGGCCCGGCCGACAGGTGGACACGCGGGCACCGCCAGCTCGGCGGCAGAGTGAGGGAAGGGGGGGAGGGGCAGACAGCCTGACAGCCGGGCGACGGGCGCGCGCTGGCGGCTCGGCGGGCGAGGTCGCGAGTGGGAGAGGCCCTGCCCGCAGGTGGACCCGCGGGCACCCGCAGCTCGTCGAGAGTTAGGGAAGGGGGGAAGTCAGGGAAGGGGGGGAGGGGATAGAACCCCGTCGGGCTCGTCGACCCGCGGCTCCAAGCGGCTCTGCGGCCGAGTTAGGGGAGGAGTGGGGGAGGGGCAGACAGCCTGACAGCCGGGCGACGGGCGCGCGCTGGCGGCTCGGCGGGCGAGGTCGCGAGTGGGAGAGGCCCTGCCCGCAGGTGCACCCGCGGCACCCGCAGCTCGTCGACAGGGTTAGGGAAGAGGGGGAGTTAGGGAAGGTGGGGAGGGGCTAGAACCCCGTCGGGCTCGTCGACCCGCGGCTCCAAGCGGCTCTGCGGCCGAGTTAGGGGAGGAGGGGGGGAGGGCCAGACAGCCTGACAGCCGGGCGACGGGCGCGCGCTGCCGGCTCGGCGGGCGAGGTCGCGAGTGGGAGAGGCCCTGCCCGCAGGTGGACCCGCGGGCACCCGCAGCTCGTCGTCAGGGTTAGGGAAGGGGGGGAGGGGATAGAGCCCCGTCGGGCTCGTCGACCCGCGGCTCCTGGCGGCTCTGCGGCCGAGTTAGGGAAGGGGGGGGAGGGGCAGACTCCCTGCCAGGCGGGCGACGCGCGCGCGCTGGCGGCTGGGCGCCATAGGTCGCGAGTGCGAGAGGCCCGGCCGACAGGTGGACACGCGGGCACCGCCAGCTCGGCGGCAGAGTGAGGGAAGGGGGGGGAGGGGCAGACACCCTGACACCCGGGCGACGGGCGCGCGCTGGCGGCTCGGCGGGCGAGGTCGCGAGTGGGAGAGGCCCGGCCGACAGCTGGACCCGCGGGCACCGCCAGCTCGGCGGCAGAGTGAGGGAAGGAGGGAGGAGGGGCGGAGTCCCTGCCAGGCGGGCGACGCGCGCGCGCTGGCGGCTCGGCGGCAGAGGTCGCGAGTGCGAGAGGCCCGGCCGACAGGTGGACACGCGGGCACCGCCAGCTCGGCGGCAGAGTGAGGAAAGGAGGGAGGAGGGGCGGAGTCCCTGCCAGGCGGGCGACGCGCGCGCGCTGGCGCTCGGCACCAGAGGTCGCGAGTGCGAGAGGCCCGGCCGACAGGTGGACACGCGGGCACCGCCAGCTCGGCGGCAGAGTGAGGGAAGGGGGGGAGGGGCAGACAGCCTGACAGCCGGGCGACGGGCGCGCGCTGGCGGCTCGGCGGGCGAGGTCGCGAGTGGGAGAGGCCCTGCCCGCAGGTGGACCCGCGGGCACCCGCAGCTCGTCGACAGGGTTAGGGAAGGGGGGGAGGGGATAGAGCCCCGTCGGGCTCGTCGACCCGCGGCTCCTGGCGGCTCTGCGGCCGAGTTAGGGAAGGGGGGGGAGGGGCAGACTCCCTGGAAGGCGGGAAACGCGCGCGCGCTGGCGGCTGGGCGCCATAGGTCGCGAGTGCGAGAGGCCCGGCCGACAGGTGGACACGCGGGCACCGCCAGCTCGGCGGCAGAGTGAGGGAAGGGGGGGAGGGGCAGACACCCTGACAACCGGGCGACGGGCGCGCGCTGGCGGCTCGGCGTGCGAGGTCGCGAGTGGGAGAGGCCCGGCCGAAAGCTGGACCCGCGGGCACCGCCAGCTCGGCGGCAGAGTGAGGGAAGGAGGGAGGAGGGGCGGAGGCCCTGCCAGGCGGGCGACGCGCGCGCGCTGGCGGCTCGGCGCCAGAGGTCGTGAGTGCGAGAGGCCCGGCCGACAGGTGGACACGCGGGCACCGCCAGCTCGTCGACAGAGTGAGGGAAGGAGGGAGGAGGGGCAGAGTCCCTGCCAGGCTGGCGACGCGCGCGTGCCGGCGTCT
This sequence comes from Giraffa tippelskirchi, assembly GCF_054371585.1. Taxonomy (NCBI): domain Eukaryota; kingdom Metazoa; phylum Chordata; class Mammalia; order Artiodactyla; family Giraffidae; genus Giraffa; species Giraffa tippelskirchi. The sequence continues at coordinate 73,039,334 of NC_137285.1, read as the reverse complement.
CGGCGGCAGGGGTCGCGAGTGCGAGAGGCCCGGCCGACAGGTGGACCCGCGGGCACCGCCAGCTCGTCGACAGAGTGAGGGAAGGAGGGAGGAGGGGCAGAGTCCCTGCCAGGCTGGCGACGCGCGCGTGCCGGCGTCTCGGCGGCAGGGGTCGCGAGTGCGAGAGGCCCGGCCGACAGGTGGACCCGCGGGCACCGCCAGCTCGTCGACAGAGTGAGGGAAGGAGGGAGGAGGGGCAGAGTCCCTGCCAGGCGGGCGACGCGCGCGCGCTGGCGGCTCGGCGACAGAGGTCGCGAGTGCGAGAGGCCCGGCCGACAGGTGGACACGCGGGCACCGCCAGCTCGGCGGCAGAATGAGGGAAGGGGGGGGAGGCGCAGACAGCCTGACAGCCGGGCGACGGGCGAGCGCTGGCGGCTCGGCGGGCGAGGTCGCGAGTGGGAGAGGCCCTGCCCGCAGGTGGACACGCGGGCACCCGCAGCTCGTCGAGAGTTAGGGAAGGGGGGGAGTTAGGGAAGGGGGGGAGGGGATAGAACCCCGTCGGGCTCGTCGACCCGCGGCTCCTGGCGGATCTGCGGCCGAGTTAGGGGAGGAGTGGGGGAGGGGCAGACAGCCTGACAGCCGGGCGACGGGCGCGCGCTGCCGGCTCGGCGGGCGAGGTCGCGAGTGGGAGAGGCCCTGCCCGCAGGTGGACCCGCGGGCACCCGCAGCTCGTCGACAGGGTTAGGGAAGGGGGGGAGGGGATAGAGCCCCGTCGGGCTCGTAGACCCGCGGCTCCTGGCGCTCTGCGGCCGAGTTAGGGAAGGGGGGGAGGGGCAGACTCCTGCCAGGCGGGCGACGCGCGCGCGCTGGCGGCTGGCCGCCATAGGTCGCGAGTGCGAGAGGCCCGGCCGACAGGTGGACACGCGGGCACCGCCAGCTCGGCGGCAGAGTGAGGGAAGGGGGGGGAGGGGCAGACACCCTGACAACCGGGCGACGGGCGCGCGCTGGCGGCTCGGCGGGCGAGGTCGCGAGTGGGAGAGGCCCGGCCGACAGCTGGACCCGCGGGCACCGACAGCTCGGCGGCAGAGTGAGGGAAGGAGGGAGGAGGGGCGGAGTCCCTGCCAGGCGGGCGACGCGCGCGCGCTGGCGGCTGGGCGCCATAGGTCGCGAGTGCGAGAGGCCCGGCCGACAGGTGGACACGCGGGCACCGCCAGCTCGGCGGCAGAGTGAGGGAAGGGGGGGGAGGGGCAGACACCCTGACACCCGGGCGACGGGCGCGCGCTGGCGGCTCGGCGGGCGAGGTCGCGAGTGCGAGAGGCCCGGCCGACAGGTGGACACGCGGGCACCGCCATCTCGGCGGCAGAGTGAGGGAAGGAGGGAGGAGCGGCAGACACCCTGACACCCGGGCGACGGGCGCGCGCTGGCGGCTCGGCGCCAGAGGTCGCGAGTGCGAGAGGCCCGGCCGACAGCTGGACCCGCGGGCACCGCCAGCTCGGCGGCAGAGTGAGGGAAGGAGGGAGGAGGGGCGGAGTCCCTGCCAGGCGGGCGACGCGCGCGCGCTGGCGGCTCGGCGGCAGAGGTCGCGAGTTCGAGAGGCCCGGCCGACAGGTGGACACGCGGGCACCGCCAGCTCGGCGGCAGAGTGAGGGAAGGGGGGGAGGGGCAGACAGCCTGACAACCGGGCGACGGGCGCGCGCTGGCGCCTCGGCGGGCGAGGTCGCGAGTGGGAGAGGCCCTGCCCGCAGGTGGACACGCGGGCACCCGCAGCTCGTCGAGAGTTAGGGAAGGGGGGAAGTCAGGGAAGGGGGGGGGGATAGAACCCCGTCGGGCTCGTCGACCCGCGGCTCCTGGCGGCTCTGCGGCCGAGTTAGGGGAGGAGTGGGGGAGGGGCAGACAGCCTGACAGCCGGGCGACGGGCGCGCGCTGGCGGCTCGGCGGGCGAGGTCGCGAGTGGGAGAGGCCCTGCCGGCAGGTGGACCCGCGGGCACCCGCAGCTCGTCGACAGGGTTAGGGAAGGGGGGGAGTCAGGGAAGGGGGGGAGGGGCAGACAGCCTGAGAGCCGGGCGACGGGCGCGCGCTGGCGGCTCGGCGGGCGAGGTCGCGAGTGGGAGAGGCCCTGCCCGCAGGTGCACCCGCGGGCACCCGCAGCTCGTCGACAGGGTTAGGGAAGGGGGGGAGTTAGGGAAGGGGGGGAGGGGCTAGAACCCCGTCGGGCTCGTCGACCCGCGGCTCCAAGCGGCTCTGCGGCCGAGTTAGGGGAGGAGGGGGGGAGGGGCAGACAGCCTGACAGCCGGGCGACGGGCGCGCGCTGCCGGCTCGGCGGGCGAGGTCGCGAGTGGGAGAGGCCCTGCCCGCAGGTGGACCCGCGGGCACCCGCAGCTCGTCGACAGGGTTAGGGAAGGGGGGGACGGGATAGAGCCCCGTCGGGCTCGTCGACCCGCGGCTCCTGGCGGCTCTGCGGCCGAGTTAGGGAAGGGGGGGGAGGGGCAGACTCCCTGCCAGGCGGGCGACGCGCGCGCGCTGGCGGCTGGGCGCCATAGGTCGCGAGTGCGAGAGGCCCGGCCGACAGATGGACACGCGGGCACCGCCAGCTCGGCGGCAGAGTGAGGGAAGGGGGGGAGGGGCAGACACCCTGACACCCGGGCGACGGGCGCGCGCTGGCGGCTCGGCGGGCGAGGTCGCGAGTGCGAGAGGCCCGGCCGACAGCTGGACCCGCGGGCACCGCCAGCTCGGCGGCAGAGTGAGGGAAGGAGGGAGGAGGGGCGGAGTCCCTGCCAGGCGGGCGACAAGCGCGCGCTGGCGGCTCGGCGGCAGAGGTCGCGAGTTCGAGAGGCCCGGCCGACAGGTGGACACGCGGGCACCGCCAGCTCGGCGGCAGAGTGAGGGAAGGGGGGGAGGGGCAGACAGCCTGACAACCGGGCGACGGGCGCGCGCTGGCGCCTCGGCGGGCGAGGTCGCGAGTGGGAGAGGCCCTGCCCGCAGGTGGACACGCGGGCACCCGCAGCTCGTGGAGAGTTAGGGAAGGGGGGAAGTCAGGGAAGGGGGGGAGGGGATAGAACCCCGTCGGGCTCGTCGACCCGCGGCTCCTGGCGGCTCTGCGGCCGAGTTAGGGGAGGAGTGGGGGAGGGGCAGACAGCCTGACAGCCGGGCGACGGGCGCGCGCTGGCGGCTCGGCGGGCGAGGTCGCGAGTGGGAGAGGCCCTGCCCGCAGGTGGACCCGCGGGCACCCGCAGCTCGTCGACAGGGTTAGGGAAGGGGGGGAGGGGATAGAGCCCCGTCGCGCTCGTCGACCCGCGGCTCCTGGCGGCTCTGCGGCCGAGTTAGGGAAGGGGGGGGAGGGGCAGACTCCCTGCCAGGCGGGCGACGCGCGCGCGCTGGCGGCTGGGCGCCATAGGTCGCGAGTGCGAGAGGCCCGGCCGACAGGTGGACACGCGGGCACCGCCAGCTCGGCGGCAGAGTGAGGGAAGGGGGGGGAGGGGCAGACACCCTGACAACCGGGCGACGGGCGCGCGCTGGCGGCTCGGCGGGCGAGGTCGCGAGTGGGAGAGGCCTGGCCGACAGCTGCACCCGCGGGCACCGCCAGCTCGGCGGCAGAGTGAGGGAAGGAGGGAGGAGGGGCGGAGTCCCTGCCAGGCGGGCGACGCGCGCGCGCTGGCGGCTCGGCGGCAGAGGTCGCGAGTGCGAGAGGCCCGGCCGACAGGTGGACACGCGGGCACCGCCAGCTCGGCGGCAGAGTGAGGGAAGGAGGGAGGAGGGGCGGAGTCCCTGCCAGGCGGGCGACGCGCGCGCGCTGGCGGCTCGGCGCCAGAGGTCGCGAGTGCGAGAGGCCCGGCCGACAGGTGGACACGCGGGCACCGCCAGCTCGGCGGCAGAGTGAGGGAAGGGGGGGAGGGGCAGACAGCCTGACAACCGGGCGACGGGCGCGCGCTGGCGCCTCGGCTGGCGAGGTCGCGAGTGGGAGAGGCCCTGCCCACAGGTGGACACGCGGGCACCCGCAGCTCGTCGAGAGTTAGGGAAGGGGGTAAGTCAGGGAAGGGGGGGGCGATAGAACCCCGTCGGGCTCGTCGACCCGCGGCTCCTGGCGGCTCTGCGGCCGAGTTAGGGGAGGAGTGGGGGAGGGGCAGACAGCCTGACAGCCGGGCGACGGGCGCGCGCTGGCGTCTCGGCGGGCGAGGTCGCGAGTGGGAGAGGCCCTGCCCGCAGGTGGACCCGCGGGCACCCGCAGCTCGTCGACAGGGTTAGGGAAGGGGGGGAGTCAGGGAAGGGGGGGAGGGGCAGACAGCCTGACAGCCGGGCGAGGGGCGCGCGCTGGCGGCTCGGCGGGCGAGGTCGCGAGTGGGAGAGGCCCTGCCCGCAGGTGCACCTGCGGGCACCCGCAGCTCGTCGACAGGGTTAGGGAAGGGGGGGAGTCAGGGAAGGGGGGGAGGGGCAGACAGCCTGACAGCCGGGCGATGGGCGCGCGCTGGCGGCTCGGCGGGCGAGGTCGCGAGTGGGAGAGGCCCTGCCCGCAGGTGCACCCGCGGGCACCCGCAGCTCGTCGACAGGGTTAGGGAAGGGGGGGAGTTAGGGAAGGGGGGGAGGGGCTAGAACCCCGTCGGGCTCGTCGACCCGCGGCTCCAAGCGGCTCTGCGGCCGAGTTAGGGGAGGAGGGGGGAGGGGCAGACAGCCTGACAGCCGGGCGACGGGCGCGCGCTGCCGGCTCGGCGGGCGAGGTCGCGAGTGGGAGAGGCCCTGCCCGCAGGTGGACCCGCGGGCACCCGCAGCTCGTCGACAGGGTTAGGGAAGGGGGGGAGGGGATAGAGCCCCGTCGGGCTCGTCGACCCGCGGCTCCTGGCGGCTCTGCGGCCGAGTTAGGGAAGGGGGGGGAGGGGCAGACTCCCTGCCAGGCGGGCGACGCGCGCGCGCTGGCGGCTGGGCGCCATAGGTCGCGAGTGCGAGAGGCCCGGCCGACAGGTGGACACGCGGGCACCGCCAGCTCGGCGGCAGAGTGAGGGAAGGGGGGGAGGGGCAGACACCCTGACACCCGGGCGACGGGCGCGCGCTGGCGGCTCGGCGGGCGAGGTCGCGAGTGGGAGAGGCCCGGCCGACAGCTGGACCCGCGGGCACCGCCAGCTCGGCGGCAGAGTGAGGGAAGGAGGGAGGAGGGGCGGAGTCCCTGCCAGGCGGGCGACGCGCGCGCGCTGGCGGCTCGGCGGCAGAGGTCGCGAGTGCGAGAGGCCCGGCCGACAGGTGGACACGCGGGCACCGCCAGCTCGGCGGCAGAGTGAGGGAAGGAGGGAGGAAGGGCAGACACCCTGACACCCGGGCGACGGGCGCGCGCTGGCGGCTCGGCGCCAGAGGTCGCGAGTGCGAGAGGCCCGGCCGACAGCTGGACCCGCGGGCACCGCCAGCTCGGCGGCAGAGTGAGGGAAGGAGGGAGGAGGGGCGGAGTCCCTGCCAGGCGGGCGACGCGCGCGCGCTGGAGGCTCGGCGGCAGAGGTCGCGAGTGCGAGAGGCCCGGCCGACAGGTGGACCCCCGGGCACCGCCAGCTCGGCGGCAGAGTGAGGGAAGGAGGGGGAGGGGCAGACACCCTGACAACCGGGCGACGGGCGCGTGCTGGCGGCTCGGCGGGCGAGGTCGCGAGTGGGAGAGGCCCGGCCGACAGCTGGACCCGCGGGCACCGCCAGCTCGGCGGCAGAGTGAGGGAAGGAGGGAGGAGGGGCGGAGTCCCTGCCAGGCGGGCGACGCGCGCGCGCTGGCGGCTCGGCGGCAGAGGTCGCGAGTGCGAGAGGCCCGGCCGACAGGTGGACACGCGGGCACCGCCAGCTCGGCGGCAGAGTGAGGGAAGGGGGGGAGGGGCAGACAGCCTGACAGCCGGGCGACGGGCGCGCGCTGGCGGCTCGGCGGGCGAGGTCGCGAGTGGGAGAGGCCCTGCCCGCAGGTGGACCCGCGGGCACCCGCAGCTCGTCGAGAGTTAGGGAAGGGGGGAAGTCAGGGAAGGGGGGGAGGGGATAGAACCCCGTCGGGCTCGTCGACCCGCGGCTCCTGGCGGCTCTGCGGCCGAGTTAGGGGAGGAGTGGGGGAGGGGCAGACAGCCTGACAGCCGGGCGACGGGCGCGCGCTGGCGGCTCGGCGGGCGAGGTCGCGAGTGGGAGAGGCCCTGCCCGCAGGTGCACCCGCGGGCACCCGCAGCTCGTCGACAGGGTTAGGGAAGGGGGGGAGGGGATAGAGCCCCGTCGGGCTCGTCGACCCGCGGCTCCTGGCGGCTCTGCGGCCGAGTTAGGGAAGGGGGGGGAGGGGCAGACTCCCTGCCAGGCGGGCGACGCGCGCGCGCTGGCGGCTCGGCGGCAGAGGTCGCGAGTGCGAGAGGCCCGGCCGACAGGTGGACACGCGGGCTCCGCCAGCTCGGCGGCAGAGTGAGGGAAGGGGGGGGAGGGGCAGACACCCTGACAACCGGGCGACGGGCGCGTGCTGGCGGCTCGGCGGGCGAGGTCGCGAGTGGGAGAGGCCCGGCCGACAGCTGGACCCGCGGGCACCGCCAGCTCGGCGGCAGAGTGAGGGAAGGGGGGGAGGGGCAGACAGCCTGACAACCGGGCGACGGGCGCGCGCTGGCGCCTCGGCTGGCGAGGTCGCGAGTGGGAGAGGCCCTGCCCGCAGGTGGACACGCGGGCACCCGCAGCTCGTCGAGAGTTAGGGAAGGGGGGAAGTCAGGGAAGGGGGGGAGGGGATAGAACCCCGTCGGGCTCGTCGACCCGCGGCTCCTGGCGGCTCTGCGGCCGAGTTAGGGGAGGAGTGGGGGAGGGGCAGACAGCCTGACAGCCGGGCGACGGGCGCGCGCTGGCGGCTCGGCGGGCGAGGTCGCGAGTGGGAGAGGCCCTGCCCGCAGGTGGACCCGCGGGCACCCGCAGCTCGTCGACAGGGTTAGGGAAGGGGGGGAGGGGATAGAGCCCCGTCGGGCTCGTCGACCCGCGGCTCCTGGCGGCTCTGCGGCCGAGTTAGGGAAGGGGGGGTAGGGGCAGACTCCCTGCCAGGCGGGCGACGCGCGCGCGCTGGCGGCTGGGCGCCATAGGTCGCGAGTGCGAGAGGCCCGGCCGACAGGTGGACACGCGGGCACCGCCAGCTCGGCGGCAGAGTGAGGGAAGGGGGGGAGGGGCAGACACCCTGACAACCGGGCGACGGGCGCGCGCTGGCGGCTCGGCGTGCGAGGTCGCGAGTGGGAGAGGCCCGGCCGACAGCTGGACCCGCGGGCACCGCCAGCTCGGCGGCAGAGTGAGGGAAGGAGGGAGGAGGGGCGGAGTCCCTGCCAGGCGGGCGACGCGCGCGCGCTAGCGGCTCGGCGGCAGAGGTCGCGAGTGCGAGAGGCCCGGCCGACAGGTGGACACGCGGGCACCGCCAGCTCGGCGGCAGAGTGAGGGAAGGAGGGAGGAGGGGCGGAGTCCCAGCCAGGCGGGCGACGCGCGCGCGCTGGCGGCTCGGCGCCAGAGGTCGCGAGTGCGAGAGGCCCGGCCGACAGGTGGACACGCGGGCACCGCCAGCTCGTCGACAGAGTGAGGGAAAGAGGGAGGAGGGGCAGAGTCCCTGCCAGGCTGGCGACGCGCGCGTGCCGGCGTCTCGGCGGCAGGGGTCGCGAGTGCGAGAGGCCCGGCCGACAGGTGGACCCGCGGGCACCGCCAGCTCGTCGACAGAGTGAGGGAAGGAGGGAGGAGGGGCAGAGTCCCTGCCAGGCTGGCGACGCGCGCGTGCCGGCGTCTCGGCGGCAGGGGTCGCGAGTGCGAGAGGCCCGGCCGACAGGTGGACCCGCGGGCACCGCCAGCTCGTCGACAGAGTGAGGGAAGGAGGGAGGAGGGGCAGAGTCCCTGCCAGGCGGGCGACGCGCGCGCGCTGGCGGCTCGGCGACAGAGGTCGCGAGTGCGAGAGGCCCGGCCGACAGGTGGACACGCGGGCACCGCCAGCTCGGCGGCAGAATGAGGGAAGGGGGGGGAGGCGCAGACAGCCTGACAGCCGGGCGACGGGCGAGCGCTGGCGGATCGGCGGGCGAGGTCGCGAGTGGGAGAGGCCCTGCCCGCAGGTGGACCCGCGGGCACCCGCAGCTCGTCGAGAGTTAGGGAAGGGGGGAAGTCAGGGAAGGGGGGGAGGGGATAGAACCCCGTCGGGCTCGTCGACCCGCGGCTCCTGGCGGCTCTGCGGCCGAGTTAGGGGAGGAGTGGGGGAGGGGCAGACAGCCTGACAGCCGGGCGACGGGCGCGCGCTGGCGGCTCGGCGGGCGAGGTCGCGAGTGGGAGAGGCCCTGCCCGCAGGTGCACCCGCGGGCACCCGCAGCTCGTCGACAGGGTTAGGGAATGGGGGGAGGGGATAGAGCCCCGTCGGGCTCGTCGACCCGCGGCTCCTGGCGGCTCTGCGGCCGAGTTAGGGAAGGGGGGGGAGGGGCAGACTCCCTGCCAGGCGGGCGACGCGCGCGCGCTGGCGGCTCGGCGGCAGAGGTCGCGAGTGCGAGAGGCCCGGCCGACAGGTGGACACGCGGGCTCCGCCAGCTCGGCGGCAGAGTGAGGGAAGGGGGGGGAGGGGCAGACACCCTGACAACCGGGCGACGGGCGCGTGCTGGCGGCTCGGCGGGCGAGGTCGCGAGTGGGAGAGGCCCGGCCGACAGCTGGACCCGCGGGCACCGCCAGCTCGGCGGCAGAGTGAGGGAAGGGGGGGAGGGGCAGACAGCCTGACAACCGGGCGACGGGCGCGCGCTGGCGCCTCGGCTGGCGAGGTCGCGAGTGGGAGAGGCCCTGCCCGCAGGTGGACACGCGGGCACCCGCAGCTCGTCGAGAGTTAGGGAAGGGGGGAAGTCAGGGAAGGGGGGGAGGGGATAGAACCCCGTCGGGCTCGTCGACCCGCGGCTCCTGGCGGCTCTGCGGCCGAGTTAGGGGAGGAGTGGGGGAGGGGCAGACAGCCTGACAGCCGGGCGACGGGCGCGCGCTGGCGGCTCGGCGGGCGAGGTCGCGAGTGGGAGAGGCCCTGCCCGCAGGTGGACCCGCGGGCACCCGCAGCTCGTCGACAGGGTTAGGGAAGGGGGGGAGGGGATAGAGCCCCGTCGGGCTCGTCGACCCGCGGCTCCTGGCGGCTCTGCGGCCGAGTTAGGGAAGGGGGGGTAGGGGCAGACTCCCTGCCAGGCGGGCGACGCGCGCGCGCTGGGGGCTGGGCGCCATAGGTCGCGAGTGCGAGAGGCCCGGCCGACAGGTGGACACGCGGGCACCGCCAGCTCGGCGGCAGAGTGAGGGAAGGGGGGGAGGGGCAGACACCCTGACAACCGGGCGACGGGCGCGCGCTGGCGGCTCGGCGTGCGAGGTCGCGAGTGGGAGAGGCCCGGCCGACAGCTGGACCCGCGGGCACCGCCAGCTCGGCGGCAGAGTGAGGGAAGGAGGGAGGAGGGGCGGAGTCCCTGCCAGGCGGGCGACGCGCGCGCGCTGGCGGCTCGGCGGCAGAGGTCGCGAGTGCGAGAGGCCCGGCCGACAGGTGGACACGCGGGCACCGCCAGCTCGGCGGCAGAGTGAGGGAAGGAGGGAGGAGGGGCGGAGTCCCAGCCAGGCGGGCGACGCGCGCGCGCTGGCGGCTCGGCGCCAGAGGTCGCGAGTGCGAGAGGCCCGGCCGACAGGTGGACACGCGGGCACCGCCAGCTCGTCGACAGAGTGAGGGAAGGAGGGAGGAGGGGCAGAGTCCCTGCCAGGCTGGCGACGCGCGCGTGCCGGCGTCTCGGCGGCAGGGGTCGCGAGTGCGAGAGGCCCGGCCGACAGGTGGACCCGCGGGCACCGCCAGCTCGTCGACAGAGTGAGGGAAGGAGGGAGGAGGGGCAGAGTCCCTGCCAGGCTGGCGACGCGCGCGTGCCGGCGTCTCGGCGGCAGGGGTCGCGAGTGCGAGAGGCCCGGCCGACAGGTGGACCCGCGGGCACCGCCAGCTCGTCGACAGAGTGAGGGAAGGAGGGAGGAGGGGCAGAGTCCCTGCCAGGCGGGCGACGCGCGCGCGCTGGCGGCTCGGCGACAGAGGTCGCGAGTGCGAGAGGCCCGGCCGACAGGTGGACACGCGGGCACCGCCAGCTCGGCGGCAGAGTGAGGGAAGGAGGGAGGAGGGGCGGAGTCCCAGCCAGGCGGGCGACGCGCGCGCGCTGGCGGCTCGGCGCCAGAGGTCGCGAGTGCGAGAGGCCCGGCCGACAGGTGGACACGCGGGCACCGCCAGCTCGTCGACAGAGTGAGGGAAAGAGGGAGGAGGGGCAGAGTCCCTGCCAGGCTGGCGACGCGCGCGTGCCGGCGTCTCGGCGGCAGGGGTCGCGAGTGCGAGAGGCCCGGCCGACAGGTGGACCCGCGGGCACCGCCAGCTCGTCGACAGAGTGAGGGAAGGAGGGAGGAGGGGCAGAGTCCCTGCCAGGCTGGCGACGCGCGCGTGCCGGCGTCTCGGCGGCAGGGGTCGCGAGTGCGAGAGGCCCGGCCGACAGGTGGACCCGCGGGCACCGCCAGCTCGTCGACAGAGTGAGGGAAGGAGGGAGGAGGGGCAGAGTCCCTGCCAGGCGGGCGACGCGCGCGCGCTGGCGGCTCGGCGACAGAGGTCGCGAGTGCGAGAGGCCCGGCCGACAGGTGGACACGCGGGCACCGCCAGCTCGGCGGCAGAATGAGGGAAGGGGGGGGAGGCGCAGACAGCCTGACAGCCGGGCGACGGGCGAGCGCTGGCGGATCGGCGGGCGAGGTCGCGAGTGGGAGAGGCCCTGCCCGCAGGTGGACCCGCGGGCACCCGCAGCTCGTCGAGAGTTAGGGAAGGGGGGAAGTCAGGGAAGGGGGGGAGGGGATAGAACCCCGTCGGGCTCGTCGACCCGCGGCTCCTGGCGGCTCTGCGGCCGAGTTAGGGGAGGAGTGGGGGAGGGGCAGACAGCCTGACAGCCGGGCGACGGGCGCGCGCTGGCGGCTCGGCGGGCGAGGTCGCGAGTGGGAGAGGCCCTGCCCGCAGGTGCACCCGCGGGCACCCGCAGCTCGTCGACAGGGTTAGGGAATGGGGGGAGGGGATAGAGCCCCGTCGGGCTCGTCGACCCGCGGCTCCTGGCGGCTCTGCGGCCGAGTTAGGGAAGGGGGGGGAGGGGCAGACTCCCTGCCAGGCGGGCGACGCGCGCGCGCTGGCGGCTCGGCGGCAGAGGTCGCGAGTGCGAGAGGCCCGGCCGACAGGTGGACACGCGGGCTCCGCCAGCTCGGCGGCAGAGTGAGGGAAGGGGGGGGAGGGGCAGACACCCTGACAACCGGGCGACGGGCGCGTGCTGGCGGCTCGGCGGGCGAGGTCGCGAGTGGGAGAGGCCCGGCCGACAGCTGGACCCGCGGGCACCGCCAGCTCGGCGGCAGAGTGAGGGAAGGGGGGGAGGGGCAGACAGCCTGACAACCGGGCGACGGGCGCGCGCTGGCGCCTCGGCTGGCGAGGTCGCGAGTGGGAGAGGCCCTGCCCGCAGGTGGACACGCGGGCACCCGCAGCTCGTCGAGAGTTAGGGAAGGGGGGAAGTCAGGGAAGGGGGGGAGGGGATAGAACCCCGTCGGGCTCGTCGACCCGCGGCTCCTGGCGGCTCTGCGGCCGAGTTAGGGGAGGAGTGGGGGAGGGGCAGACAGCCTGACAGCCGGGCGACGGGCGCGCGCTGGCGGCTCGGCGGGCGAGGTCGCGAGTGGGAGAGGCCCTGCCCGCAGGTGGACCCGCGGGCACCCGCAGCTCGTCGACAGGGTTAGGGAAGGGGGGGAGGGGATAGAGCCCCGTCGGGCTCGTCGACCCGCGGCTCCTGGCGGCTCTGCGGCCGAGTTAGGGAAGGGGGGGTAGGGGCAGACTCCCTGCCAGGCGGGCGACGCGCGCGCGCTGGGGGCTGGGCGCCATAGGTCGCGAGTGCGAGAGGCCCGGCCGACAGGTGGACACGCGGGCACCGCCAGCTCGGCGGCAGAGTGAGGGAAGGGGGGGAGGGGCAGACACCCTGACAACCGGGCGACGGGCGCGCGCTGGCGGCTCGGCGTGCGAGGTCGCGAGTGGGAGAGGCCCGGCCGACAGCTGGACCCGCGGGCACCGCCAGCTCGGCGGCAGAGTGAGGGAAGGAGGGAGGAGGGGCGGAGTCCCTGCCAGGCGGGCGACGCGCGCGCGCTGGCGGCTCGGCGGCAGAGGTCGCGAGTGCGAGAGGCCCGGCCGACAGGTGGACACGCGGGCACCGCCAGCTCGGCGGCAGAGTGAGGGAAGGAGGGAGGAGGGGCGGAGTCCCAGCCAGGCGGGCGACGCGCGCGCGCTGGCGGCTCGGCGCCAGAGGTCGCGAGTGCGAGAGGCCCGGCCGACAGGTGGACACGCGGGCACCGCCAGCTCGTCGACAGAGTGAGGGAAGGAGGGAGGAGGGGCAGAGTCCCTGCCAGGCTGGCGACGCGCGCGTGCCGGCGTCTCGGCGGCAGGGGTCGCGAGTGCGAGAGGCCCGGCCGACAGGTGGACCCGCGGGCACCGCCAGCTCGTCGACAGAGTGAGGGAAGGAGGGAGGAGGGGCAGAGTCCCTGCCAGGCTGGCGACGCGCGCGTGCCGGCGTCTCGGCGGCAGGGGTCGCGAGTGCGAGAGGCCCGGCCGACAGGTGGACCCGCGGGCACCGCCAGCTCGTCGACAGAGTGAGGGAAGGAGGGAGGAGGGGCAGAGTCCCTGCCAGGCGGGCGACGCGCGCGCGCTGGCGGCTCGGCGACAGAGGTCGCGAGTGCGAGAGGCCCGGCCGACAGGTGGACACGCGGGCACCGCCAGCTCGGCGGCAGAATGAGGGAAGGGGGGGGAGGCGCAGACAGCCTGACAGCCGGGCGACGGGCGAGCGCTGGCGGATCGGCGGGCGAGGTCGCGAGTGGGAGAGGCCCTGCCCGCAGGTGGACACGCGGCACCCGCAGCTCGTCGACAGGGTTAGGGAAGAGGGGGAGTTAGGGAAGGTGGGGAGGGGCTAGAACCCCGTCGGGCTCGTCGACCCGCGGCTCCAAGCGGCTCTGCGGCCGAGTTAGGGGAGGAGGGGGGGAGGGCCAGACAGCCTGACAGCCGGGCGACGGGCGCGCGCTGCCGGCTCGGCGGGCGAGGTCGCGAGTGGGAGAGGCCCTGCCCGCAGGTGGACCCGCGGGCACCCGCAGCTCGTCGTCAGGGTTAGGGAAGGGGGGGAGGGGATAGAGCCCCGTCGGGCTCGTCGACCCGCGGCTCCTGGCGGCTCTGCGGCCGAGTTAGGGAAGGGGGGGGAGGGGCAGACTCCCTGCCAGGCGGGCGACGCGCGCGCGCTGGCGGCTGGGCGCCATAGGTCGCGAGTGCGAGAGGCCCGGCCGACAGGTGGACACGCGGGCACCGCCAGCTCGGCGGCAGAGTGAGGGAAGGGGGGGGAGGGGCAGACACCCTGACACCCGGGCGACGGGCGCGCGCTGGCGGCTCGGCGGGCGAGGTCGCGAGTGGGAGAGGCCCGGCCGACAGCTGGACCCGCGGGCACCGCCAGCTCGGCGGCAGAGTGAGGGAAGGAGGGAGGAGGGGCGGAGTCCCTGCCAGGCGGGCGACGCGCGCGCGCTGGCGGCTCGGCGGCAGAGGTCGCGAGTGCGAGAGGCCCGGCCGACAGGTGGACACGCGGGCACCGCCAGCTCGGCGGCAGAGTGAGGAAAGGAGGGAGGAGGGGCGGAGTCCCTGCCAGGCGGGCGACGCGCGCGCGCTGGCGCTCGGCACCAGAGGTCGCGAGTGCGAGAGGCCCGGCCGACAGGTGGACACGCGGGCACCGCCAGCTCGGCGGCAGAGTGAGGGAAGGGGGGGAGGGGCAGACAGCCTGACAGCCGGGCGACGGGCGCGCTTGCGGCTCGGCGGGCGAGGTCGCGAGTGGGAGAGGCCCTGCCCGCAGGTGGACCCGCGGGCACCCGCAGCTCGTCGACAGGGTTAGGGAAGGGGGGGAGTTAGGGAAGGGGGGGAGGGGCTAGAACCCCGTCGGGCTCGTCGACCCGCGGCTCCAAGCGGCTCTGCGGCCGAGTTAGGGGAGGAGGGGGGGAGGGGCAGACAGCCTGACAGCCGGGCGACGGGCGCGCGCTGCCGGCTCGGCGGGCGAGGTCGCGAGTGGGAGAGGCCCTGCCCGCAGGTGGACCCGCGGGCACCCGCAGCTCGTCGACAGGGTTAGGGAAGGGGGGGAGGGGCAGACACCCTGACAACCGGGCGACGGGCGCGCGCTGGCGGCTCGGCGGCAGAGGTCGCGAGTGCGAGAGGCCCGGCGGACAGGTGGACACGCGGGCACCGCCAGCTCGGCGGCAGAGTGAGGGAAGGGGGGGGAGGGGCAGACACCCTGACAACCGGGCGACGGGCGCGTGCTGGCGGCTCGGCGGGCGAGGTCGCGAGTGGGAGAGGCCCGGCCGACAGCTGGACCCGCGGGCACCGCCAGCTCGGCGGCAGAGTGAGGGAAGGAGGGAGGAGGGGCAGAGTCCCTGCCAGGCTGGCGACGCGCGCGTGCCGGCGTCTCGGCGGCAGGGGTCGCGAGTGCGAGAGGCCCGGCCGACAGGTGGACCCGCGGGCACCGCCAGCTCGTCGACAGAGTGAGGGAAGGAGGGAGGAGGGGCAGAGTCCCTGCCAGGCTGGCGACGCGCGCGTGCCGGCGTCTCGGCGGCAGGGGTCGCGAGTGCGAGAGGCCCGGCCGACAGGTGGACCCGCGGGCACCGCCAGCTCGTCGACAGAGTGAGGGAAGGAGGGAGGAGGGGCAGAGTCCCTGCCAGGCGGGCGACGCGCGCGCGCTGGCGGCTCGGCGAGAGAGGTCGCGAGTGCGAGAGGCCCGGCCGACAGGTGGACACGCGGGCACCGCCAGCTCGGCGGCAGAATGAGGGAAGGGGGGGGAGGCGCAGACAGCCTGACAGCCGGGCGACGGGCGAGCGCTGGCGGCTCGGCGGGCGAGGTCGCGAGTGGGAGAGGCCCTGCCCGCAGGTGGACACGCGGGCACCCGCAGCTCGTCGAGAGTTAGGGAAGGGGGGGAGTTAGGGAAGGGGGGGAGGGGATAGAACCCCGTCGGGCTCGTCGACCCGCGGCTCCAAGCGGCTCTGCGGCCGAGTTAGGGGAGGAGGGGGGGAGGGGAAGACAGCCTGACAGCCGGGCGACGGGCGCGCGCTGCCGGCTCGGCGGGCGAGGTCGCGAGTGGGAGAGGCCCTGCCCGCAGGTGGACCCGCGGGCACCCGCAGCTCGTCGACAGGGTTAGGGAAGGGGGGGAGGGGATAGAGCCCCGTCGGGCTCGTCGACCCGCGGCTCCTGGCGGCTCTGCGGCCGAGTTAGGGAAGGGGGGGGAGGGGCAGACTCCCTGCCAGGCGGGCGACGCGCGCGCGCTGGCGGCTCGGCGCCAGAGGTCGCGAGTGCGAGAGGCCCGGCCGACAGGTGGACACGCGGGCTCCGCCAGCTCGGCGGCAGAGTGAGGGAAGGGGGGGGAGGGGCAGACACCCTGACAACCGGGCCAAGGGCGCGTGCTGGCGGCTCGGCGGGCGAGGTCGCGAGTGGGAGAGGCCCGGCCGACAGGTGGACACGCGGGCACCGCCAGCTCGGCGGCAGAGTGAGGGAAGGAGGGGGAGGGGCAGACACCCTGACAACCGGGCGACGGGCGCGTGCTGGCGGCTCGGCGGGCGAGGTCGCGAGTGGGAGAGGCCCGGCCGACAGCTGGACCCGCGGGCACCACCAGCTCGGCGGCAGAGTGAGGGAAGGAGGGAGGAGGGGCGGAGTCCCTGCCAGGCGGGCGACGCGCGCGCGCTGGCGGCTCGGCGGCAGAGGTCGCGAGTGCTAGAGGCCCGGCCGACAGGTGGACACGCGGGCACCGCCAGCTCGGCGGCAGAGTGAGGGAAGGGGGGGAGGGGCAGACAGCCTGACAGCCGGGCGACGGGCGCGCGCTGGCGGCTCGGCGGGCGAGGTCGCGAGTGGGAGAGGCCCTGCCCGCAGGTGGACCCGCGGGCACCCGCAGCTCGTCGAGAGTTAGGGAAGGGGGGAAGTCAGGGAAGGGGGGGAGGGGATAGAACCCCGTCGGGCTCGTCGACCCGCGGCTCCAAGCGGCTCTGCGGCCGAGTTAGGGGAGGAGTGGGGGAGGGGCAGACAGCCTGACAGCCGGGCGACGGGCGCGCGCTGGCGGCTCGGCGGGCGAGGTCGCGAGTGGGAGAGGCCCTGCCCGCAGGTGCACCCGCGGCACCCGCAGCTCGTCGACAGGGTTAGGGAAGAGGGGGAGTTAGGGAAGGTGGGGAGGGGCTAGAACCCCGTCGGGCTCGTCGACCCGCGGCTCCAAGCGGCTCTGCGGCCGAGTTAGGGGAGGAGGGGGGGAGGGCCAGACAGCCTGACAGCCGGGCGACGGGCGCGCGCTGCCGGCTCGGCGGGCGAGGTCGCGAGTGGGAGAGGCCCTGCCCGCAGGTGGACCCGCGGGCACCCGCAGCTCGTCGTCAGGGTTAGGGAAGGGGGGGAGGGGATAGAGCCCCGTCGGGCTCGTCGACCCGCGGCTCCTGGCGGCTCTGCGGCCGAGTTAGGGAAGGGGGGGGAGGGGCAGACTCCCTGCCAGGCGGGCGACGCGCGCGCGCTGGCGGCTGGGCGCCATAGGTCGCGAGTGCGAGAGGCCCGGCCGACAGGTGGACACGCGGGCACCGCCAGCTCGGCGGCAGAGTGAGGGAAGGGGGGGGAGGGGCAGACACCCTGACACCCGGGCGACGGGCGCGCGCTGGCGGCTCGGCGGGCGAGGTCGCGAGTGGGAGAGGCCCGGCCGACAGCTGGACCCGCGGGCACCGCCAGCTCGGCGGCAGAGTGAGGGAAGGAGGGAGGAGGGGCGGAGTCCCTGCCAGGCGGGCGACGCGCGCGCGCTGGCGGCTCGGCGGCAGAGGTCGCGAGTGCGAGAGGCCCGGCCGACAGGTGGACACGCGGGCACCGCCAGCTCGGCGGCAGAGTGAGGAAAGGAGGGAGGAGGGGCGGAGTCCCTGCCAGGCGGGCGACGCGCGCGCGCTGGCGCTCGGCACCAGAGGTCGCGAGTGCGAGAGGCCCGGCCGACAGGTGGACACGCGGGCACCGCCAGCTCGGCGGCAGAGTGAGGGAAGGGGGGGAGGGGCAGACAGCCTGACAGCCGGGCGACGGGCGCGCGCTGGCGGCTCGGCGGGCGAGGTCGCGAGTGGGAGAGGCCCTGCCCGCAGGTGGACCCGCGGGCACCCGCAGCTCGTCGACAGGGTTAGGGAAGGGGGGGAGGGGATAGAGCCCCGTCGGGCTCGTCGACCCGCGGCTCCTGGCGGCTCTGCGGCCGAGTTAGGGAAGGGGGGGGAGGGGCAGACTCCCTGGAAGGCGGGAAACGCGCGCGCGCTGGCGGCTGGGCGCCATAGGTCGCGAGTGCGAGAGGCCCGGCCGACAGGTGGACACGCGGGCACCGCCAGCTCGGCGGCAGAGTGAGGGAAGGGGGGGAGGGGCAGACACCCTGACAACCGGGCGACGGGCGCGCGCTGGCGGCTCGGCGTGCGAGGTCGCGAGTGGGAGAGGCCCGGCCGAAAGCTGGACCCGCGGGCACCGCCAGCTCGGCGGCAGAGTGAGGGAAGGAGGGAGGAGGGGCGGAGGCCCTGCCAGGCGGGCGACGCGCGCGCGCTGGCGGCTCGGCGCCAGAGGTCGCGAGTGCGAGAGGCCCGGCCGACAGGTGGACACGCGGGCACCGCCAGCTCGTCGACAGAGTGAGGGAAGGAGGGAGGAGGGGCAGAGTCCCTGCCAGGCTGGCGACGCGCGCGTGCCGGCGTCTCGGCGGCAGGGGTCGCGAGTGCGAGAGGCCCGGCCGACAGGTGGACCCGCGGGCACCGCCAGCTCGTCGACAGAGTGAGGGAAGGAGGGAGGAGGGGCAGAGTCCCTGCCAGGCTGGCGACGCGCGCGTGCCGGCGTCTCGGCGGCAGGGGTCGCGAGTGCGAGAGGCCCGGCCGACAGGTGGACCCGCGGGCACCGCCAGCTCGTCGACAGAGTGAGGGAAGGAGGGAGGAGGGGCAGAGTCCCTGCCAGGCGGGCGACGCGCGCGCGCTGGCGGCTCGGCGACAGAGGTCGCGAGTGCGAGAGGCCCGGCCGACAGGTGGACACGCGGGCACCGCCAGCTCGGCGGCAGAATGAGGGAAGGGGGGGGAGGCGCAGACAGCCTGACAGCCGGGCGACGGGCGAGCGCTGGCGGCTCGGCGGGCGAGGTCGCGAGTGGGAGAGGCCCTGCCCGCAGGTGGACACGCGGGCACCCGCAGCTCGTCGAGAGTTAGGGAAGGGGGGGAGTTAGGGAAGGGGGGGAGGGGATAGAACCCCGTCGGGCTCGTCGACCCGCGGCTCCTGGCGGATCTGCGGCCGAGTTAGGGGAGGAGTGGGGGAGGGGCAGACAGCCTGACAGCCGGGCGACGGGCGCGCGCTGCCGGCTCGGCGGGCGAGGTCGCGAGTGGGAGAGGCCCTGCCCGCAGGTGGACCCGCGGGCACCCGCAGCTCGTCGACAGGGTTAGGGAAGGGGGGGAGGGGATAGAGCCCCGTCGGGCTCGTAGACCCGCGGCTCCTGGCGCTCTGCGGCCGAGTTAGGGAAGGGGGGGAGGGGCAGACTCCTGCCAGGCGGGCGACGCGCGCGCGCTGGCGGCTGGCCGCCATAGGTCGCGAGTGCGAGAGGCCCGGCCGACAGGTGGACACGCGGGCACCGCCAGCTCGGCGGCAGAGTGAGGGAAGGGGGGGGAGGGGCAGACACCCTGACAACCGGGCGACGGGCGCGCGCTGGCGGCTCGGCGGGCGAGGTCGCGAGTGGGAGAGGCCCGGCCGACAGCTGGACCCGCGGGCACCGACAGCTCGGCGGCAGAGTGAGGGAAGGAGGGAGGAGGGGCGGAGTCCCTGCCAGGCGGGCGACGCGCGCGCGCTGGCGGCTGGGCGCCATAGGTCGCGAGTGCGAGAGGCCCGGCCGACAGGTGGACACGCGGGCACCGCCAGCTCGGCGGCAGAGTGAGGGAAGGGGGGGGAGGGGCAGACACCCTGACACCCGGGCGACGGGCGCGCGCTGGCGGCTCGGCGGGCGAGGTCGCGAGTGCGAGAGGCCCGGCCGACAGGTGGACACGCGGGCACCGCCATCTCGGCGGCAGAGTGAGGGAAGGAGGGAGGAGCGGCAGACACCCTGACACCCGGGCGACGGGCGCGCGCTGGCGGCTCGGCGCCAGAGGTCGCGAGTGCGAGAGGCCCGGCCGACAGCTGGACCCGCGGGCACCGCCAGCTCGGCGGCAGAGTGAGGGAAGGAGGGAGGAGGGGCGGAGTCCCTGCCAGGCGGGCGACGCGCGCGCGCTGGCGGCTCGGCGGCAGAGGTCGCGAGTTCGAGAGGCCCGGCCGACAGGTGGACACGCGGGCACCGCCAGCTCGGCGGCAGAGTGAGGGAAGGGGGGGAGGGGCAGACAGCCTGACAACCGGGCGACGGGCGCGCGCTGGCGCCTCGGCGGGCGAGGTCGCGAGTGGGAGAGGCCCTGCCCGCAGGTGGACACGCGGGCACCCGCAGCTCGTCGAGAGTTAGGGAAGGGGGGAAGTCAGGGAAGGGGGGGGGGGATAGAACCCCGTCGGGCTCGTCGACCCGCGGCTCCTGGCGGCTCTGCGGCCGAGTTAGGGGAGGAGTGGGGGAGGGGCAGACAGCCTGACAGCCGGGCGACGGGCGCGCGCTGGCGGCTCGGCGGGCGAGGTCGCGAGTGGGAGAGGCCCTGCCGGCAGGTGGACCCGCGGGCACCCGCAGCTCGTCGACAGGGTTAGGGAAGGGGGGGAGTCAGGGAAGGGGGGGAGGGGCAGACAGCCTGAGAGCCGGGCGACGGGCGCGCGCTGGCGGCTCGGCGGGCGAGGTCGCGAGTGGGAGAGGCCCTGCCCGCAGGTGCACCCGCGGGCACCCGCAGCTCGTCGACAGGGTTAGGGAAGGGGGGGAGTTAGGGAAGGGGGGGAGGGGCTAGAACCCCGTCGGGCTCGTCGACCCGCGGCTCCAAGCGGCTCTGCGGCCGAGTTAGGGGAGGAGGGGGGGAGGGGCAGACAGCCTGACAGCCGGGCGACGGGCGCGCGCTGCCGGCTCGGCGGGCGAGGTCGCGAGTGGGAGAGGCCCTGCCCGCAGGTGGACCCGCGGGCACCCGCAGCTCGTCGACAGGGTTAGGGAAGGGGGGGACGGGATAGAGCCCCGTCGGGCTCGTCGACCCGCGGCTCCTGGCGGCTCTGCGGCCGAGTTAGGGAAGGGGGGGGAGGGGCAGACTCCCTGCCAGGCGGGCGACGCGCGCGCGCTGGCGGCTGGGCGCCATAGGTCGCGAGTGCGAGAGGCCCGGCCGACAGATGGACACGCGGGCACCGCCAGCTCGGCGGCAGAGTGAGGGAAGGGGGGGAGGGGCAGACACCCTGACACCCGGGCGACGGGCGCGCGCTGGCGGCTCGGCGGGCGAGGTCGCGAGTGCGAGAGGCCCGGCCGACAGCTGGACCCGCGGGCACCGCCAGCTCGGCGGCAGAGTGAGGGAAGGAGGGAGGAGGGGCGGAGTCCCTGCCAGGCGGGCGACAAGCGCGCGCTGGCGGCTCGGCGGCAGAGGTCGCGAGTTCGAGAGGCCCGGCCGACAGGTGGACACGCGGGCACCGCCAGCTCGGCGGCAGAGTGAGGGAAGGGGGGGAGGGGCAGACAGCCTGACAACCGGGCGACGGGCGCGCGCTGGCGCCTCGGCGGGCGAGGTCGCGAGTGGGAGAGGCCCTGCCCGCAGGTGGACACGCGGGCACCCGCAGCTCGTGGAGAGTTAGGGAAGGGGGGAAGTCAGGGAAGGGGGGGAGGGGATAGAACCCCGTCGGGCTCGTCGACCCGCGGCTCCTGGCGGCTCTGCGGCCGAGTTAGGGGAGGAGTGGGGGAGGGGCAGACAGCCTGACAGCCGGGCGACGGGCGCGCGCTGGCGGCTCGGCGGGCGAGGTCGCGAGTGGGAGAGGCCCTGCCCGCAGGTGGACCCGCGGGCACCCGCAGCTCGTCGACAGGGTTAGGGAAGGGGGGGAGGGGATAGAGCCCCGTCGCGCTCGTCGACCCGCGGCTCCTGGCGGCTCTGCGGCCGAGTTAGGGAAGGGGGGGGAGGGGCAGACTCCCTGCCAGGCGGGCGACGCGCGCGCGCTGGCGGCTGGGCGCCATAGGTCGCGAGTGCGAGAGGCCCGGCCGACAGGTGGACACGCGGGCACCGCCAGCTCGGCGGCAGAGTGAGGGAAGGGGGGGGAGGGGCAGACACCCTGACAACCGGGCGACGGGCGCGCGCTGGCGGCTCGGCGGGCGAGGTCGCGAGTGGGAGAGGCCTGGCCGACAGCTGCACCCGCGGGCACCGCCAGCTCGGCGGCAGAGTGAGGGAAGGAGGGAGGAGGGGCGGAGTCCCTGCCAGGCGGGCGACGCGCGCGCGCTGGCGGCTCGGCGGCAGAGGTCGCGAGTGCGAGAGGCCCGGCCGACAGGTGGACACGCGGGCACCGCCAGCTCGGCGGCAGAGTGAGGGAAGGAGGGAGGAGGGGCGGAGTCCCTGCCAGGCGGGCGACGCGCGCGCGCTGGCGGCTCGGCGCCAGAGGTCGCGAGTGCGAGAGGCCCGGCCGACAGGTGGACACGCGGGCACCGCCAGCTCGGCGGCAGAGTGAGGGAAGGGGGGGAGGGGCAGACAGCCTGACAACCGGGCGACGGGCGCGCGCTGGCGCCTCGGCTGGCGAGGTCGCGAGTGGGAGAGGCCCTGCCCACAGGTGGACACGCGGGCACCCGCAGCTCGTCGAGAGTTAGGGAAGGGGGTAAGTCAGGGAAGGGGGGGGCGATAGAACCCCGTCGGGCTCGTCGACCCGCGGCTCCTGGCGGCTCTGCGGCCGAGTTAGGGGAGGAGTGGGGGAGGGGCAGACAGCCTGACAGCCGGGCGACGGGCGCGCGCTGGCGTCTCGGCGGGCGAGGTCGCGAGTGGGAGAGGCCCTGCCCGCAGGTGGACCCGCGGGCACCCGCAGCTCGTCGACAGGGTTAGGGAAGGGGGGGAGTCAGGGAAGGGGGGGAGGGGCAGACAGCCTGACAGCCGGGCGAGGGGCGCGCGCTGGCGGCTCGGCGGGCGAGGTCGCGAGTGGGAGAGGCCCTGCCCGCAGGTGCACCTGCGGGCACCCGCAGCTCGTCGACAGGGTTAGGGAAGGGGGGGAGTCAGGGAAGGGGGGGAGGGGCAGACAGCCTGACAGCCGGGCGACGGGCGCGCGCTGGCGGCTCGGCGGGCGAGGTCGCGAGTGGGAGAGGCCCTGCCCGCAGGTGCACCCGCGGGCACCCGCAGCTCGTCGACAGGGTTAGGGAAGGGGGGGAGTTAGGGAAGGGGGGGAGGGGCTAGAACCCCGTCGGGCTCGTCGACCCGCGGCTCCAAGCGGCTCTGCGGCCGAGTTAGGGGAGGAGGGGGGAGGGGCAGACAGCCTGACAGCCGGGCGACGGGCGCGCGCTGCCGGCTCGGCGGGCGAGGTCGCGAGTGGGAGAGGCCCTGCCCGCAGGTGGACCCGCGGGCACCCGCAGCTCGTCGACAGGGTTAGGGAAGGGGGGGAGGGGATAGAGCCCCGTCGGGCTCGTCGACCCGCGGCTCCTGGCGGCTCTGCGGCCGAGTTAGGGAAGGGGGGGGAGGGGCAGACTCCCTGCCAGGCGGGCGACGCGCGCGCGCTGGCGGCTGGGCGCCATAGGTCGCGAGTGCGAGAGGCCCGGCCGACAGGTGGACACGCGGGCACCGCCAGCTCGGCGGCAGAGTGAGGGAAGGGGGGGAGGGGCAGACACCCTGACACCCGGGCGACGGGCGCGCGCTGGCGGCTCGGCGGGCGAGGTCGCGAGTGGGAGAGGCCCGGCCGACAGCTGGACCCGCGGGCACCGCCAGCTCGGCGGCAGAGTGAGGGAAGGAGGGAGGAGGGGCGGAGTCCCTGCCAGGCGGGCGACGCGCGCGCGCTGGCGGCTCGGCGGCAGAGGTCGCGAGTGCGAGAGGCCCGGCCGACAGGTGGACACGCGGGCACCGCCAGCTCGGCGGCAGAGTGAGGGAAGGAGGGAGGAAGGGCAGACACCCTGACACCCGGGCGACGGGCGCGCGCTGGCGGCTCGGCGCCAGAGGTCGCGAGTGCGAGAGGCCCGGCCGACAGCTGGACCCGCGGGCACCGCCAGCTCGGCGGCAGAGTGAGGGAAGGAGGGAGGAGGGGCGGAGTCCCTGCCAGGCGGGCGACGCGCGCGCGCTGGAGGCTCGGCGGCAGAGGTCGCGAGTGCGAGAGGCCCGGCCGACAGGTGGACCCCCGGGCACCGCCAGCTCGGCGGCAGAGTGAGGGAAGGAGGGGGAGGGGCAGACACCCTGACAACCGGGCGACGGGCGCGTGCTGGCGGCTCGGCGGGCGAGGTCGCGAGTGGGAGAGGCCCGGCCGACAGCTGGACCCGCGGGCACCGCCAGCTCGGCGGCAGAGTGAGGGAAGGAGGGAGGAGGGGCGGAGTCCCTGCCAGGCGGGCGACGCGCGCGCGCTGGCGGCTCGGCGGCAGAGGTCGCGAGTGCGAGAGGCCCGGCCGACAGGTGGACACGCGGGCACCGCCAGCTCGGCGGCAGAGTGAGGGAAGGGGGGGAGGGGCAGACAGCCTGACAGCCGGGCGACGGGCGCGCGCTGGCGGCTCGGCGGGCGAGGTCGCGAGTGGGAGAGGCCCTGCCCGCAGGTGGACCCGCGGGCACCCGCAGCTCGTCGAGAGTTAGGGAAGGGGGGAAGTCAGGGAAGGGGGGGAGGGGATAGAACCCCGTCGGGCTCGTCGACCCGCGGCTCCTGGCGGCTCTGCGGCCGAGTTAGGGGAGGAGTGGGGGAGGGGCAGACAGCCTGACAGCCGGGCGACGGGCGCGCGCTGGCGGCTCGGCGGGCGAGGTCGCGAGTGGGAGAGGCCCTGCCCGCAGGTGCACCCGCGGGCACCCGCAGCTCGTCGACAGGGTTAGGGAAGGGGGGGAGGGGATAGAGCCCCGTCGGGCTCGTCGACCCGCGGCTCCTGGCGGCTCTGCGGCCGAGTTAGGGAAGGGGGGGGAGGGGCAGACTCCCTGCCAGGCGGGCGACGCGCGCGCGCTGGCGGCTCGGCGGCAGAGGTCGCGAGTGCGAGAGGCCCGGCCGACAGGTGGACACGCGGGCTCCGCCAGCTCGGCGGCAGAGTGAGGGAAGGGGGGGGAGGGGCAGACACCCTGACAACCGGGCGACGGGCGCGTGCTGGCGGCTCGGCGGGCGAGGTCGCGAGTGGGAGAGGCCCGGCCGACAGCTGGACCCGCGGGCACCGCCAGCTCGGCGGCAGAGTGAGGGAAGGGGGGGAGGGGCAGACAGCCTGACAACCGGGCGACGGGCGCGCGCTGGCGCCTCGGCTGGCGAGGTCGCGAGTGGGAGAGGCCCTGCCCGCAGGTGGACACGCGGGCACCCGCAGCTCGTCGAGAGTTAGGGAAGGGGGGAAGTCAGGGAAGGGGGGGAGGGGATAGAACCCCGTCGGGCTCGTCGACCCGCGGCTCCTGGCGGCTCTGCGGCCGAGTTAGGGGAGGAGTGGGGGAGGGGCAGACAGCCTGACAGCCGGGCGACGGGCGCGCGCTGGCGGCTCGGCGGGCGAGGTCGCGAGTGGGAGAGGCCCTGCCCGCAGGTGGACCCGCGGGCACCCGCAGCTCGTCGACAGGGTTAGGGAAGGGGGGGAGGGGATAGAGCCCCGTCGGGCTCGTCGACCCGCGGCTCCTGGCGGCTCTGCGGCCGAGTTAGGGAAGGGGGGGTAGGGGCAGACTCCCTGCCAGGCGGGCGACGCGCGCGCGCTGGCGGCTGGGCGCCATAGGTCGCGAGTGCGAGAGGCCCGGCCGACAGGTGGACACGCGGGCACCGCCAGCTCGGCGGCAGAGTGAGGGAAGGGGGGGAGGGGCAGACACCCTGACAACCGGGCGACGGGCGCGCGCTGGCGGCTCGGCGTGCGAGGTCGCGAGTGGGAGAGGCCCGGCCGACAGCTGGACCCGCGGGCACCGCCAGCTCGGCGGCAGAGTGAGGGAAGGAGGGAGGAGGGGCGGAGTCCCTGCCAGGCGGGCGACGCGCGCGCGCTAGCGGCTCGGCGGCAGAGGTCGCGAGTGCGAGAGGCCCGGCCGACAGGTGGACACGCGGGCACCGCCAGCTCGGCGGCAGAGTGAGGGAAGGAGGGAGGAGGGGCGGAGTCCCAGCCAGGCGGGCGACGCGCGCGCGCTGGCGGCTCGGCGCCAGAGGTCGCGAGTGCGAGAGGCCCGGCCGACAGGTGGACACGCGGGCACCGCCAGCTCGTCGACAGAGTGAGGGAAAGAGGGAGGAGGGGCAGAGTCCCTGCCAGGCTGGCGACGCGCGCGTGCCGGCGTCTCGGCGGCAGGGGTCGCGAGTGCGAGAGGCCCGGCCGACAGGTGGACCCGCGGGCACCGCCAGCTCGTCGACAGAGTGAGGGAAGGAGGGAGGAGGGGCAGAGTCCCTGCCAGGCTGGCGACGCGCGCGTGCCGGCGTCTCGGCGGCAGGGGTCGCGAGTGCGAGAGGCCCGGCCGACAGGTGGACCCGCGGGCACCGCCAGCTCGTCGACAGAGTGAGGGAAGGAGGGAGGAGGGGCAGAGTCCCTGCCAGGCGGGCGACGCGCGCGCGCTGGCGGCTCGGCGACAGAGGTCGCGAGTGCGAGAGGCCCGGCCGACAGGTGGACACGCGGGCACCGCCAGCTCGGCGGCAGAATGAGGGAAGGGGGGGGAGGCGCAGACAGCCTGACAGCCGGGCGACGGGCGAGCGCTGGCGGATCGGCGGGCGAGGTCGCGAGTGGGAGAGGCCCTGCCCGCAGGTGGACCCGCGGGCACCCGCAGCTCGTCGAGAGTTAGGGAAGGGGGGAAGTCAGGGAAGGGGGGGAGGGGATAGAACCCCGTCGGGCTCGTCGACCCGCGGCTCCTGGCGGCTCTGCGGCCGAGTTAGGGGAGGAGTGGGGGAGGGGCAGACAGCCTGACAGCCGGGCGACGGGCGCGCGCTGGCGGCTCGGCGGGCGAGGTCGCGAGTGGGAGAGGCCCTGCCCGCAGGTGCACCCGCGGGCACCCGCAGCTCGTCGACAGGGTTAGGGAATGGGGGGAGGGGATAGAGCCCCGTCGGGCTCGTCGACCCGCGGCTCCTGGCGGCTCTGCGGCCGAGTTAGGGAAGGGGGGGGAGGGGCAGACTCCCTGCCAGGCGGGCGACGCGCGCGCGCTGGCGGCTCGGCGGCAGAGGTCGCGAGTGCGAGAGGCCCGGCCGACAGGTGGACACGCGGGCTCCGCCAGCTCGGCGGCAGAGTGAGGGAAGGGGGGGGAGGGGCAGACACCCTGACAACCGGGCGACGGGCGCGTGCTGGCGGCTCGGCGGGCGAGGTCGCGAGTGGGAGAGGCCCGGCCGACAGCTGGACCCGCGGGCACCGCCAGCTCGGCGGCAGAGTGAGGGAAGGGGGGGAGGGGCAGACAGCCTGACAACCGGGCGACGGGCGCGCGCTGGCGCCTCGGCTGGCGAGGTCGCGAGTGGGAGAGGCCCTGCCCGCAGGTGGACACGCGGGCACCCGCAGCTCGTCGAGAGTTAGGGAAGGGGGGAAGTCAGGGAAGGGGGGGAGGGGATAGAACCCCGTCGGGCTCGTCGACCCGCGGCTCCTGGCGGCTCTGCGGCCGAGTTAGGGGAGGAGTGGGGGAGGGGCAGACAGCCTGACAGCCGGGCGACGGGCGCGCGCTGGCGGCTCGGCGGGCGAGGTCGCGAGTGGGAGAGGCCCTGCCCGCAGGTGGACCCGCGGGCACCCGCAGCTCGTCGACAGGGTTAGGGAAGGGGGGGAGGGGATAGAGCCCCGTCGGGCTCGTCGACCCGCGGCTCCTGGCGGCTCTGCGGCCGAGTTAGGGAAGGGGGGGTAGGGGCAGACTCCCTGCCAGGCGGGCGACGCGCGCGCGCTGGGGGCTGGGCGCCATAGGTCGCGAGTGCGAGAGGCCCGGCCGACAGGTGGACACGCGGGCACCGCCAGCTCGGCGGCAGAGTGAGGGAAGGGGGGGAGGGGCAGACACCCTGACAACCGGGCGACGGGCGCGCGCTGGCGGCTCGGCGTGCGAGGTCGCGAGTGGGAGAGGCCCGGCCGACAGCTGGACCCGCGGGCACCGCCAGCTCGGCGGCAGAGTGAGGGAAGGAGGGAGGAGGGGCGGAGTCCCTGCCAGGCGGGCGACGCGCGCGCGCTGGCGGCTCGGCGGCAGAGGTCGCGAGTGCGAGAGGCCCGGCCGACAGGTGGACACGCGGGCACCGCCAGCTCGGCGGCAGAGTGAGGGAAGGAGGGAGGAGGGGCGGAGTCCCAGCCAGGCGGGCGACGCGCGCGCGCTGGCGGCTCGGCGCCAGAGGTCGCGAGTGCGAGAGGCCCGGCCGACAGGTGGACACGCGGGCACCGCCAGCTCGTCGACAGAGTGAGGGAAGGAGGGAGGAGGGGCAGAGTCCCTGCCAGGCTGGCGACGCGCGCGTGCCGGCGTCTCGGCGGCAGGGGTCGCGAGTGCGAGAGGCCCGGCCGACAGGTGGACCCGCGGGCACCGCCAGCTCGTCGACAGAGTGAGGGAAGGAGGGAGGAGGGGCAGAGTCCCTGCCAGGCTGGCGACGCGCGCGTGCCGGCGTCTCGGCGGCAGGGGTCGCGAGTGCGAGAGGCCCGGCCGACAGGTGGACCCGCGGGCACCGCCAGCTCGTCGACAGAGTGAGGGAAGGAGGGAGGAGGGGCAGAGTCCCTGCCAGGCGGGCGACGCGCGCGCGCTGGCGGCTCGGCGACAGAGGTCGCGAGTGCGAGAGGCCCGGCCGACAGGTGGACACGCGGGCACCGCCAGCTCGGCGGCAGAATGAGGGAAGGGGGGGGAGGCGCAGACAGCCTGACAGCCGGGCGACGGGCGAGCGCTGGCGGATCGGCGGGCGAGGTCGCGAGTGGGAGAGGCCCTGCCCGCAGGTGGACACGCGGGCACCCGCAGCTCGTCGAGAGTTAGGGAAGGGGGGGAGTTAGGGAAGGGGGGGAGGGGATAGAACCCCGTCGGGCTCGTCGACCCGCGGCTCCAAGCGGCTCTGCGGCCGAGTTAGGGGAGGATGGGAGGAGGGGCAGACAGCCTGACAGCCGGGCGACGGGCGCGCGCTGCCGGCTCGGCGGGCGAGGTCGCGAGTGGGAGAGGCCCTGCCCGCAGGTGGACCCGCGGGCACCCGCAGCTCGTCGACAGGGTTAGGGAAGGGGGGGAGGGGATAGAGCCCCGTCGGGCTCGTCGACCCGCGGCTCCTGGCGGCTCTGCGGCCGAGTTAGGGAAGGGGGGGGAGGGGCAGACTCCCTGCCAGGCGGGCGACGCGCGCGCGCTGGCGGCTCGGCGGCAGAGGTCGCGAGTGCGAGAGGCCCGGCCGACAGGTGGACACGCGGGCTCCGCCAGCTCGGCGGCAGAGTGAGGGAAGGGGGGGGAGGGGCAGACACCCTGACAACCGGGCGACGGGCGCGTGCTGGCGGCTCGGCGGGCGAGGTCGCGAGTGGGAGAGGCCCGGCCGACAGCTGGACCCGCGGGCACCGCCAGCTCGGCGGCAGAGTGAGGGAAGGGGAGGAGGGGCAGACAGCCTGTCAACCGGGCGACGGGCGCGCGCTGGCGCCTCGGCTGGCGAGGTCGCGAGTGGGAGAGGCCCTGCCCGCAGGTGGACACGCGGGCACCCGCAGCTCGTCGAGAGTTAGGGAAGGGGGGAAGTCAGGGAAGGGGGGGAGGGGATAGAACCCCGTCGGGCTCGTCGACCCGCGGCTCCTGGCGGCTCTGCGGCCGAGTTAGGGGAGGAGTGGGGGAGGGGCAGACAGCCTGACAGCCGGGCGACGGGCGCGCGCTGGCGGCTCGGCGGGCGAGGTCGCGAGTGGGAGAGGCCCTGCCCGCAGGTGGACCCGCGGGCACCCGCAGCTCGTCGACAGGGTTAGGGAAGGGGGGGAGGGGATAGAGCCCCGTCGGGCTCGTCGACCCGCGGCTCCTGGCGGCTCTGCGGCCGAGTTAGGGAAGGGGGGGTAGGGGCAGACTCCCTGCCAGGCGGGCGACGCGCGCGCGCTGGGGGCTGGGCGCCATAGGTCGCGAGTGCGAGAGGCCCGGCCGACAGGTGGACACGCGGGCACCGCCAGCTCGGCGGCAGAGTGAGGGAAGGGGGGGAGGGGCAGACACCCTGACAACCGGGCGACGGGCGCGCGCTGGCGGCTCGGCGTGCGAGGTCGCGAGTGGGAGAGGCCCGGCCGACAGCTGGACCCGCGGGCACCGCCAGCTCGGCGGCAGAGTGAGGGAAGGAGGGAGGAGGGGCGGAGTCCCTGCCAGGCGGGCGACGCGCGCGCGCTGGCGGCTCGGCGGCAGGAGTCGCGAGTGCGAGAGGCCCGGCCGACAGGTGGACACGCGGGCACCGCCAGCTCGGCGGCAGAGTGAGGGAAGGAGGGAGGAGGGGCGGAGTCCCAGCCAGGCGGGCGACGCGCGCGCGCTGGCGGCTCGGCGCCAGAGGTCGCGAGTGCGAGAGGCCCGGCCGACAGGTGGACACGCGGGCACCGCCAGCTCGTCGACAGAGTGAGGGAAGGAGGGAGGAGGGGCAGAGTCCCTGCCAGGCTGGCGATGCGCGCGTGCCGGCGTCTCGGCGGCAGGGGTCGCGAGTGCGAGAGGCCCGGCCGACAGGTGGACCCGCGGGCACCGCCAGCTCGTCGACAGAGTGAGGGAAGGAGGGAGGAGGGGCAGAGTCCCTGCCAGGCTGGCGACGCGCGCGTGCCGGCGTCTCGGCGGCAGGGGTCGCGAGTGCGAGAGGCCCGGCCGACAGGTGGACCCGCGGGCACCGCCAGCTCGTCGACAGAGTGAGGGAAGGAGGGAGGAGGGGCAGAGTCCCTGCCAGGCGGGCGACGCGCGCGCGCTGGCGGCTCGGCGACAGAGGTCGCGAGTGCGAGAGGCCCGGCCGACAGGTGGACACGCGGGCACCGCCAGCTCGGCGGCAGAATGAGGGAAGGGGGGGGAGGCGCAGACAGCCTGACAGCCGGGCGACGGGCGAGCGCTGGCGGATCGGCGGGCGAGGTCGCGAGTGGGAGAGGCCCTGCCCGCAGGTGGACACGCGGCACCCGCAGCTCGTCGACAGGGTTAGGGAAGAGGGGGAGTTAGGGAAGGTGGGGAGGGGCTAGAACCCCGTCGGGCTCGTCGACCCGCGGCTCCAAGCGGCTCTGCGGCCGAGTTAGGGGAGGAGGGGGGGAGGGCCAGACAGCCTGACAGCCGGGCGACGGGCGCGCGCTGCCGGCTCGGCGGGCGAGGTCGCGAGTGGGAGAGGCCCTGCCCGCAGGTGGACCCGCGGGCACCCGCAGCTCGTCGTCAGGGTTAGGGAAGGGGGGGAGGGGATAGAGCCCCGTCGGGCTCGTCGACCCGCGGCTCCTGGCGGCTCTGCGGCCGAGTTAGGGAAGGGGGGGGAGGGGCAGACTCCCTGCCAGGCGGGCGACGCGCGCGCGCTGGCGGCTGGGCGCCATAGGTCGCGAGTGCGAGAGGCCCGGCCGACAGGTGGACACGCGGGCACCGCCAGCTCGGCGGCAGAGTGAGGGAAGGGGGGGGAGGGGCAGACACCCTGACACCCGGGCGACGGGCGCGCGCTGGCGGCTCGGCGGGCGAGGTCGCGAGTGGGAGAGGCCCGGCCGACAGCTGGACCCGCGGGCACCGCCAGCTCGGCGGCAGAGTGAGGGAAGGAGGGAGGAGGGGCGGAGTCCCTGCCAGGCGGGCGACGCGCGCGCGCTGGCGGCTCGGCGGCAGAGGTCGCGAGTGCGAGAGGCCCGGCCGACAGGTGGACACGCGGGCACCGCCAGCTCGGCGGCAGAGTGAGGAAAGGAGGGAGGAGGGGCGGAGTCCCTGCCAGGCGGGCGACGCGCGCGCGCTGGCGCTCGGCACCAGAGGTCGCGAGTGCGAGAGGCCCGGCCGACAGGTGGACACGCGGGCACCGCCAGCTCGGCGGCAGAGTGAGGGAAGGGGGGGAGGGGCAGACAGCCTGACAGCCGGGCGATGGGCGCGCTTGCGGCTCGGCGGGCGAGGTCGCGAGTGGGAGAGGCCCTGCCCGCAGGTGGACCCGCGGGCACCCGCAGCTCGTCGACAGGGTTAGGGAAGGGGGGGAGGGGATAGAGCCCCGTCGGGCTCGTCGACCCGCGGCTCCTGGCGGCTCTGCGGCCGAGTTAGGGAAGGGGGGGGAGGGGCAGACTCCCTGGAAGGCGGGAAACGCGCGCGCGCTGGCGGCTGGGCGCCATAGGTCGCGAGTGCGAGAGGCCCGGCCGACAGGTGGACACGCGGGCACCGCCAGCTCGGCGGCAGAGTGAGGGAAGGGGGGGAGGGGCAGACACCCTGACAACCGGGCGACGGGCGCGCGCTGGCGGCTCGGCGTGCGAGGTCGCGAGTGGGAGAGGCCCGGCCGACAGCTGGACCCGCGGGCACCGCCAGCTCGGCGGCAGAGTGAGGGAAGGAGGGAGGAGGGGCGGAGGCCCTGCCAGGCGGGCGACGCGCGCGCGCTGGCGGCTCGGCGCCAGAGGTCGCGAGTGCGAGAGGCCCGGCCGACAGGTGGACACGCGGGCACCGCCAGCTCGTCGACAGAGTGAGGGAAGGAGGGAGGAGGGGCAGAGTCCCTGCCAGGCTGGCGACGCGCGCGTGCCGGCGTCTCGGCGGCAGGGGTCGCGAGTGCGAGAGGCCCGGCCGACAGGTGGACCCGCGGGCACCGCCAGCTCGTCGACAGAGTGAGGGAAGGAGGGAGGAGGGGCAGAGTCCCTGCCAGGCTGGCGACGCGCGCGTGCCGGCGTCTCGGCGGCAGGGGTCGCGAGTGCGAGAGGCCCGGCCGACAGGTGGACCCGCGGGCACCGCCAGCTCGTCGACAGAGTGAGGGAAGGAGGGAGGAGGGGCAGAGTCCCTGCCAGGCGGGCGACGCGCGCGCGCTGGCGGCTCGGCGACAGAGGTCGCGAGTGCGAGAGGCCCGGCCGACAGGTGGACACGCGGGCACCGCCAGCTCGGCGGCAGAATGAGGGAAGGGGGGGGAGGCGCAGACAGCCTGACAGCCGGGCGACGGGCGAGCGCTGGCGGCTCGGCGGGCGAGGTCGCGAGTGGGAGAGGCCCTGCCCGCAGGTGGACACGCGGGCACCCGCAGCTCGTCGAGAGTTAGGGAAGGGGGGGAGTTAGGGAAGGGGGGGAGGGGATAGAACCCCGTCGGGCTCGTCGACCCGCGGCTCCTGGCGGCTCTGCGGCCGAGTTAGGGGAGGAGTGGGGGAGGGGCAGACAGCCTGACAGCCGGGCGACGGGCGCGCGCTGCCGGCTCGGCGGGCGAGGTCGCGAGTGGGAGAGGCCCTGCCCGCAGGTGGACCCGCGGGCACCCGCAGCTCGTCGACAGGGTTAGGGAAGGGGGGGAGGGGATAGAGCCCCGTCGGGCTCGTAGACCCGCGGCTCCTGGCGGCTCTGCGGCCGAGTTAGGGAAGGGGGGGAGGGGCAGACTCCTGCCAGGCGGGCGACGCGCGCGCGCTGGCGGCTGGCCGCCATAGGTCGCGAGTGCGAGAGGCCCGGCCGACAGGTGGACACGCGGGCACCGCCAGCTCGGCGGCAGAGTGAGGGAAGGGGGGGGAGGGGCAGACACCCTGACAACCGGGCGACGGGCGCGCGCTGGCGGCTCGGCGGGCGAGGTCGCGAGTGGGAGAGGCCCGGCCGACAGCTGGACCCGCGGGCACCGACAGCTCGGCGGCAGAGTGAGGGAAGGAGGGAGGAGGGGCGGAGTCCCTGCCAGGCGGGCGACGCGCGCGCGCTGGCGGCTGGGCGCCATAGGTCGCGAGTGCGAGAGGCCCGGCCGACAGGTGGACACGCGGGCACCGCCAGCTCGGCGGCAGAGTGAGGGAAGGGGGGGGAGGGGCAGACACCCTGACACCCGGGCGACGGGCGCGCGCTGGCGGCTCGGCGGGCGAGGTCGCGAGTGCGAGAGGCCCGGCCGACAGGTGGACACGCGGGCACCGCCATCTCGGCGGCAGAGTGAGGGAAGGAGGGAGGAGCGGCAGACACCCTGACACCCGGGCGACGGGCGCGCGCTGGCGGCTCGGCGCCAGAGGTCGCGAGTGCGAGAGGCCCGGCCGACAGCTGGACCCGCGGGCACCGCCAGCTCGGCGGCAGAGTGAGGGAAGGAGGGAGGAGGGGCGGAGTCCCTGCCAGGCGGGCGACGCGCGCGCGCTGGCGGCTCGGCGGCAGAGGTCGCGAGTTCGAGAGGCCCGGCCGACAGGTGGACACGCGGGCACCGCCAGCTCGGCGGCAGAGTGAGGGAAGGGGGGGAGGGGCAGACAGCCTGACAACCGGGCGACGGGCGCGCGCTGGCGCCTCGGCGGGCGAGGTCGCGAGTGGGAGAGGCCCTGCCCGCAGGTGGACACGCGGGCACCCGCAGCTCGTCGAGAGTTAGGGAAGGGGGGAAGTCAGGGAAGGGGGGGGGGGATAGAACCCCGTCGGGCTCGTCGACCCGCGGCTCCTGGCGGCTCTGCGGCCGAGTTAGGGGAGGAGTGGGGGAGGGGCAGACAGCCTGACAGCCGGGCGACGGGCGCGCGCTGGCGGCTCGGCGGGCGAGGTCGCGAGTGGGAGAGGCCCTGCCGGCAGGTGGACCCGCGGGCACCCGCAGCTCGTCGACAGGGTTAGGGAAGGGGGGGAGTCAGGGAAGGGGGGGAGGGGCAGACAGCCTGAGAGCCGGGCGACGGGCGCGCGCTGGCGGCTCGGCGGGCGAGGTCGCGAGTGGGAGAGGCCCTGCCCGCAGGTGCACCCGCGGGCACCCGCAGCTCGTCGACAGGGTTAGGGAAGGGGGGGAGTTAGGGAAGGGGGGGAGGGGCTAGAACCCCGTCGGGCTCGTCGACCCGCGGCTCCAAGCGGCTCTGCGGCCGAGTTAGGGGAGGAGGGGGGGAGGGGCAGACAGCCTGACAGCCGGGCGACGGGCGCGCGCTGCCGGCTCGGCGGGCGAGGTCGCGAGTGGGAGAGGCCCTGCCCGCAGGTGGACCCGCGGGCACCCGCAGCTCGTCGACAGGGTTAGGGAAGGGGGGGACGGGATAGAGCCCCGTCGGGCTCGTCGACCCGCGGCTCCTGGCGGCTCTGCGGCCGAGTTAGGGAAGGGGGGGGAGGGGCAGACTCCCTGCCAGGCGGGCGACGCGCGCGCGCTGGCGGCTGGGCGCCATAGGTCGCGAGTGCGAGAGGCCCGGCCGACAGATGGACACGCGGGCACCGCCAGCTCGGCGGCAGAGTGAGGGAAGGGGGGGAGGGGCAGACACCCTGACACCCGGGCGACGGGCGCGCGCTGGCGGCTCGGCGGGCGAGGTCGCGAGTGCGAGAGGCCCGGCCGACAGCTGGACCCGCGGGCACCGCCAGCTCGGCGGCAGAGTGAGGGAAGGAGGGAGGAGGGGCGGAGTCCCTGCCAGGCGGGCGACAAGCGCGCGCTGGCGGCTCGGCGGCAGAGGTCGCGAGTTCGAGAGGCCCGGCCGACAGGTGGACACGCGGGCACCGCCAGCTCGGCGGCAGAGTGAGGGAAGGGGGGGAGGGGCAGACAGCCTGACAACCGGGCGACGGGCGCGCGCTGGCGCCTCGGCGGGCGAGGTCGCGAGTGGGAGAGGCCCTGCCCGCAGGTGGACACGCGGGCACCCGCAGCTCGTGGAGAGTTAGGGAAGGGGGGAAGTCAGGGAAGGGGGGGAGGGGATAGAACCCCGTCGGGCTCGTCGACCCGCGGCTCCTGGCGGCTCTGCGGCCGAGTTAGGGGAGGAGTGGGGGAGGGGCAGACAGCCTGACAGCCGGGCGACGGGCGCGCGCTGGCGGCTCGGCGGGCGAGGTCGCGAGTGGGAGAGGCCCTGCCCGCAGGTGGACCCGCGGGCACCCGCAGCTCGTCGACAGGGTTAGGGAAGGGGGGGAGGGGATAGAGCCCCGTCGCGCTCGTCGACCCGCGGCTCCTGGCGGCTCTGCGGCCGAGTTAGGGAAGGGGGGGGAGGGGCAGACTCCCTGCCAGGCGGGCGACGCGCGCGCGCTGGCGGCTGGGCGCCATAGGTCGCGAGTGCGAGAGGCCCGGCCGACAGGTGGACACGCGGGCACCGCCAGCTCGGCGGCAGAGTGAGGGAAGGGGGGGGAGGGGCAGACACCCTGACAACCGGGCGACGGGCGCGCGCTGGCGGCTCGGCGGGCGAGGTCGCGAGTGGGAGAGGCCTGGCCGACAGCTGCACCCGCGGGCACCGCCAGCTCGGCGGCAGAGTGAGGGAAGGAGGGAGGAGGGGCGGAGTCCCTGCCAGGCGGGCGACGCGCGCGCGCTGGCGGCTCGGCGGCAGAGGTCGCGAGTGCGAGAGGCCCGGCCGACAGGTGGACACGCGGGCACCGCCAGCTCGGCGGCAGAGTGAGGGAAGGAGGGAGGAGGGGCGGAGTCCCTGCCAGGCGGGCGACGCGCGCGCGCTGGCGGCTCGGCGCCAGAGGTCGCGAGTGCGAGAGGCCCGGCCGACAGGTGGACACGCGGGCACCGCCAGCTCGGCGGCAGAGTGAGGGAAGGGGGGGAGGGGCAGACAGCCTGACAACCGGGCGACGGGCGCGCGCTGGCGCCTCGGCTGGCGAGGTCGCGAGTGGGAGAGGCCCTGCCCACAGGTGGACACGCGGGCACCCGCAGCTCGTCGAGAGTTAGGGAAGGGGGTAAGTCAGGGAAGGGGGGGGCGATAGAACCCCGTCGGGCTCGTCGACCCGCGGCTCCTGGCGGCTCTGCGGCCGAGTTAGGGGAGGAGTGGGGGAGGGGCAGACAGCCTGACAGCCGGGCGACGGGCGCGCGCTGGCGTCTCGGCGGGCGAGGTCGCGAGTGGGAGAGGCCCTGCCCGCAGGTGGACCCGCGGGCACCCGCAGCTCGTCGACAGGGTTAGGGAAGGGGGGGAGTCAGGGAAGGGGGGGAGGGGCAGACAGCCTGACAGCCGGGCGAGGGGCGCGCGCTGGCGGCTCGGCGGGCGAGGTCGCGAGTGGGAGAGGCCCTGCCCGCAGGTGCACCTGCGGGCACCCGCAGCTCGTCGACAGGGTTAGGGAAGGGGGGGAGTCAGGGAAGGGGGGGAGGGGCAGACAGCCTGACAGCCGGGCGACGGGCGCGCGCTGGCGGCTCGGCGGGCGAGGTCGCGAGTGGGAGAGGCCCTGCCCGCAGGTGCACCCGCGGGCACCCGCAGCTCGTCGACAGGGTTACGGAAGGGGGGGAGTTAGGGAAGGGGGGGAGGGGCTAGAACCCCGTCGGGCTCGTCGACCCGCGGCTCCAAGCGGCTCTGCGGCCGAGTTAGGGGAGGAGGGGGGAGGGGCAGACAGCCTGACAGCCGGGCGACGGGCGCGCGCTGCCGGCTCGGCGGGCGAGGTCGCGAGTGGGAGAGGCCCTGCCCGCAGGTGGACCCGCGGGCACCCGCAGCTCGTCGACAGGGTTAGGGAAGGGGGGGAGGGGATAGAGCCCCGTCGGGCTCGTCGACCCGCGGCTCCTGGCGGCTCTGCGGCCGAGTTAGGGAAGGGGGGGGAGGGGCAGACTCCCTGCCAGGCGGGCGACGCGCGCGCGCTGGCGGCTGGGCGCCATAGGTCGCGAGTGCGAGAGGCCCGGCCGACAGGTGGACACGCGGGCACCGCCAGCTCGGCGGCAGAGTGAGGGAAGGGGGGGAGGGGCAGACACCCTGACACCCGGGCGACGGGCGCGCGCTGGCGGCTCGGCGGGCGAGGTCGCGAGTGGGAGAGGCCCGGCCGACAGCTGGACCCGCGGGCACCGCCAGCTCGGCGGCAGAGTGAGGGAAGGAGGGAGGAGGGGCGGAGTCCCTGCCAGGCGGGCGACGCGCGCGCGCTGGCGGCTCGGCGGCAGAGGTCGCGAGTGCGAGAGGCCCGGCCGACAGGTGGACACGCGGGCACCGCCAGCTCGGCGGCAGAGTGAGGGAAGGAGGGAGGAAGGGCAGACACCCTGACACCCGGGCGACGGGCGCGCGCTGGCGGCTCGGCGCCAGAGGTCGCGAGTGCGAGAGGCCCGGCCGACAGCTGGACCCGCGGGCACCGCCAGCTCGGCGGCAGAGTGAGGGAAGGAGGGAGGAGGGGCGGAGTCCCTGCCAGGCGGGCGACGCGCGCGCGCTGGAGGCTCGGCGGCAGAGGTCGCGAGTGCGAGAGGCCCGGCCGACAGGTGGACCCCCGGGCACCGCCAGCTCGGCGGCAGAGTGAGGGAAGGAGGGGGAGGGGCAGACACCCTGACAACCGGGCGACGGGCGCGTGCTGGCGGCTCGGCGGGCGAGGTCGCGAGTGGGAGAGGCCCGGCCGACAGCTGGACCCGCGGGCACCGCCAGCTCGGCGGCAGAGTGAGGGAAGGAGGGAGGAGGGGCGGAGTCCCTGCCAGGCGGGCGACGCGCGCGCGCTGGCGGCTCGGCGGCAGAGGTCGCGAGTGCGAGAGGCCCGGCCGACAGGTGGACACGCGGGCACCGCCAGCTCGGCGGCAGAGTGAGGGAAGGGGGGGAGGGGCAGACAGCCTGACAGCCGGGCGACGGGCGCGCGCTGGCGGCTCGGCGGGCGAGGTCGCGAGTGGGAGAGGCCCTGCCCGCAGGTGGACCCGCGGGCACCCGCAGCTCGTCGAGAGTTAGGGAAGGGGGGAAGTCAGGGAAGGGGGGGAGGGGATAGAACCCCGTCGGGCTCGTCGACCCGCGGCTCCTGGCGGCTCTGCGGCCGAGTTAGGGGAGGAGTGGGGGAGGGGCAGACAGCCTGACAGCCGGGCGACGGGCGCGCGCTGGCGGCTCGGCGGGCGAGGTCGCGAGTGGGAGAGGCCCTGCCCGCAGGTGCACCCGCGGGCACCCGCAGCTCGTCGACAGGGTTAGGGAAGGGGGGGAGGGGATAGAGCCCCGTCGGGCTCGTCGACCCGCGGCTCCTGGCGGCTCTGCGGCCGAGTTAGGGAAGGGGGGGGAGGGGCAGACTCCCTGCCAGGCGGGCGACGCGCGCGCGCTGGCGGCTCGGCGGCAGAGGTCGCGAGTGCGAGAGGCCCGGCCGACAGGTGGACACGCGGGCTCCGCCAGCTCGGCGGCAGAGTGAGGGAAGGGGGGGGAGGGGCAGACACCCTGACAACCGGGCGACGGGCGCGTGCTGGCGGCTCGGCGGGCGAGGTCGCGAGTGGGAGAGGCCCGGCCGACAGCTGGACCCGCGGGCACCGCCAGCTCGGCGGCAGAGTGAGGGAAGGGGGGGAGGGGCAGACAGCCTGACAACCGGGCGACGGGCGCGCGCTGGCGCCTCGGCTGGCGAGGTCGCGAGTGGGAGAGGCCCTGCCCGCAGGTGGACACGCGGGCACCCGCAGCTCGTCGAGAGTTAGGGAAGGGGGGAAGTCAGGGAAGGGGGGGAGGGGATAGAACCCCGTCGGGCTCGTCGACCCGCGGCTCCTGGCGGCTCTGCGGCCGAGTTAGGGGAGGAGTGGGGGAGGGGCAGACAGCCTGACAGCCGGGCGACGGGCGCGCGCTGGCGGCTCGGCGGGCGAGGTCGCGAGTGGGAGAGGCCCTGCCCGCAGGTGGACCCGCGGGCACCCGCAGCTCGTCGACAGGGTTAGGGAAGGGGGGGAGGGGATAGAGCCCCGTCGGGCTCGTCGACCCGCGGCTCCTGGCGGCTCTGCGGCCGAGTTAGGGAAGGGGGGGTAGGGGCAGACTCCCTGCCAGGCGGGCGACGCGCGCGCGCTGGCGGCTGGGCGCCATAGGTCGCGAGTGCGAGAGGCCCGGCCGACAGGTGGACACGCGGGCACCGCCAGCTCGGCGGCAGAGTGAGGGAAGGGGGGGAGGGGCAGACACCCTGACAACCGGGCGACGGGCGCGCGCTGGCGGCTCGGCGTGCGAGGTCGCGAGTGGGAGAGGCCCGGCCGACAGCTGGACCCGCGGGCACCGCCAGCTCGGCGGCAGAGTGAGGGAAGGAGGGAGGAGGGGCGGAGTCCCTGCCAGGCGGGCGACGCGCGCGCGCTGGCGGCTCGGCGGCAGAGGTCGCGAGTGCGAGAGGCCCGGCCGACAGGTGGACACGCGGGCACCGCCAGCTCGGCGGCAGAGTGAGGGAAGGAGGGAGGAGGGGCGGAGTCCCAGCCAGGCGGGCGACGCGCGCGCGCTGGCGGCTCGGCGCCAGAGGTCGCGAGTGCGAGAGGCCCGGCCGACAGGTGGACACGCGGGCACCGCCAGCTCGTCGACAGAGTGAGGGAAAGAGGGAGGAGGGGCAGAGTCCCTGCCAGGCTGGCGACGCGCGCGTGCCGGCGTCTCGGCGGCAGGGGTCGCGAGTGCGAGAGGCCCGGCCGACAGGTGGACCCGCGGGCACCGCCAGCTCGTCGACAGAGTGAGGGAAGGAGGGAGGAGGGGCAGAGTCCCTGCCAGGCTGGCGACGCGCGCGTGCCGGCGTCTCGGCGGCAGGGGTCGCGAGTGCGAGAGGCCCGGCCGACAGGTGGACCCGCGGGCACCGCCAGCTCGTCGACAGAGTGAGGGAAGGAGGGAGGAGGGGCAGAGTCCCTGCCAGGCGGGCGACGCGCGCGCGCTGGCGGCTCGGCGACAGAGGTCGCGAGTGCGAGAGGCCCGGCCGACAGGTGGACACGCGGGCACCGCCAGCTCGGCGGCAGAATGAGGGAAGGGGGGGGAGGCGCAGACAGCCTGACAGCCGGGCGACGGGCGAGCGCTGGCGGATCGGCGGGCGAGGTCGCGAGTGGGAGAGGCCCTGCCCGCAGGTGGACCCGCGGGCACCCGCAGCTCGTCGAGAGTTAGGGAAGGGGGGAAGTCAGGGAAGGGGGGGAGGGGATAGAACCCCGTCGGGCTCGTCGACCCGCGGCTCCTGGCGGCTCTGCGGCCGAGTTAGGGGAGGAGTGGGGGAGGGGCAGACAGCCTGACAGCCGGGCGACGGGCGCGCGCTGGCGGCTCGGCGGGCGAGGTCGCGAGTGGGAGAGGCCCTGCCCGCAGGTGCACCCGCGGGCACCCGCAGCTCGTCGACAGGGTTAGGGAATGGGGGGAGGGGATAGAGCCCCGTCGGGCTCGTCGACCCGCGGCTCCTGGCGGCTCTGCGGCCGAGTTAGGGAAGGGGGGGGAGGGGCAGACTCCCTGCCAGGCGGGCGACGCGCGCGCGCTGGCGGCTCGGCGGCAGAGGTCGCGAGTGCGAGAGGCCCGGCCGACAGGTGGACACGCGGGCTCCGCCAGCTCGGCGGCAGAGTGAGGGAAGGGGGGGGAGGGGCAGACACCCTGACAACCGGGCGACGGGCGCGTGCTGGCGGCTCGGCGGGCGAGGTCGCGAGTGGGAGAGGCCCGGCCGACAGCTGGACCCGCGGGCACCGCCAGCTCGGCGGCAGAGTGAGGGAAGGGGGGGAGGGGCAGACAGCCTGACAACCGGGCGACGGGCGCGCGCTGGCGCCTCGGCTGGCGAGGTCGCGAGTGGGAGAGGCCCTGCCCGCAGGTGGACACGCGGGCACCCGCAGCTCGTCGAGAGTTAGGGAAGGGGGGAAGTCAGGGAAGGGGGGGAGGGGATAGAACCCCGTCGGGCTCGTCGACCCGCGGCTCCTGGCGGCTCTGCGGCCGAGTTAGGGGAGGAGTGGGGGAGGGGCAGACAGCCTGACAGCCGGGCGACGGGCGCGCGCTGGCGGCTCGGCGGGCGAGGTCGCGAGTGGGAGAGGCCCTGCCCGCAGGTGGACCCGCGGGCACCCGCAGCTCGTCGACAGGGTTAGGGAAGGGGGGGAGGGGATAGAGCCCCGTCGGGCTCGTCGACCCGCGGCTCCTGGCGGCTCTGCGGCCGAGTTAGGGAAGGGGGGGTAGGGGCAGACTCCCTGCCAGGCGGGCGACGCGCGCGCGCTGGGGGCTGGGCGCCATAGGTCGCGAGTGCGAGAGGCCCGGCCGACAGGTGGACACGCGGGCACCGCCAGCTCGGCGGCAGAGTGAGGGAAGGGGGGGAGGGGCAGACACCCTGACAACCGGGCGACGGGCGCGCGCTGGCGGCTCGGCGTGCGAGGTCGCGAGTGGGAGAGGCCCGGCCGACAGCTGGACCCGCGGGCACCGCCAGCTCGGCGGCAGAGTGAGGGAAGGAGGGAGGAGGGGCGGAGTCCCTGCCAGGCGGGCGACGCGCGCGCGCTGGCGGCTCGGCGGCAGAGGTCGCGAGTGCGAGAGGCCCGGCCGACAGGTGGACACGCGGGCACCGCCAGCTCGGCGGCAGAGTGAGGGAAGGAGGGAGGAGGGGCGGAGTCCCAGCCAGGCGGGCGACGCGCGCGCGCTGGCGGCTCGGCGCCAGAGGTCGCGAGTGCGAGAGGCCCGGCCGACAGGTGGACACGCGGGCACCGCCAGCTCGTCGACAGAGTGAGGGAAGGAGGGAGGAGGGGCAGAGTCCCTGCCAGGCTGGCGACGCGCGCGTGCCGGCGTCTCGGCGGCAGGGGTCGCGAGTGCGAGAGGCCCGGCCGACAGGTGGACCCGCGGGCACCGCCAGCTCGTCGACAGAGTGAGGGAAGGAGGGAGGAGGGGCAGAGTCCCTGCCAGGCTGGCGACGCGCGCGTGCCGGCGTCTCGGCGGCAGGGGTCGCGAGTGCGAGAGGCCCGGCCGACAGGTGGACCCGCGGGCACCGCCAGCTCGTCGACAGAGTGAGGGAAGGAGGGAGGAGGGGCAGAGTCCCTGCCAGGCGGGCGACGCGCGCGCGCTGGCGGCTCGGCGACAGAGGTCGCGAGTGCGAGAGGCCCGGCCGACAGGTGGACACGCGGGCACCGCCAGCTCGGCGGCAGAATGAGGGAAGGGGGGGAGGCGCAGACAGCCTGACAGCCGGGCGACGGGCGAGCGCTGGCGGATCGGCGGGCGAGGTCGCGAGTGGGAGAGGCCCTGCCCGCAGGTGGACACGCGGGCACCCGCAGCTCGTCGAGAGTTAGGGAAGGGGGGGAGTTAGGGAAGGGGGGAGGGGATAGAACCCCGTCGGGCTCGTCGACCCGCGGCTCCAAGCGGCTCTGCGGCCGAGTTAGGGGAGGATGGGAGGAGGGGCAGACAGCCTGACAGCC
Organism: Giraffa tippelskirchi; assembly: GCF_054371585.1. Lineage (NCBI taxonomy): Eukaryota > Metazoa > Chordata > Mammalia > Artiodactyla > Giraffidae > Giraffa > Giraffa tippelskirchi. Next base: position 72,997,462 of record NC_137285.1, on the reverse strand, counting down.
GGGCGACGGGCGCGCGCTGCCGGCTCGGCGGGCGAGGTCGCGAGTGGGAGAGGCCCTGCCCGCAGGTGGACCCGCGGGCACCCGCAGCTCGTCGACAGGGTTAGGGAAGGGGGGGAGGGGATAGAGCCCCGTCGGGCTCGTCGACCCGCGGCTCCTGGCGGCTCTGCGGCCGAGTTAGGGAAGGGGGGGGAGGGGCAGACTCCCTGCCAGGCGGGCGACGCGCGCGCGCTGGCGGCTCGGCGCCAGAGGTCGCGAGTGCGAGAGGCCCGGCCGACAGGTGGACACGCGGGCTCCGCCAGCTCGGCGGCAGAGTGAGGGAAGGGGGGGGAGGGGCAGACACCCTGACAACCGGGCGACGGGCGCGTGCTGGCGGCTCGGCGGGCGAGGTCGCGAGTGGGAGAGGCCCGGCCGACAGCTGGACCCGCGGGCACCGCCAGCTCGGCGGCAGAGTGAGGGAAGGGGGGGAGGGGCAGACAGCCTGACAACCGGGCGACGGGCGCGCGCTGGCGCCTCGGCTGGCGAGGTCGCGAGTGGGAGAGGCCCTGCCCGCAGGTGGACAAGCGGGCACCCGCAGCTCGTCGAGAGTTAGGGAAGGGGGGAAGTCAGGGAAGGGGGGGAGGGGATAGAACCCCGTCGGGCTCGTCGACCCGCGGCTCCTGGCGGCTCTGCGGCCGAGTTAGGGGAGGACTGGGGGAGGGGCAGACAGCCTGACAGCCGGGCGACGGGCGCGCGCTGGCGGCTCGGCGGGCGAGGTCGCGAGTGGGAGAGGCCCTGCCCGCAGGTGGATCCGCGGGCACCCGCAGCTCGTCGACAGGGTTAGGGAAGGGGGGGAGGGGATAGAGCCCCGTCGGGCTCGTCGACCCGCGGCTCCTGGCGGCTCTGCGGCCGAGTTAGGGAAGGGGGGGTAGGGGCAGACTCCCTGCCAGGCGGGCGACGCGCGCGCGCTGGCGGCTGGGCGCCATAGGTCGCGAGTGCGAGAGGCCCGGCCGACAGGTGGACACGCGGGCACCGCCAGCTCGGCGGCAGAGTGAGGGAAGGGGGGGAGGGGCAGACACCCTGACAACCGGGCGACGGGCGCGCGCTGGCGGCTCGGCGTGCGAGGTCGCGAGTGGGAGAGGCCCGGCCGACAGCTGGACCCGCGGGCACCGCCAGCTCGGCGGCAGAGTGAGGGAAGGAGGGAGGAGGGGCGGAGTCCCTGCCAGGCGGGCGACGCGCGCGCGCTGGCGGCTCGGCGGCAGAGGTCGCGAGTGCGAGAGGCCCGGCCGACAGGTGGACACGCGGGCACCGCCAGCTCGGCGGCAGAGTGAGGGAAGGAGGGAGGAGGGGCGGAGTCCCAGCCAGGCGGGCGACGCGCGCGCGCTGGCGGCTCGGCGCCAGAGGTCGCGAGTGCGAGAGGCCCGGCCGACAGGTGGACACGCGGGCACCGCCAGCTCGTCGACAGAGTGAGGGAAGGAGGGAGGAGGGGCAGAGTCCCTGCCAGGCTGGCGACGCGCGCGTGCCGGCGTCTCGGCGGCAGGGGTCGCGAGTGCGAGAGGCCCGGCCGACAGGTGGACCCGCGGGCACCGCCAGCTCGTCGACAGAGTGAGGGAAGGAGGGAGGAGGGGCAGAGTCCCTGCCAGGCTGGCGACGCGCGCGTGCCGGCGTCTCGGCGGCAGGGGTCGCGAGTGCGAGAGGCCCGGCCGACAGGTGGACCCGCGGGCACCGCCAGCTCGTCTACAGAGTGAGGGAAGGAGGGAGGAGGGGCAGAGTCCCTGCCAGGCGGGCGACGCGCGCGCGCTGGCGGCTCGGCGACAGAGGTCGCGAGTGCGAGAGGCCCGGCCGACAGGTGGACCCGCGGGCACCGCCAGCTCGTCGACAGAGTGAGGGAAGGAGGGAGGAGGGGCAGAGTCCCTGCCAGGCGGGCGACGCGCGCGCGCTGGCGGCTCGGCGACAGAGGTCGCGAGTGCGAGAGGCCCGGCCGACAGGTGGACACGCGGGCACCGCCAGCTCGGCGGCAGAATGAGGGAAGGGGGGGGAGGCGCAGATAGCCTGACAGCCGGGCGACGGGCGAGCGCTGGCGGCTCGGCGGGCGAGGTCGCGAGTGGGAGAGGCCCTGCCCGCAGGTGGACACGCGGGCACCCGCAGCTCGTCGAGAGTTAGGGAAGGGGGGGAGTTAGGGAAGGGGGGGAGGGGATAGAACCCCGTCGGGCTCGTCGACCCGCGGCTCCTGGTGGCTCTGCGGCCGAGTTAGGGGAGGAGTGGGGGAGGGGCAGACAGCCTGACAGCCGGGCGACGGGCGCGCGCTGGCGGCTCGGCGGGCGAGGTCGCGAGTGGGAGAGGCCCTGCCCGCAGGTGGACACGCGGGCACCCGCAGCTCGTCGAGAGTTAGGGAAGGGGGGAAGTCAGGGAAGGGGGGGAGGGGATAGAACCCCGTCGGGCTCGTCGACCCGCGGCTCCTGGCGGCTCTGCGGCCGAGTTAGGGAAGGAGTGGGGGAGGGGCAGACAGCCTGACAGCCGGGCGACGGGCGCGCGCTGGCGGCTCGGCGGGCGAGGTCGCGAGTCGGAGAGGCCCTGCCCGCAGGTGGACCCGCGGGCACCCGCAGCTCGTCGACAGGGTTAGGGAACGGGGGGAGTTAGGGAAGGGGGGGAGGGGCTAGAACCCCGTCGGGCTCGTCGACCCGCGGCTCCAAGCGGCTCTGCGGCCGAGTTAGGGGAGGAGGGGGGGAGGGGCAGACAGCCTGACAGCCGGGCGACGGGCGCGCGCTGGCGGCTCGGCGGGCGAGGTCGCGAGTGGGAGAGGCCCTGCCCGCAGGTGGACCCGCGGGCACCCGCAGCTCGTCGACAGGGTTAGGGAAGGGGGGGAGGGGATAGAGCCCCGTCGGGCTCGTCGACCCGCGGCTCCTGGCGGCTCTGCGGCCGAGTTAGGGAAGGGGGGGGAGGGGCAGACTCCCTGCCAGGCGGGCGACGCGCGCGCGCTGGCGGCTGGGCGCCATAGGTCGCGAGTGCGAGAGGCCCGGCCGACAGGTGGACACGCGGGCACCGCCAGCTCGGCGGCAGAGTGAGGGAAGGGGGGGAGGGGCAGACACCCTGACAACCGGGCGACGGGCGCGCGCTGGCGGCTCGGCGGGCGAGGTCGCGAGTGGGAGAGGCCCGGCCGACAGCTGGACCCGCGGGCACCGCCAGCTCGGCGGCAGAGTGAGGGAAGGAGGGAGGAGGGGCGGAGTCCCTGCCAGGCGGGCGACGCGCGCGCGCTGGCGGCTCGGCGGCAGAGGTCGCGAGTGCGAGAGGCCCGGCCGACAGGTGGACACGCGGGCACCGCCAGCTCGGCGGCAGAGTGAGGGAAGGAGGGAGGAGGGGCGGAGTCCCAGCCAGGCGGGCGACGCGCGCGCGCTGGCGGCTCGGCGCCAGAGGTCGCGAGTGCGAGAGGCCCGGCCGACAGGTGGACACGCGGGCACCGCCAGCTCGTCGACAGAGTGAGGGAAGGAGGGAGGAGGGGCAGAGTCCCTGCCAGGCAGGCGACGCGCGCGTGCCGGCGTCTCGGCGGCAGGGGTCGCGAGTGCGAGAGGCCCGGCCGACAGGTGGACCCGCGGGCACCGCCAGCTCGTTGACAGAGTGAGGGAAGGAGGGAGGAGGGGCAGAGTCCCTGCCAGGCTGGCGACGCGCGCGTGCCGGCGTCTCGGCGGCAGGGGTCGCGAGTGCGAGAGGCCCGGCCGACAGGTAGACCCGCGGGCACCGCCAGCTCGTCGACAGAGTGAGGGAAGGAGGGAGGAGGGGCAGAGTCCCTGCCAGGCGGGCGACGCGCGCGAGCTGGCGGCTCGGCGACAGAGGTCGCGAGTGCGAGAGGCCCGGCCGACAGGTGGACACGCGGGCACCGCCAGCTCGGCGGCAGAATGAGGGAAGGGGGGGGAGGCGCAGACAGCCTGACAGCCGGGCGACGGGCGAGCGCTGGCGGATCGGCGGGCGAGGTCGCGAGTGGGAGAGGCCCTGCCCGCAGGTGGACACGCGGGCACCCGCAGCTCGTCGAGAGTTAGGGAAGGGGGGGAGTTAGGGAAGGGGGGGAGGGGATAGAACCCCGTCGGGCTCGTCGACCCGCGGCTCCAAGCGGCTCTGCGGCCGAGTTAGGGGAGGATGGGAGGAGGGGCAGACAGCCTGACAGCCGGGCGACGGGCGCGCGCTGCCGGCTCGGCGGGCGAGGTCGCGAGTGGGAGAGGCCCTGCCCGCAGGTGGACCCGCGGGCACCCGCAGCTCGTCGACAGGGTTAGGGAAGGGGGGGAGGGGATAGAGCCCCGTCGGGCTCGTCGACCCGCGGCTCCTGGCGGCTCTGCGGCCGAGTTAGGGAAGGGGGGGGAGGGGCAGACTCCCTGCCAGGCGGGCGACGCGCGCGCGCTGGCGGCTCGGCGGCAGAGGTCGCGAGTGCGAGAGGCCCGGCCGACAGGTGGACACGCGGGCTCCGCCAGCTCGGCGGCAGAGTGAGGGAAGGGGGGGGAGGGGCAGACACCCTGACAACCGGGCGACGGGCGCGTGCTGGCGGCTCGGCGGGCGAGGTCGCGAGTGGGAGAGGCCCGGCCGACAGCTGGACACGCGTGCACCGCCAGCTCGGCGGCAGAGTGAGGGAAGGGGGGGAGGGGCAGACAGCCTGATAACCGGGCGACGGGCGCGCGCTGGCGCCTCGGCTGGCGAGGTCGCGAGTGGGAGAGGCCCTGCCCGCAGGTGGACACGCGGGCACCCGCAGCTCGTCGAGAGTTAGGGAAGGGGGGAAGTCAGGGAAGGGGGGGAGGGGATAGAACCCCGTCGGGCTCGTCGACCCGCGGCTCCTGGCGGCTCTGCGGCCGAGTTAGGGGAGGAGTGGGGGAGGGGCAGACAGCCTGACAGCCGGGCGACGGGCGCGCGCTGGCGGCTCGGCGGGCGAGGTCGCGAGTGGGAGAGGCCCTGCCCGCAGGTGGACCCGCGGGCACCCGCAGCTCGTCGACAGGGTTAGGGAAGGGGGGGAGGGGATAGAGCCCCGTCGGGCTCGTCGACCCGCGGCTCCTGGCGGCTCTGCGGCCGAGTTAGGGAAGGGGGGGTAGGGGCAGACTCCCTGCCAGGCGGGCGACGCGCGCGCGCTGGCGGCTGGGCGCCATAGGTCGCGAGTGCGAGAGGCCCGGCCGACAGGTGGACACGCGGGCACCGCCAGCTCGGCGGCAGAGTGAGGGAAGGGGGGGAGGGGCAGACACCCTGACAACCGGGCGACGGGCGCGCGCTGGCGGCTCGGCGTGCGAGGTCGCGAGTGGGAGAGGCCCGGCCGACAGCTGGACCCGCGGGCACCGCCAGCTCGGCGGCAGAGTGAGGGAAGGAGGGAGGAGGGGCGGAGTCCCTGCCAGGCGGGCGACGCGCGCGCGCTGGCGGCTCGGCGGCAGAGGTCGCGAGTGCGAGAGGCCCGGCCGACAGGTGGACACGCGGGCACCGCCAGCTCGGCGGCAGAGTGAGGGAAGGAGGGAGGAGGGGCGGAGTCCCAGCCAGGCGGGCGACGCGCGCGCGCTGGCGGCTCGGCGCCAGAGGTCGCGAGTGCGAGAGGCCCGGCCGACAGGTGGACACGCGGGCACCGCCAGCTCGTCGACAGAGTGAGGGAAGGAGGGAGGAGGGGCAGAGTCCCTGCCAGGCTGGCGACGCGCGCGTGCCGGCGTCTCGGCGGCAGGGGTCGCGAGTGCGAGAGGCCCGGCCGACAGGTGGACCCGCGGGCACCGCCAGCTCGTCGACAGAGTGAGGGAAGGAGGGAGGAGGGGCAGAGTCCCTGCCAGGCTGGCGACGCGCGCGTGCCGGCGTCTCGGCGGCAGGGGTCGCGAGTGCGAGAGGCCCGGCCGACAGGTGGACCCGCGGGCACCGCCAGCTCGTCGACAGAGTGAGGGAAGGAGGGAGGAGGGGCAGAGTCCCTGCCAGGCGGGCGACGCGCGCGCGCTGGCGGCTCGGCGACAGAGGTCGCGAGTGCGAGAGGCCCGGCCGACAGGTGGACACGCGGGCACCGCCAGCTCGGCGGCAGAATGAGGGAAGGGGGGGGAGGCGCAGACAGCCTGACAGCCGGGCGACGGGCGAGCGCTGGCGGATCGGCGGGCGAGGTCGCGAGTGGGAGAGGCCCTGCCCGCAGGTGGACACGCGGGCACCCGCAGCTCGTCGAGAGTTAGGGAAGGGGGGGAGTTAGGGAAGGGGGGGAGGGGATAGAACCCCGTCGGGCTCGTCGACCCGCGGCTCCAAGCGGCTCTGCGGCCGAGTTAGGGGAGGATGGGAGGAGGGGCAGACAGCCTGACAGCCGGGCGACGGGCGCGCGCTGCCGGCTCGGCGGGCGAGGTCGCGAGTGGGAGAGGCCCTGCCCGCAGGTGGACCCGCGGGCACCCGCAGCTCGTCGACAGGGTTAGGGAAGGGGGGGAGGGGATAGAGCCCCGTCGGGCTCGTCGACCCGCGGCTCCTGGCGGCTCTGCGGCCGAGTTAGGGAAGGGGGGGGAGGGGCAGACTCCCTGCCAGGCGGGCGACGCGCGCGCGCTGGCGGCTCGGCGCCAGAGGTCGCGAGTGCGAGAGGCCCGGCCGACAGGTGGACACGCGGGCTCCGCCAGCTCGGCGGCAGAGTGAGGGAAGGGGGGGGAGGGGCAGACACCCTGACAACCGGGCGACGGGCGCGTGCTGGCGGCTCGGCGGGCGAGGTCGCGAGTGGGAGAGACCCGGCCGACAGCTGGACCCGCGGGCACCGCCAGCTCGGCGGCAGAGTGAGGGAAGGGGGGAGGGGCAGACAGCCTGACAACCGGGCGACGGGCGCGCGCTGGCGCCTCGGCTGGCGAGGTCGCGAGTGGGAGAGGCCCTGCCCACAGGTGGACACGCGGGCACCCGCAGCTCGTCGAGAGTTAGGGAAGGGGGGAAGTCAGGGAAGGGGGGGAGGGGATAGAACCCCGTCGGGCTCGTCGACCCGCGGCTCCTGGCGGCTCTGCGGCCGAGTTAGGGGAGGAGTGGGGGAGGGGCAGACAGCCTGACAGCCGGGCGACGGGCGCGCGCTGGCGGCTCGGCGGGCGAGGTCGCGAGTGGGAGAGGCCCTGCCCGCAGGTGGATCCGCGGGCACCCGCAGCTCGTCGACAGGGTTAGGGAAGGGGGGGAGGGGATAGAGCCCCGTCGGGCTCGTCGACCCGCGGCTCCTGGCGGCTCTGCGGCCGAGTTAGGGAAGGGGGGGTAGGGGCAGACTCCCTGCCAGGCGGGCGACGCGCGCGCGCTGGCGGCTGGGCGCCATAGGTCGCGAGTGCGAGAGGCCCGGCCGACAGGTGGACACGCGGGCACCGCCAGCTCGGCGGCAGAGTGAGGGAAGGGGGGGAGGGGCAGACACCCTGACAACCGGGCGACGGGCGCGCGCTGGCGGCTCGGCGTGCGAGGTCGCGAGTGGGAGAGGCCCGGCCGACAGCTGGACCCGCGGGCACCGCCAGCTCGGCGGCAGAGTGAGGGAAGGAGGGAGGAGGGGCGGAGTCCCTGCCAGGCGGGCGACGCGCGCGCGCTGGCGGCTCGGCGGCAGAGGTCGCGAGTGCGAGAGGCCCGGCCGACAGGTGGACACGCGGGCACCGCCAGCTCGGCGGCAGAGTGAGGGAAGGAGGGAGGAGGGGCGGAGTCCCAGCCAGGCGGGCGACGCGCGCGCACTGGCGGCTCGGCGCCAGAGGTCGCGAGTGCGAGAGGCCCGGCCGACAGGTGGACACGCGGGCACCGCCAGCTCGTCGACAGAGTGAGGGAAGGAGGGAGGAGGGGCAGAGTCCCTGCCAGGCTGGCGACGCGCGCGTGCCGGCGTCTCGGCGGCAGGGGTCGCGAGTGCGAGAGGCCCGGCCGACAGGTGGACCCGCGGGCACCGCCAGCTCGTCGACAGAGTGAGGGAAGGAGGGAGGAGGGGCAGAGTCCCTGCCAGGCTGGCGACGCGCGCGTGCCGGCGTCTCGGCGGCAGGGGTCGCGAGTGCGAGAGGCCCGGCCGACAGGTGGACCCGCGGGCACCGCCAGCTCGTCGACAGAGTGAGGGAAGGAGGGAGGAGGGGCAGAGTCCCTGCCAGGCGGGCGACGCGCGCGCGCTGGCGGCTCGGCGACAGAGGTCGCGAGTGCGAGAGGCCCGGCCGACAGGTGGACACGCGGGCACCGCCAGCTCGGCGGCAGAATGAGGGAAGGGGGGGGAGGCGCAGACAGCCTGACAGCCGGGCGACGGGCGAGCGCTGGCGGATCGGCGGGCGAGGTCGCGAGTGGGAGAGGCCCTGCCCGCAGGTGGACACGCGGGCACCCGCAGCTCGTCGAGAGTTAGGGAAGGGGGGGAGTTAGGGAAGGGGGGGAGGGGATAGAACCCCGTCGGGCTCGTCGACCCGCGGCTCCAAGCGGCTCTGCGGCCGAGTTAGGGGAGGATGGGAGGAGGGGCAGACAGCCTGACAGCCGGGCGACGGGCGCGCGCTGCCGGCTCGGCGGGCGAGGTCGCGAGTGGGAGAGGCCCTGCCCGCAGGTGGACCCGCGGGCACCCGCAGCTCGTCGACAGGGTTAGGGAAGGGGGGGAGGGGATAGAGCCCCGTCGGGCTCGTCGACCCGCGGCTCCTGGCGGCTCTGCGGCCGAGTTAGGGAAGGGGGGGGAGGGGCAGACTCCCTGCCAGGCGGGCGACGCGCGCGCGCTGGCGGCTCGGCGGCAGAGGTCGCGAGTGCGAGAGGCCCGGCCGACAGGTGGACACGCGGGCTCCGCCAGCTCGGCGGCAGAGTGAGGGAAGGGGGGGGAGGGGCAGACACCCTGACAACCGGGCGACGGGCGCGTGCTGGCGGCTCGGCGGGCGAGGTCGCGAGTGGGAGAGGCCCGGCCGACAGCTGGACACGCGTGCACCGCCAGCTCGGCGGCAGAGTGAGGGAAGGGGGGGAGGGGCAGACAGCCTGATAACCGGGCGACGGGCGCGCGCTGGCGCCTCGGCTGGCGAGGTCGCGAGTGGGAGAGGCCCTGCCCGCAGGTGGACACGCGGGCACCCGCAGCTCGTCGAGAGTTAGGGAAGGGGGGAAGTCAGGGAAGGGGGGGAGGGGATAGAACCCCGTCGGGCTCGTCGACCCGCGGCTCCTGGCGGCTCTGCGGCCGAGTTAGGGGAGGAGTGGGGGAGGGGCAGACAGCCTGACAGCCGGGCGACGGGCGCGCGCTGGCGGCTCGGCGGGCGAGGTCGCGAGTGGGAGAGGCCCTGCCCGCAGGTGGACCCGCGGGCACCCGCAGCTCGTCGACAGGGTTAGGGAAGGGGGGGAGGGGATAGAGCCCCGTCGGGCTCGTCGACCCGCGGCTCCTGGCGGCTCTGCGGCCGAGTTAGGGAAGGGGGGGTAGGGGCAGACTCCCTGCCAGGCGGGCGACGCGCGCGCGCTGGCGGCTGGGCGCCATAGGTCGCGAGTGCGAGAGGCCCGGCCGACAGGTGGACACGCGGGCACCGCCAGCTCGGCGGCAGAGTGAGGGAAGGGGGGGAGGGGCAGACACCCTGACAACCGGGCGACGGGCGCGCGCTGGCGGCTCGGCGTGCGAGGTCGCGAGTGGGAGAGGCCCGGCCGACAGCTGGACCCGCGGGCACCGCCAGCTCGGCGGCAGAGTGAGGGAAGGAGGGAGGAGGGGCGGAGTCCCTGCCAGGCGGGCGACGCGCGCGCGCTGGCGGCTCGGCGGCAGAGGTCGCGAGTGCGAGAGGCCCGGCCGACAGGTGGACACGCGGGCACCGCCAGCTCGGCGGCAGAGTGAGGGAAGGAGGGAGGAGGGGCGGAGTCCCAGCCAGGCGGGCGACGCGCGCGCGCTGGCGGCTCGGCGCCAGAGGTCGCGAGTGCGAGAGGCCCGGCCGACAGGTGGACACGCGGGCACCGCCAGCTCGTCGACAGAGTGAGGGAAGGAGGGAGGAGGGGCAGAGTCCCTGCCAGGCTGGCGACGCGCGCGTGCCGGCGTCTCGGCGGCAGGGGTCGCGAGTGCGAGAGGCCCGGCCGACAGGTGGACCCGCGGGCACCGCCAGCTCGTCGACAGAGTGAGGGAAGGAGGGAGGAGGGGCAGAGTCCCTGCCAGGCTGGCGACGCGCGCGTGCCGGCGTCTCGGCGGCAGGGGTCGCGAGTGCGAGAGGCCCGGCCGACAGGTGGACCCGCGGGCACCGCCAGCTCGTCGACAGAGTGAGGGAAGGAGGGAGGAGGGGCAGAGTCCCTGCCAGGCGGGCGACGCGCGCGCGCTGGCGGCTCGGCGACAGAGGTCGCGAGTGCGAGAGGCCCGGCCGACAGGTGGACACGCGGGCACCGCCAGCTCGGCGGCAGAATGAGGGAAGGGGGGGGAGGCGCAGACAGCCTGACAGCCGGGCGACGGGCGAGCGCTGGCGGATCGGCGGGCGAGGTCGCGAGTGGGAGAGGCCCTGCCCGCAGGTGGACACGCGGGCACCCGCAGCTCGTCGAGAGTTAGGGAAGGGGGGGAGTTAGGGAAGGGGGGGAGGGGATAGAACCCCGTCGGGCTCGTCGACCCGCGGCTCCAAGCGGCTCTGCGGCCGAGTTAGGGGAGGATGGGAGGAGGGGCAGACAGCCTGACAGCCGGGCGACGGGCGCGCGCTGCCGGCTCGGCGGGCGAGGTCGCGAGTGGGAGAGGCCCTGCCCGCAGGTGGACCCGCGGGCACCCGCAGCTCGTCGACAGGGTTAGGGAAGGGGGGGAGGGGATAGAGCCCCGTCGGGCTCGTCGACCCGCGGCTCCTGGCGGCTCTGCGGCCGAGTTAGGGAAGGGGGGGGAGGGGCAGACTCCCTGCCAGGCGGGCGACGCGCGCGCGCTGGCGGCTCGGCGCCAGAGGTCGCGAGTGCGAGAGGCCCGGCCGACAGGTGGACACGCGGGCTCCGCCAGCTCGGCGGCAGAGTGAGGGAAGGGGGGGGAGGGGCAGACACCCTGACAACCGGGCGACGGGCGCGTGCTGGCGGCTCGGCGGGCGAGGTCGCGAGTGGGAGAGGCCCGGCCGACAGCTGGACCCGCGGGCACCGCCAGCTCGGCGGCAGAGTGAGGGAAGGGGGGGAGGGGCAGACAGCCTGACAACCGGGCGACGGGCGCGCGCTGGCGCCTCGGCTGGCGAGGTCGCGAGTGGGAGAGGCCCTGCCCGCAGGTGGACAAGCGGGCACCCGCAGCTCGTCGAGAGTTAGGGAAGGGGGGAAGTCAGGGAAGGGGGGGAGGGGATAGAACCCCGTCGGGCTCGTCGACCCGCGGCTCCTGGCGGCTCTGCGGCCGAGTTAGGGGAGGACTGGGGGAGGGGCAGACAGCCTGACAGCCGGGCGACGGGCGCGCGCTGGCGGCTCGGCGGGCGAGGTCGCGAGTGGGAGAGGCCCTGCCCGCAGGTGGATCCGCGGGCACCCGCAGCTCGTCGACAGGGTTAGGGAAGGGGGGGAGGGGATAGAGCCCCGTCGGGCTCGTCGACCCGCGGCTCCTGGCGGCTCTGCGGCCGAGTTAGGGAAGGGGGGGTAGGGGCAGACTCCCTGCCAGGCGGGCGACGCGCGCGCGCTGGCGGCTGGGCGCCATAGGTCGCGAGTGCGAGAGGCCCGGCCGACAGGTGGACACGCGGGCACCGCCAGCTCGGCGGCAGAGTGAGGGAAGGGGGGGAGGGGCAGACACCCTGACAACCGGGCGACGGGCGCGCGCTGGCGGCTCGGCGTGCGAGGTCGCGAGTGGGAGAGGCCCGGCCGACAGCTGGACCCGCGGGCACCGCCAGCTCGGCGGCAGAGTGAGGGAAGGAGGGAGGAGGGGCGGAGTCCCTGCCAGGCGGGCGACGCGCGCGCGCTGGCGGCTCGGCGGCAGAGGTCGCGAGTGCGAGAGGCCCGGCCGACAGGTGGACACGCGGGCACCGCCAGCTCGGCGGCAGAGTGAGGGAAGGAGGGAGGAGGGGCGGAGTCCCAGCCAGGCGGGCGACGCGCGCGCGCTGGCGGCTCGGCGCCAGAGGTCGCGAGTGCGAGAGGCCCGGCCGACAGGTGGACACGCGGGCACCGCCAGCTCGTCGACAGAGTGAGGGAAGGAGGGAGGAGGGGCAGAGTCCCTGCCAGGCTGGCGACGCGCGCGTGCCGGCGTCTCGGCGGCAGGGGTCGCGAGTGCGAGAGGCCCGGCCGACAGGTGGACCCGCGGGCACCGCCAGCTCGTCGACAGAGTGAGGGAAGGAGGGAGGAGGGGCAGAGTCCCTGCCAGGCTGGCGACGCGCGCGTGCCGGCGTCTCGGCGGCAGGGGTCGCGAGTGCGAGAGGCCCGGCCGACAGGTGGACCCGCGGGCACCGCCAGCTCGTCGACAGAGTGAGGGAAGGAGGGAGGAGGGGCAGAGTCCCTGCCAGGCGGGCGACGCGCGCGCGCTGGCGGCTCGGCGACAGAGGTCGCGAGTGCGAGAGGCCCGGCCGACAGGTGGACCCGCGGGCACCGCCAGCTCGTCGACAGAGTGAGGGAAGGAGGGAGGAGGGGCAGAGTCCCTGCCAGGCGGGCGACGCGCGCGCGCTGGCGGCTCGGCGACAGAGGTCGCGAGTGCGAGAGGCCCGGCCGACAGGTGGACACGCGGGCACCGCCAGCTCGGCGGCAGAATGAGGGAAGGGGGGGGAGGCGCAGATAGCCTGACAGCCGGGCGACGGGCGAGCGCTGGCGGCTCGGCGGGCGAGGTCGCGAGTGGGAGAGGCCCTGCCCGCAGGTGGACACGCGGGCACCCACAGCTCGTCGAGAGTTAGGGAAGGGGGGGAGTTAGGGAAGGGGGGGAGGGGATAGAACCCCGTCGGGCTCGTCGACCCGCGGCTCCTGGTGGCTCTGCGGCCGAGTTAGGGGAGGAGTGGGGGAGGGGCAGACAGCCTGACAGCCGGGCGACGGGCGCGCGCTGGCGGCTCGGCGGGCGAGGTCGCGAGTGGGAGAGGCCCTGCCCGCAGGTGGACACGCGGGCACCCGCAGCTCGTCGAGAGTTAGGGAAGGGGGGAAGTCAGGGAAGGGGGGGAGGGGATAGAACCCCGTCGGGCTCGTCGACCCGCGGCTCCTGGCGGCTCTGCGGCCGAGTTAGGGAAGGAGTGGGGGAGGGGCAGACAGCCTGACAGCCGGGCGACGGGCGCGCGCTGGCGGCTCGGCGGGCGAGGTCGCGAGTCGGAGAGGCCCTGCCCGCAGGTGGACCCGCGGGCACCCGCAGCTCGTCGACAGGGTTAGGGAACGGGGGGAGTTAGGGAAGGGGGGGAGGGGCTAGAACCCCGTCGGGCTCGTCGACCCGCGGCTCCAAGCGGCTCTGCGGCCGAGTTAGGGGAGGAGGGGGGGAGGGGCAGACAGCCTGACAGCCGGGCGACGGGCGCGCGCTGGCGGCTCGGCGGGCGAGGTCGCGAGTGGGAGAGGCCCTGCCCGCAGGTGGACCCGCGGGCACCCGCAGCTCGTCGACAGGGTTAGGGAAGGGGGGGAGGGGATAGAGCCCCGTCGGGCTCGTCGACCCGCGGCTCCTGGCGGCTCTGCGGCCGAGTTAGGGAAGGGGGGGGAGGGGCAGACTCCCTGCCAGGCGGGCGACGCGCGCGCGCTGGCGGCTGGGCGCCATAGGTCGCGAGTGCGAGAGGCCCGGCCGACAGGTGGACACGCGGGCACCGCCAGCTCGGCGGCAGAGTGAGGGAAGGGGGGGAGGGGCAGACACCCTGACAACCGGGCGACGGGCGCGCGCTGGCGGCTCGGCGGGCGAGGTCGCGAGTGGGAGAGGCCCGGCCGACAGCTGGACCCGCGGGCACCGCCAGCTCGGCGGCAGAGTGAGGGAAGGACGGAGGAGGGGCGGAGTCCCTGCCAGGCGGGCGACGCGCGCGCGCTGGCGGCTCGGCGGCAGAGGTCGCGAGTGCGAGAGGCCCGGCCGACAGGTGGACACGCGGGCACCGCCAGCTCGGCGGCAGAGTGAGGGAAGGGGGGGGAGGGGCAGACACCCTGACAACCGGGCGACGGGCGCGTGCTGGCGGCTCGGCGGGCGAGGTCGCGAGTGGGAGAGGCCCGGCCGACAGCTGGACCCGCGGGCACCGCCAGCTCGGCGGCAGAGTGAGGGAAGGAGGGAGGAGGGGCGGAGTCCCTGCCAGGCGGGCGACGCGCGCGCGCTGGCGGCTCGGCGCCAGAGGTCGCGAGTGCGAGAGGCCCGGCCGACAGGTGGACACGCGGGCACCGCCAGCTCGTCGACAGAGTGAGGGAAGGAGGGAGGAGGGGCAGAGTCCCTGCCAGGCTGGCGACGCGCGCGTGCCGGCGTCTCGGCGGCAGGGGTCGCGAGTGCGAGAGGCCCGGCCGACAGGTGGACCCGCGGGCACCGCCAGCTCGTCGACAGAGTGAGGGAAGGAGGGAGGAGGGGCAGAGTCCCTGCCAGGCGGGCGACGCGCGCGCGCTGGCGGCTCGGCGACAGAGGTCGCGAGTGCGAGAGGCCCGGCCGACAGGTGGACACGCGGGCACCGCCAGCTCGGCGGCAGAATGAGGGAAGGGGGGGGAGGCGCAGATAGCCTGACAGCCGGGCGACGGGCGCGCGCTGGCGGCTCAGCGGGCGAGGTCGCGAGTGGGAGAGGCCCTGCCCGCAGGTGGACACGCGGGCACCCGCAGCTCGTCGAGAGTTAGGGAAGGGGGGGAGTCAGGGAAGGGGGGGAGGGGATAGAACCCCGTCGGGCTCGTCGACCCGCGGCTCCTGGCGGCTCTGCGGCCGAGTTAGGGGAGGAGTGGGGGAGGGGCAGACAGCCTGACAGCCGGGCGACGGGCGCGCGCTGGCGGCTCGGCGGGCGAGGTCGCGAGTGGGAGAGGCCCTGCCCGCAGGTGGACCCGCGGGCACCCGCAGCTCGTCGACAGGGTTAGGGAAGGGGGGGAGGGGATAGAGCCCCGTCGGGCTCGTCGACCCGCGGCTCCTGGCGGCTCTGCGGCCGAGTTAGGGAAGGGGGGGTAGGGGCAGACTCCCTGCCAGGCGGGCGACGCGCGCGCGCTGGCGGCTGGGCGCCATAGGTCGCGAGTGCGAGAGGCCCGGCCGACAGGTGGACACGCGGGCACCGCCAGCTCGGCGGCA
>NC_137285.1:72897500-72970000 GCF_054371585.1 Giraffa tippelskirchi | reverse complement strand
CCCGGGGGGGGCGGGGGAGGCCGGGCGGCGAGGACACGGCGACCGGCCCGCGGGGGCAGACCGGGGAGGACCCGACCCGCGTCTCGGGCGAGCGCACCGGAGCGGGAGCGCGGCGGGAGGCTGACGGGGAAGGGTGGGAGTCACGCTGCTCGCTCCCCCCTCGACCGGCACGCGACGACGTCGGCGGCGGACGGGCGGCGGCACGGGCCACGGATCGGGGCCGCGGCAGGCCCGGGAGGCGAGACGCACCAGGGCGCGGCCCCGAGGAAGCAGCAGACGGGGAGCGGACCGAAGCGGACGGACGGACGGAGAGGGGCAGCGACGAGGTGCGGCCGCGTGAGGCCAACGCCGCGCAAGACGCGGCGGCGGCGCGGAACCGGCGGCGGAGAGGTGGGGTGGCCGCGCGCCACCGCGAGGAGGATGGCTCGAAACGACCCGGGGGAAGCGAGTCGGCCACCGGGGCGCACCGCGGGATCTCACCGCCGGAGGCCTCCCAGCACAGGGGCGGTCCCGCGGCACACCCGGGGCGGCGGACTGGCCTCTCCGGCCCCCCCACACCCCCAAGCGGAGGGTGGGGGAGGCTCCCCTCACGGGGGCTCGCGCCCACCGCCACCTACACACACACCCAGAGCCGCGGCCGGCCCGGGAGAACGCTCTCCCGCCTGCCTACCGGCGTGCCCGCCACGGGCCTCACTCGCGCGACCCCGCCGCGCCAGGCCCCTCCCCTCACTTCTCTCAGGGACTCCGAGGGCACTGCTCCGCCCGGGGACGACACCCACAGGAGGCGAAGCCGACTCGGTCCCAGACAGGGGGGGAAGGGCACGCGGGCGGTCGCACGCGCGGGCCGAGGAGGAAGGCCGGCAGCGGCGGGGAGGGGCCGGCAAGCGCGCACAGCGACGGCCACGGGACAGGGGCCGCGGGCGCCGCCCGGGGACCAGAAAAGACCACCGGGAACACGGCCGGGCCGCCAGGAAAACCAGCGCGGGATCCCGCCGCCACCCACACACGAGGGCGGTCCCGCGACGCCTGGGACGCCGGCCGGCCCCGGCCGGCCCCGGAGCGGAGTCCCACGCCCCGGCCCCGCCGCCAGGGCCGGCGGCGCCGTCCACCCGTCTCCTCCCGTCCACCCTCGACGGATCCGTCTTTCCATCTAGTCTGACCCCGAGGCGCCACATCCCGGGGACACGCTCTCGAGCGAGGCGGCCCAGACCGCGCCCGCGCGCCGCCACCGGCTCGGGGACGAGGGCGGGCGCGACGGACTCCTCCTCGACACGGCCGCGGGGCTGGGGAAGCCGGGGCCGACCGGGCGTCGCCCCCCGGCCCTTCTCCACCTGCACTCACACCGCGGGGCCGGCCGCACGCACGCGGCGCACGCACGGTCCTCCCCCACGTGCCGGACACCCGGCGGGGCCCGGCGGGACCCTCCCCCGACTCGGCGGGGGGAGGCGCGGGCCGCGGTAGGCAACGAGCGGCACACGGCCCCACCGCGGGGCCGGCGCACCCATCCCCCCTCACAGAGGAGAGGCGGGGGGATTCTGCCCACGTGCTCTGGGCAGTCGCCACGGCGGCTACACTGCGCACTCAGGAGGGGCAGCGGCCGGGGGCTCCGGTACCCCAGAGGCTCCCTCTCGGATCGCTAGAGAAGGCTTCCTCACCGAGGGCGCGCCGTCCCTCACCCCATCGTCTCTCCTTCGGGCCCACGGAGGCGCTCCACGAGCCGCCGATCCTCGACTGGGCGGGAGGGGTCTGCGGTACAGGTAAGCGGACGACCACACGGGAGCGTGTGCACGGCCCGTGCCTCCACGACGAGGCAGCACCTGCCCCCAACGGAAGAGGCGAGGGGAACAGGCACGCCTCTCTTCCCGTCTCGACCCCTCCCCCAACGAGAGCCACTCGCGGGACACACACACACACCACCGCGGTGAGGGACACGAGGAGGACGCCGGGTTAAGGGAAACGACACCACCGCTCGGCCTCAGGCACCTGAGGGGCGACCTGGAGCGCTCCAGGGGCACCACCGAGGGTCAAACGAGGCACGCTCACCCACCCACGCGGGGCGCGCGGCGCAGCAGCGGGCACAGCCCTCCCCACCGCGGGGAGGGCCGCTCGCGGGACACGCGCCGAGAAGGCGAAGCGAGAGCGTCCGCTGTGTCCGAAGACCGACGGCCTCACTGACGCCCCGTGGAGGGGGGGCGGGCAGGAGACCGAGAGTCAGGGCCGGAGGCCACACCCACCCTCCCGCCTTCCTCACCCTCCCCGACGGGCAGGGGGAAAGGCAGGCGAGGAGCCCCGTGGACAGACTGAGAAGACCGCACACGTTCACCAGGAACGCCCGTCCCTCGCCTGGCACGGCTTAGGCCCGGCCCGGGAGAGCACGACCACACCACATCGATCCGTTGAGCCGAGGGGGAGGGGGGAAGGCACGGTGAGGACAGTCGCCGGAGGGGCCCGCTTTAAGCCTCACCGGCCGCCTCCCCCCGCCACACCTCACCTCGCCTCAGGCGACAGCCGCCGACGACCCCAGGAGGAGGAGCTGCCTGACACGGGGCACGGGGCCTACAGAGCGGGGGTCGTCCCGGCCACCACCGGGCGCCCGCAGCGGGGGGGTCACACAGGGTAGAAGACCCACGGCGCCTCGCCCCGCCGCCCTCGGGTCGCCCAGAGACCGGAGGTGGCGCCACGGGTCGGGTCTGCCAGACACGCCACGCAGGAGCCGGCGCACAGGCCCAGGCCGGCGGCCCAAAGGCCCAGGCGCCCCGCGTGCGTCCAGAGGCCCAAAGTCCTCGGCGGCAGACGCCGAGAGAGACCGTGTCGGCACTTACCTGGTGGCAGAAAAGGCCCATTTCGGGCGACAAAATGACAGCGCCCGACAGCGGGGCCCACCCACGACTGGCAGGGAGAGACCTTGGCACCTTGGCACCGCCACCTGTCCCCAGCACTACCCCAGAAACACCAGGCCCGGAGCTGTCGGGGGTCATCTGGTCGACTGGGGGGGGGAGGGGGGCGAAGGGGGCGCCCGGTGGGCGAAGTGGGGGCGCAGACGCCAAGGGGGAGGGAGCTGGCCGGGGACGCCCTCCCCCTTCGCCCGCACGGGTAGGTGTACCCGTCCGTCCGAGTCTCCGAGCGGGGGTTTGGCTACGAGTTGCCAAAGAGAAAAACGAAGAGAGACCCGCCGGCGAGGCGCCTCCCACGAGACGAGCGGACCCCAACGAGGGACCACGCCCGGGGCCCCAGACCGTCCTGTCCGGGGCACCCAGGACGGCTCGAGCCGGTCCCTGACCTCCTGGCCGTGATTCAGGGAGTTGGGGAGGGGTGAGAAAGCAAACCCTCCGGGGTGGCGAACCCTCCTGAAAGGGCGGGAAAGCAAAAACCTCCTGAAGGGAGACGCAAACCCTTCTGAAAAGGCGAACAGCAAACCCTTTGGAGGGCGGGAGCCAACCCTCCTGAAGGAAGAAAGCAAACCCTCCTGAGGGGGGCCCGGGAGGAGGCCAGACCGCCGAGTCCCAGGCGCTCCAGGGAGGGACGACCCTCTCCCTCCCTGCCCACCGCGGCGGCCCGGCCCAGGTAGGGTCCGGCCGGTCCGTCTCCGCGGCCGGAGGGGCACGGGGAGACGCTGGTCGACCCGGTCAGGCCACCCCAGAGCCCGGCTCTGGAGCGCCGCCGCCGCCGCGACGGCCACCCTCCTCGGGAACCTAGAGAGCCAATCTCCGGCGACAGCAGGACGTCCCTAGGCCTCGGCGCCACCGCCACTGTCGCCGCCAGCAGAGCTGGTCTCTGAGAGCTGTGCCTCGGGCCCGGCGGCTGAGTCACAACCCTCCTGAAGGTCGCCGAAGCTCCAGAGGGGAGGGACACTATAAAAGCGGCCGCCAGGTGGCTCCTGACAACCGGCTCCAATGTCCCGAGGACGGGTCGCTGTCGCCGGCCGCCGAGGACGCCACAGCGCCGGCCGCCCAAACGCCCGAGCTCGGCCCGGAGCCGCCGCCTCCGAGAGACGCGACGCGACGCGACCCCGGCCGCAGAGGAAGGGAGAGGAGCTGGGAAATAGCTCCCCAGGAGGCTGCCACGAAGGAGACGCGCTCCCCCCCACCCACCCACGCGATTCCAGGCTGGTGGGGGGACATTCCACGGAGACGCCGGCGGGCGGCGGGGCTCGGGGCGGGGACGGCCGAGAGAGGGGCACCAGTGACATCCCGGGCTCCCCCGGGCCCCCTCCCCCGAAGGAGGAGGGAGGGAGGGAGAGAGAGAAGGGAGGGAGGCAGGGAGGGAGGGACCGACCGGCAAAGCGAAACCAGGCAAGCGCTGCTCGGAGAACAAAGCAGGACTTCTCGAAAGCAGACAGAGACACAGACACGCAAGCCCAGGAGCAAGAAAGGAAAAGAAGGAGACACTCGGACCCCCAACAAGAGAAAACGAAAGTCAACCTGTGTCGAGACCGTGATCAAGTCCAACGACAACAAACACAAGCATGCGCCGGTGGGTGGGGAAAGGGCACTTGAGGTCAGGAGAACATGGATTTCAAAATAACTGGCCACAAACACCAGAAAGGAAAGGCGGCCGGGCGGCCGGGCCGGGCGGTCTGGTCTGGGGTGGGGTGGCAGGGCTGCTGGGGGCGGGGGTCGGTGGCGGGGGTGGGGGGTGGGGGGTGGGGGGTGGGGGAAACGGGAGCACCCAGAACGAGGAGGAGACTGTCGGCCGTGCCGAGACACGGAAACATCGCACGGCTGGGGACCCGTTCCTATCGTCTTCCCCGGGGTGTGAAAGAGACTTGGCCTCCCGTCTCCTGAGAGTTCATCTCCCCAGCAACAACGGTCAGGCAAGCTGTCGGGTGTGTGTGTGTTGCGGGGGGTTGGGGGGCGGGGTGGGGAGAAAAAAGAAGACACCTTTCAAGTGAAAGGAGGGAGCGTAAAGGTCACTGAACCCTCTGACAGCGGCCTTCCATTTTCCAGACCAGTGACACGTTCCCCCAAGTCGCCCGGTTCCAGAAAACGCTTTTCGGAAACAGAATCCTCGGGGCCCGCGAACTCCTGAGGAATCCTCGGATGAGCTTCCGGGCCAGGCTATACCGTAGGCAGCGTGCTTCCCCTGAAGCCAAAGCCACGGGCTCCAGAGGGCCGCGTCCAAGAAGCTGATCTCGTACGGAACCCGGTGTCTTCTTCTCTAGGACACTCCTAGAAGCAGCAAGAGCGCCAGTTTGTGAGACTCGAAGGTGAAGCCGGCACGACGTAAACCCAGCGATGTGTGCGGTCAGAGGCCCATCTAGATTCGAGCTCCAGTTCTGGAGGGGAGCAGTGGGGACAGGAGGGTGGCCTGCGAGTCCGCCGTCCCGTCCCCACTCCTCCTGTGAACATCCGCCCCGTGGAAGGTGTCGAGGAACCGCATGACCTGACCTGCGGGGTGAACCGTCGCCAAAGACAAAGAATTCCTCCAGCCAGGCGTTGTCCGCAGCCACGAACCCCTTCCCTCCGTCGCCCGGCCTTTCAGAATGCCACGTGGAGCCCTCTCGAGACGTGTGGGGCTTGGAGGTATGGGCCCCCGAATTCTCCTCGCCCGGCCCTGCAAGAAACCATTCCGTGCCTGCCCCACATGAAGACTTCTCGGGCTTTTCGGTGGACCGGGCCTCCCAGGGTGCCCCTGCACCCGGCACCCTGCGACACCCCGAGAGATCCCACGGAGAAACGTCTCCGGCCACTCGCGCGGCACCTGCCTCGCTGGCGGGCGCCCCTTCCAACCTCCCCAGAGATACGTGAGCACGGACGCTTCTTCCCCATCTGGGTCCCCTCACAGGCTCTGTGAGTTCCTGCGGTTCCGCACGCCCTCGACTTGGCTGTGGTTCGGGGCTCTGTTCTGTTCTGTGTTTGCTCTCCGGCCCACGTGATCTCTCTGGCTAGGGCACCCAGGAAAAGCGAAAAGAAATCGAGTCCGTGTGAGTACTATTCAGGCATCAAGTGGGGATACCTACCAATGACCTCTAACGTGGATCCACCAAGATGGCGGCCGTGTGGGGTTCAGGAGGATCATTTTGCGTTTTCTGGGGGCGCTATTTGCTCTCAATGATTTCACGTGCCTTTGGGGCATGGCTCACGGAGATGGACGTGAAGCAGCAGGGCAGCCACATCTGGCGTCTCGGCCTAGCTAGGGCGGCTCCACGAGTGACCTCTCGGAACCGGGGCTGAGACCGCCATCCCTCCCCGGGCCCCCCTCGGTGGCTGGGTATGGGGGGGAGGGGGGGGAGGTTTCGGAGGGGAGACGGGAGATCTGGGCTTGTGGTTGGAGGCGCGCGGGGCCACACGTGTCATGTCATGATATTCCTGTGACGCTCCAACGAGATACGTATTATTCTCTCTTCTGCAGATTGCTATCTGTATCTGAATGGAAATGTATTAGACTCTTGAAATCTGAGCCTTGACGAGGGGTGCGCCCTGTACGTCTCGGGCTACAGGCAGCACACGGAAACTGAAGATATCAGGAATCACGTATAAAGGTTCAAGTCAAAGAAACGGACCTAGTTCAGTGGCAGACTTAGTCTTCCTCGCTGCAGCCTCAAGGTAAATGCTGGGGGTACCCAGTCTATTCTTGGGAAGATACAGTGTTTATCTTAACTGTTGCCAGCAGCGCAGCTTCTCCTCTACCGGAGTTGAAATTGAGATTTAGTTCTTGCAGCTAGTAGTTCTTTTTCAGAACATCTATCGGGAAGGATCTGAATAGCTTGTCATGTCCCTGAAAATATACTAGACAACATTTGGTTCAGCTCTCGTACCCAGAGACTGGGGAAATTAAGGTGGCACTAGAAATCGCACCTTTGCGTTATATAGTATCTTTCCTGGAAAACAGGGTGCTCTTAAACTCTAATTGTATCAAACAGTAGCAGGGGTAAGAAGTGCACGATCCACAAGTTTCAGTAAAGCCGGCTCTCCCGCGCCTTAACATTGTATACATTGTTAACAAAAGTTTAGAATTGGACACTCGATGGCAACAAAGAGGCATCCTGTTTGGCGTTTCTTTGGACTGCAGCCGGGAGAGGAGCAGAGCCGACTTGTTCAGTCCCCGGTCCCGCTACTCCTAGGCCTTTCCTCACACTTGACCTTGGATGCTCTGGGGCAGGTTGTGTCTGCCACAAGCACTCGATTTGTCCGGAAGCACTGAATCCTCTGTTCGTTGACTTTGTTCCCAGGACTGTCTCAGGAGGTGACGATGTTTTCCCATGGGGGAATCTGTGTCAGAGGCTTGCCAACCATACTTTTCACGTGGTTCATGAAAAGCTCACCCGTCACCGGTCACCTGTCGACTCACCATCCGTACGAGAGTCAGCACCAACACGCCCGGCAGAGCTGAGCGTCAAGAAGGGGTTGCGTGGAAAGAGATTTGTGTGCTTGGTCCTGGTCCTGGTTATAGACAGAAAGTATCAAGGGGGAATAACTCCCAGAATAAGTAGGCTTGCCTGGAATGCGAAATAGTGAGAAGAGGCCTCGCGCTTGGAGGATGGGTCAGAGCTCTAGCCACGGGAGAGTGAAAAGGAAAGGCCCGGGAAAGGGCCGTGGGGCAGGGGACGGTCTGAGCCCAGCACCAGCGGTGAAGGACGAGGAGGCACCTTGAAAGAACGTGCTGTTCGGAGGTTTGTGGTAAGAGCACACCGGTGCTGCTAAAGATGAGGCTTGTGGAACCCAGATGGTGAAGAGGAGCCAGAAACAGGCCAGGAAGGATGAGAATCCTGTGTACTGAGGACCTGCACTTCACCAAGCCCACAGCAAAGGGTGCTGTCTAGATTCAAACCCAGTCACTTGCGCAAACGCCCCTCAGCCACCTCCTCATCTACAAGGCCGACAGATACTCGGTGCGTGAGGTGCGTGTACAGTCTAGGTGGACGGCACTCACATTATCGGGCAACCACACAGCTACTACGTGCTTTGAAAGAACCAACAGTGAGCTGATAGCTTTTTCTGGATCTGCCTATAAGCAAAGATACCGCTCGCTGCATACTGTGGATCTCGACTCCTGTCTCACGTCTCCATGAAGCCGTCAGAAAAGTCCTGTTCGTGCTCCCTCTCAGGCCAGGAATGACACTTAAAGTGTAACGTGCTCACGAAGTCCTCAGAGATTCATGGATTTGAATCGAGAAATTCCACCTGGTCCTTTCGCTCCCGATCCACTCCTGCTCTCACCGCTACTACCACACGGGTCAGACACGAGCGAGTTCCCCTGAATTAGCTTGCACACGTGGGGACGGAGTTAGCTTTCGGCACACGGATATTTAGAAATTCCATGGCAGTAGGCCAGGTATTCACATTATGTATCGGATATTCGCCTAATTTGATAATAAGAGAGCTCAGGCCTCAGGCGTAACTTCAGGCAGATTTCCCCTCCAACAGAAACAGCTCAGATGGGCTGGCAGCCCGAGAAAACGAGCAACTGCCACTGACAGACTGAGACACCCATGGGCTCCCTCCGCGGGGAGACCTTCTGCCAAGGCTTCTCCCTCAAGGGCCGTGACCCAGCCTGCGGGCATCAGCTGAGGAGAAGGGGAGGTGGGTGCCCCGGAAACCAGCCGCGCTCGAGTCAGTCTCCCAGGAGCTCTCATTCCAGCTCTGGACGCTCACTCCCGGGCCTGGGTTCCCACTCCCGCTTTCAGATGGATCCCAGGCCCTTCTTCAGAGAAGTTCCTCCAGATGAGTCCCCAGCCACCAGTGGGCCTCATTCGACCTTGCGGGACCTCCCTCCCCTTCTGAAGCTAGGTTCCGTCTCTCTCTTCACAAAACTTTACGTCCAAAATAGATTGTTAACAGTGACTTGCCGTTTCCTTTTGTTCTCACCATTATTCTGACTACTTGCATTTAATTCCGCTCACCTTCGGATTGCTTATGACACTCCAGGCCACCGGAAAAAAGAGAGTTTCCGTTCTGAGCTCAAAGATCCTCAGGCGGCATTTGGGCCTCACTTTACCTCTGCTGGAGACAGGAAGGTGGCAGGTGACCGGGACCTGCCAAGAGCAGAGCAGAAGCTGTGCCCCTGAGCAGTGGTGCCTGGCTCTCTCTCATTGGTCGCAGAGGGTCTGCAAGATTCGAGGGGGTTCTTGACGGCCCCACCATGCTGGCGAGCCGTGTCGTCTCATCTCATCGGGAATCTGACCCCTCATCAGCAAGCGTAGCCATGTGCCCGCACCCTGAGTCTCTAAACCCTTCCCAGACCATCGCTCGGCCCGCCTTCTCCTCTCGGGCAGAATGAACCTGGGCTTCTCTCCTGGGACAGGTCCTTCTGTGTCATGGGATGTCCTCTTTACTCCTATTGCCGGCAATAGGAGTATTGATGGGCTGCTCATAGGTCAGAGACTCCTCATTCGTATTACCCAGAGGCTTCTCTTCAGTCAGTAAATTTTGTTCCTTTGACGTTAAAGGGGTTGCCTTTGAAGACTATCATTTCTGACCTAGTCGCAAACCGTCTCTTTTGAGGAACTTCCTTAGGGTTCCAGGGATTAAGAAAGACAGTTTGCTTCCATTGCAAAGGGCACAGATTCATTCCTCGATTGCAGGATCTAGATCTCCTGTGCCTCACACTCTAGCCAAAAAGGTATATTTTAAATATAAAAGGGCCAAGCATAAACCTACTACTTTCCCTTTCCATTATTATGATAATCATCTAATTCTCTTCAAGGCAACACAAATGTTTCTTACTAACTAGAAGGATCATGTCGCGGAAATTATAAAGAGAAAAACAGGGAATTACTTCATGATATCTCACTATATCCGTCTCTGATCCAGCGTACGAAACATCAAGGAAGTCCACGTGAAATATCATCTTTAAATAGAGCTCTCCGCTTTGAGAGAATAGAACTAAACTCATTAAAACTAAGTTTTCCAGCACGTGGCTGCTTTGAAATCTTGCATCCAACCAACAATTCTGGAACCTATGATAATTCGGAATTGAGTAACCGATGACACAAACACTCTATTAGTCAGGGGGACGTTTTGGATCGCCTGAGTTCTACGTTCTCAATGTTATCAAGCCAGACACAGTCCTCACGGTTTTTCATAGATCTTGTAATATCTTTTTTAAAATTTCAACTTTTTTGAGGTATAATTGACATACAACATTGCAAGAAATTGAAATATAACTGTGGTGATTTCATGTGTTTACGATGTGAAAGGATTCCTCATCCAGTTAATTCATATCACCTCACATATTTCACCTTCTTTTTTTTTTTCTTCCCTCCATCTTTCCTACTTAGATTTTTATCTTCATATAAGATTTCATTTATACAAAACATGTCAAAAAGATTGCCGTGTTTTACGTGAGATCCTCAGACTCTATTCATCTTATAGCTGAATATTTGTTCCCTTTTACCAACCTCTCCCCATAGCCCTAGTAACCACTTTTCTACTCTCTGTATGAGTTTTACTTTTTCCGGGATGCAATATCAGAGCCAGTCCTGAAATGTCCTCCAATTACAATTCTTCTCTCAGAGTCATCAGTCCATTTTGTGTTCTCTTTCATGTTTTACAACATTACTCCTAACCAGCAATGGAGCGGGTGTGGCAGGCAATGAGCCAAGAAGATTTACAGGGTGGCATCCACTTACTGTGGGAATTAACCACGGCATTGATCAGTCTATCAACCTAGAAAGAGATCACTGGACATTGCACAAAAATTTGCTTATTTCTTTGTAGAAGTTTGGCATTAAACTAAACCCTTAGTTTGGGATGGGATGGGATGGGGTGGGATGGGATGGGATGGGATGGGATGGGGTGGGGGGTGGGGGGTGGAGGAAACGGGAGCACCCAGAACGAGGAGGAGGCTGTCGGCCGTGCCGAGACACGGAAACATCGCACGGCTGGGGACCCGTTCCCATCGTCTTCCCCGGGGTGTGAAAGAGACTTGGCCTCCCGTCTCCTGAGAGTTCATCTCCCCAGCAACAACGGTCAGGCAAGCTGTCGGGTGTGTGTGTGTTGCGGGGGGTTGGGGGGCGGGGTGGGGAGAAAAAAGAAGACACCTTTCAAGTGAAAGGAGGGAGCGTAAAGGTCACTGAACCCTCTGACAGCGGCCTTCCATTTTCCAGACCAGTGACACGTTCCCCCAAGTCGCCCGGTTCCAGAAAACGCTTTTCGGAAACAGAATCCTCGGGGCCCGCGAACTCCTGAGGAATCCTCGGATGAGCTTCCGGGCCAGGCTATACCGTAGGCAGCGTGCTTCCCCTGAAGCCAAAGCCACGGGCTCCAGAGGGCCGCGTCCAAGAAGCTGATCTCGTACGGAACCCGGTGTCTTCTTCTCTAGGACACTCCTAGAAGCAGCAAGAGTGCCAGTTTGTGAGACTCGAAGGTGAAGCCGGCACGACGTAAACCCAGCGATGTGTGCGGTCAGAGGCCCATCTAGATTCGAGCTCCAGTTCTGGAGGGGAGCAGTGGGGACAGGAGGGTGGCCTGCGAGTCCGCCGTCCCGTCCCCACTCCTCCTGTGAACATCCGCCCCGTGGAAGGTGTCGAGGAACCGCATGACCTGACCTGCGGGGTGAACCGTCGCCAAAGACAAAGAATTCCTCCAGCCAGGCGTTGTCCGCAGCCACGAACCCCTTCCCTCCGTCGCCCGGCCTTTCAGAATGCCACGTGGAGCCCTCTCGAGACGTGTGGGGCTTGGAGGTATGGGCCCCCGAATTCTCCTCGCCCGGCCCTGCAAGAAACCATTCCGTGCCTGCCCCACATGAAGACTTCTCGGGCTTTTCGGTGGACCGGGCCTCCCAGGGTGCCCCTGCACCCGGCACCCTGCGACACCCCGAGAGATCCCACGGAGAAACGTCTCCGGCCACTCGCGCGGCACCTGCCTCGCTGGCGGGCGCCCCTTCCAACCTCCCCAGAGATACGTGAGCACGGACGCTTCTTCCCCATCTGGGTCCCCTCACAGGCTCTGTGAGTTCCTGCGGTTCCGCACGCCCTCGACTTGGCTGTGGTTCGGGGCTCTGTTCTGTTCTGTGTTTGCTCTCCGGCCCACGTGATCTCTCTGGCTAGGGCACCCAGGAAAAGCGAAAAGAAATCGAGTCCGTGTGAGTACTATTCAGGCATCAAGTGGGGATACCTACCAACGACCTCTAACGTGGATCCACCAAGATGGCGGCCGTGTGGGGTTCAGGAGGATCATTTTGCGTTTTCTGGGGGCGCTATTTGCTCTCAATGATTTCACGTGCCTTTGGGGCATGGCTCACGGAGATGGACGTGAAGCAGCAGGGCAGCCACATCTGGCGTCTCGGCCTAGCTAGGGCGGCTCCACGAGTGACCTCTCGGAACCGGGGCTGAGACCGCCATCCCTCCCCGGGCCCCCCTCGGTGGCTGGGTATGGGGGGGAGGGGGGGAGGTTTCGGAGGGGAGATGGGAGATCTGGGCTTGTGGTTGGGGGCGCGCGGGGCCACACGTGTCATGTCATGATATTCCTGTGACGCTCCAACGAGATACGTATTATTCTCTCTTCTGCAGATTGCTATCTGTATCTGAATGGAAATGTATTAGACTCTTGAAATCTGAGCCTTGACGAGGGGTGCGCCCTGTACGTCTCGGGCTACAGGCAGCACACGGAAACTGAAGATATCAGGAATCACGTATAAAGGTTCAAGTCAAAGAAACGGACCTAGTTCAGTGGCAGACTTAGTCTTCCTCGCTGCAGCCTCAAGGTAAATGCTGGGGGTACCCAGTCTATTCTTGGGAAGATACAGTGTTTATCTTAACTGTTGCCAGCAGCGCAGCTTCTCCTCTACCGGAGTTGAAATTGAGATTTAGTTCTTGCAGCTAGTAGTTCTTTTTCAGAACATCTATCGGGAAGGATCTGAATAGCTTGTCATGTCCCTGAAAATATACTAGACAACATTTGGTTCAGCTCTCGTACCCAGAGACTGGGGAAATTAAGGTGGCACTAGAAATCGCACCTTTGCGTTATATAGTATCTTTCCTGGAAAACAGGGTGCTCTTAAACTCTAATTGTATCAAACAGTAGCAGGGGTAAGAAGTGCACGATCCACAAGTTTCAGTAAAGCCGGCTCTCCCGCGCCTTAACATTGTATACATTGTTAACAAAAGTTTAGAATTGGACACTCGATGGCAACAAAGAGGCATCCTGTTTGGCGTTTCTTTGGACTGCAGCCGGGAGAGGAGCAGAGCCGACTTGTTCAGTCCCCGGTCCCGCTACTCCTAGGCCTTTCCTCACACTTGACCTTGGATGCTCTGGGGCAGGTTGTGTCTGCCACAAGCACTCGATTTGTCCGGAAGCACTGAATCCTCTGTTCGTTGACTTTGTTCCCAGGACTGTCTCAGGAGGTGACGATGTTTTCCCATGGGGGAATCTGTGTCAGAGGCTTGCCAACCATACTTTTCACGTGGTTCATGAAAAGCTCACCCGTCACCGGTCACCTGTCGACTCACCATCCGTACGAGAGTCAGCACCAACACGCCCGGCAGAGCTGAGCGTCAAGAAGGGGTTGCGTGGAAAGAGATTTGTGTGCTTGGTCCTGGTCCTGGTTATAGACAGAAAGTATCAAGGGGGAATAACTCCCAGAATAAGTAGGCTTGCCTGGAATGCGAAATAGTGAGAAGAGGCCTCGCGCTTGGAGGATGGGTCAGAGCTCTAGCCACGGGAGAGTGAAAAGGAAAGGCCCGGGAAAGGGCCGTGGGGCAGGGGACGGTCTGAGCCCAGCACCAGCGGTGAAGGACGAGGAGGCACCTTGAAAGAACGTGCTGTTCGGAGGTTTGTGGTAAGAGCACACCGGTGCTGCTAAAGATGAGGCTTGTGGAACCCAGATGGTGAAGAGGAGCCAGAAACAGGCCAGGAAGGATGAGAATCCTGTGTACTGAGGACCTGCACTTCACCAAGCCCACAGCAAAGGGTGCTGTCTAGATTCAAACCCAGTCACTTGCGCAAACGCCCCTCAGCCACCTCCTCATCTACAAGGCCGACAGATACTCGGTGCGTGAGGTGCGTGTACAGTCTAGGTGGACGGCACTCACATTATCGGGCAACCACACAGCTACTACGTGCTTTGAAAGAACCAACAGTGAGCTGATAGCTTTTTCTGGATCTGCCTATAAGCAAAGATACCGCTCGCTGCATACTGTGGATCTCGACTCCTGTCTCACGTCTCCATGAAGCCGTCAGAAAAGTCCTGTTCGTGCTCCCTCTCAGGCCAGGAATGACACTTAAAGTGTAACGTGCTCACGAAGTCCTCAGAGATTCATGGATTTGAATCGAGAAATTCCACCTGGTCCTTTCGCTCCCGATCCACTCCTGCTCTCACCGCTACTACCACACGGGTCAGACACGAGCGAGTTCCCCTGAATTAGCTTGCACACGTGGGGACGGAGTTAGCTTTCGGCACACGGATATTTAGAAATTCCATGGCAGTAGGCCAGGTATTCACATTATGTATCGGATATTCGCCTAATTTGATAATAAGAGAGCTCAGGCCTCAGGCGTAACTTCAGGCAGATTTCCCCTCCAACAGAAACAGCTCAGATGGGCTGGCAGCCCGAGAAAACGAGCAACTGCCACTGACAGACTGAGACACCCATGGGCTCCCTCCGCGGGGAGACCTTCTGCCAAGGCTTCTCCCTCAAGGGCCGTGACCCAGCCTGCGGGCATCAGCTGAGGAGAAGGGGAGGTGGGTGCCCCGGAAACCAGCCGCGCTCGAGTCAGTCTCCCAGGAGCTCTCATTCCAGCTCTGGACGCTCACTCCCGGGCCTGGGTTCCCACTCCCGCTTTCAGATGGATCCCAGGCCCTTCTTCAGAGAAGTTCCTCCAGATGAGTCCCCAGCCACCAGTGGGCCTCATTCGACCTTGCGGGACCTCCCTCCCCTTCTGAAGCTAGGTTCCGTCTCTCTCTTCACAAAACTTTACGTCCAAAATAGATTGTTAACAGTGACTTGCCGTTTCCTTTTGTTCTCACCATTATTCTGACTACTTGCATTTAATTCCGCTCACCTTCGGATTGCTTATGACACTCCAGGCCACCGGAAAAAAGAGAGTTTCCGTTCTGAGCTCAAAGATCCTCAGGCGGCATTTGGGCCTCACTTTACCTCTGCTGGAGACAGGAAGGTGGCAGGTGACCGGGACCTGCCAAGAGCAGAGCAGAAGCTGTGCCCCTGAGCAGTGGTGCCTGGCTCTCTCTCATTGGTCGCAGAGGGTCTGCAAGATTCGAGGGGGTTCTTGACGGCCCCACCATGCTGGCGAGCCGTGTCGTCTCATCTCATCGGGAATCTGACCCCTCATCAGCAAGCGTAGCCATGTGCCCGCACCCTGAGTCTCTAAACCCTTCCCAGACCATCGCTCGGCCCGCCTTCTCCTCTCGGGCAGAATGAACCTGGGCTTCTCTCCTGGGACAGGTCCTTCTGTGTCATGGGATGTCCTCTTTACTCCTATTGCCGGCAATAGGAGTATTGATGGGCTGCTCATAGGTCAGAGACTCCTCATTCGTATTACCCAGAGGCTTCTCTTCAGTCAGTAAATTTTGTTCCTTTGACGTTAAAGGGATTGCCTTTGAAGACTATCATTTCTGACCTAGTCGCAAACCGTCTCTTTTGAGGAACTTCCTTAGGGTTCCAGGGATTAAGAAAGACAGTTTGCTTCCATTGCAAAGGGCACAGATTCATTCCTCGATTGCAGGATCTAGATCTCCTGTGCCTCACACTCTAGCCAAAAAGGTATATTTTAAATATAAAAGGGCCAAGCATAAACCTACTACTTTCCCTTTCCATTATTATGATAATCATCTAATTCTCTTCAAGGCAACACAAATGTTTCTTACTAACTAGAAGGATCATGTCGCGGAAATTATAAAGAGAAAAACAGGGAATTACTTCATGATATCTCACTATATCCGTCTCTGATCCAGCGTACGAAACATCAAGGAAGTCCACGTGAAATATCATCTTTAAATAGAGCTCTCCGCTTTGAGAGAATAGAACTAAACTCATTAAAACTAAGTTTTCCAGCATGTGGCTGCTTTGAAATCTTGCATCCAACCAACAATTCTGGAACCTATGATAATTCGGAATTGAGTAACCGATGACACAAACACTCTATTAGTCAGGGGGACGTTTTGGATCGCCTGAGTTCTACGTTCTCAATGTTATCAAGCCAGACACAGTCCTCACGGTTTTTCATAGATCTTGTAATATCTTTTTTAAAATTTCAACTTTTTTGAGGTATAATTGACATACAACATTGCAAGAAATTGAAATATAACTGTGGTGATTTCATGTGTTTACGATGTGAAAGGATTCCTCATCCAGTTAATTCATATCACCTCACATATTTCACCTTCTTTTTTTTTTTCTTCCCTCCATCTTTCCTACTTAGATTTTTATCTTCATATAAGATTTCATTTATACAAAACATGTCAAAAAGATTGCCGTGTTTTACGTGAGATCCTCAGACTCTATTCATCTTATAGCTGAATATTTGTTCCCTTTTACCAACCTCTCCCCATAGCCCTAGTAACCACTTTTCTACTCTCTGTATGAGTTTTACTTTTTCCGGGATGCAATATCAGAGCCAGTCCTGAAATGTCCTCCAATTACAATTCTTCTCTCAGAGTCATCAGTCCATTTTGTGTTCTCTTTCATGTTTTACAACATTACTCCTAACCAGCAATGGAGCGGGTGTGGCAGGCAATGAGCCAAGAAGATTTACAGGGTGGCATCCACTTACTGTGGGAATTAACCACGGCATTGATCAGTCTATCAACCTAGAAAGAGATCACTGGACATTGCACAAAAATTTGCTTATTTCTTTGTAGAAGTTTGGCATTAAACTAAACCCTTAGTTTGGGATGGGATGGGATGGGGTGGGATGGGATGGGATGGGATGGGATGGGGTGGGGGGTGGGGGGTGGAGGAAACGGGAGCACCCAGAACGAGGAGGAGGCTGTCGGCCGTGCCGAGACACGGAAACATCGCACGGCTGGGGACCCGTTCCCATCGTCTTCCCCGGGGTGTGAAAGAGACTTGGCCTCCCGTCTCCTGAGAGTTCATCTCCCCAGCAACAACGGTCAGGCAAGCTGTCGGGTGTGTGTGTGTTGCGGGGGGTTGGGGGGCGGGGTGGGGAGAAAAAAGAAGACACCTTTCAAGTGAAAGGAGGGAGCGTAAAGGTCACTGAACCCTCTGACAGCGGCCTTCCATTTTCCAGACCAGTGACACGTTCCCCCAAGTCGCCCGGTTCCAGAAAACGCTTTTCGGAAACAGAATCCTCGGGGCCCGCGAACTCCTGAGGAATCCTCGGATGAGCTTCCGGGCCAGGCTATACCGTAGGCAGCGTGCTTCCCCTGAAGCCAAAGCCACGGGCTCCAGAGGGCCGCGTCCAAGAAGCTGATCTCGTACGGAACCTGGTGTCTTCTTCTCTAGGACACTCCTAGAAGCAGCAAGAGTGCCAGTTTGTGAGACTCGAAGGTGAAGCCGGCACGACGTAAACCCAGCGATGTGTGCGGTCAGAGGCCCATCTAGATTCGAGCTCCAGTTCTGGAGGGGAGCAGTGGGGACAGGAGGGTGGCCTGCGAGTCCGCCGTCCCGTCCCCACTCCTCCTGTGAACATCCGCCCCGTGGAAGGTGTCGAGGAACCGCATGACCTGACCTGCGGGGTGAACCGTCGCCAAAGACAAAGAATTCCTCCAGCCAGGCGTTGTCCGCAGCCACGAACCCCTTCCCTCCGTCGCCCGGCCTTTCAGAATGCCACGTGGAGCCCTCTCGAGACGTGTGGGGCTTGGAGGTATGGGCCCCCGAATTCTCCTCGCCCGGCCCTGCAAGAAACCATTCCGTGCCTGCCCCACATGAAGACTTCTCGGGCTTTTCGGTGGACCGGGCCTCCCAGGGTGCCCCTGCACCCGGCACCCTGCGACACCCCGAGAGATCCCACGGAGAAACGTCTCCGGCCACTCGCGCGGCACCTGCCTCGCTGGCGGGCGCCCCTTCCAACCTCCCCAGAGATACGTGAGCACGGACGCTTCTTCCCCATCTGGGTCCCCTCACAGGCTCTGTGAGTTCCTGCGGTTCCGCACGCCCTCGACTTGGCTGTGGTTCGGGGCTCTGTTCTGTTCTGTGTTTGCTCTCCGGCCCACGTGATCTCTCTGGCTAGGGCACCCAGGAAAAGCGAAAAGAAATCGAGTCCGTGTGAGTACTATTCAGGCATCAAGTGGGGATACCTACCAACGACCTCTAACGTGGATCCACCAAGATGGCGGCCGTGTGGGGTTCAGGAGGATCATTTTGCGTTTTCTGGGGGCGCTATTTGCTCTCAATGATTTCACGTGCCTTTGGGGCATGGCTCACGGAGATGGACGTGAAGCAGCAGGGCAGCCACATCTGGCGTCTCGGCCTAGCTAGGGCGGCTCCACGAGTGACCTCTCGGAACCGGGGCTGAGACCGCCATCCCTCCCCGGGCCCCCCTCGGTGGCTGGGTATGGGGGGGAGGAGGGGGAGGTTTCGGAGGGGAGACGGGAGATCTGGGCTTGTGGTTGGGGGCGCGCGGGGCCACACGTGTCATGTCATGATATTCCTGTGACGCTCCAACGAGATACGTATTATTCTCTCTTCTGCAGATTGCTATCTGTATCTGAATGGAAATGTATTAGACTCTTGAAATCTGAGCCTTGACGAGGGGTGCGCCCTGTACGTCTCGGGCTACAGGCAGCACACGGAAACTGAAGATATCAGGAATCACGTATAAAGGTTCAAGTCAAAGAAACGGACCTAGTTCAGTGGCAGACTTAGTCTTCCTCGCTGCAGCCTCAAGGTAAATGCTGGGGGTACCCAGTCTATTCTTGGGAAGATACAGTGTTTATCTTAACTGTTGCCAGCAGCGCAGCTTCTCCTCTACCGGAGTTGAAATTGAGATTTAGTTCTTGCAGCTAGTAGTTCTTTTTCAGAACATCTATCGGGAAGGATCTGAATAGCTTGTCATGTCCCTGAAAATATACTAGACAACATTTGGTTCAGCTCTCGTACCCAGAGACTGGGGAAATTAAGGTGGCACTAGAAATCGCACCTTTGCGTTATATAGTATCTTTCCTGGAAAACAGGGTGCTCTTAAACTCTAATTGTATCAAACAGTAGCAGGGATAAGAAGTGCACGATCCACAAGTTTCAGTAAAGCCGGCTCTCCCGCACCTTAACATTGTATACATTGTTAACAAAAGTTTAGAATTGGACACTCGATGGCAACAAAGAGGCATCCTGTTTGGCGTTTCTTTGGACTGCAGCCGGGAGAGGAGCAGAGCCGACTTGTTCAGTCCCCGGTCCCGCTACTCCTAGGCCTTTCCTCACACTTGACCTTGGATGCTCTGGGGCAGGTTGTGTCTGCCACAAGCACTCGATTTGTCCGGAAGCACTGAATCCTCTGTTCGTTGACTTTGTTCCCAGGACTGTCTCAGGAGGTGACGATGTTTTCCCATGGGGGAATCTGTGTCAGAGGCTTGCCAACCATACTTTTCACGTGGTTCATGAAAAGCTCACCCGTCACCGGTCACCTGTCGACTCACCATCCGTACGAGAGTCAGCACCAACACGCCCGGCAGAGCTGAGCGTCAAGAAGGGGTTGCGTGGAAAGAGATTTGTGTGCTTGGTCCTGGTCCTGGTTATAGACAGAAAGTATCAAGGGGGAATAACTCCCAGAATAAGTAGGCTTGCCTGGAATGCGAAATAGTGAGAAGAGGCCTCGCGCTTGGAGGATGGGTCAGAGCTCTAGCCACGGGAGAGTGAAAAGGAAAGGCCCGGGAAAGGGCCGTGGGGCAGGGGACGGTCTGAGCCCAGCACCAGCGGTGAAGGACGAGGAGGCACCTTGAAAGAACGTGCTGTTCGGAGGTTTGTGGTAAGAGCACACCGGTGCTGCTAAAGATGAGGCTTGTGGAACCCAGATGGTGAAGAGGAGCCAGAAACAGGCCAGGAAGGATGAGAATCCTGTGTACTGAGGACCTGCACTTCACCAAGCCCACAGCAAAGGGTGCTGTCTAGATTCAAACCCAGTCACTTGCGCAAACGCCCCTCAGCCACCTCCTCATCTACAAGGCCGACAGATACTCGGTGCGTGAGGTGCGTGTACAGTCTAGGTGGACGGCACTCACATTATCGGGCAACCACACAGCTACTACGTGCTTTGAAAGAACCAACAGTGAGCTGATAGCTTTTTCTGGATCTGCCTATAAGCAAAGATACCGCTCGCTGCATACTGTGGATCTCGACTCCTGTCTCACGTCTCCATGAAGCCGTCAGAAAAGTCCTGTTCGTGCTCCCTCTCAGGCCAGGAATGACACTTAAAGTGTAACGTGCTCACGAAGTCCTCAGAGATTCATGGATTTGAATCGAGAAATTCCACCTGGTCCTTTCGCTCCCGATCCACTCCTGCTCTCACCACTACTACCACACGAGCGAGTTCACCTGAATTAGCTCGCACACGTGGGGATGGAGTTAGCTTTCGGCACACGGATATTTAGAAACTCCATGGCAGTAAGCCAGGTATTCACATTATGTATCAGATATTCGCCTAATTTGATAATAAGAGAGCTCAGGCCTCAGGCATAACTTCAGGCAGATTTCCCCTCCAACAGAAACAGCTCAGATGGGCTGGCAGCCCGAGAAAACGAGCAACTGCCAATAACAGACTGAGACACCTATGGGCTCCCTCCATGGGGTGACCTTCTGCCAAGGCTTCTCCCTCAAGGGCCGTGACCCAGCCTGCGGGCATCAGCTGAGGAGAAGGGGAGGTGGGTGCCCCGGAAACCAGCCGCGCTCGAGTCAGTCTCCCAGGAGCTCTCATTCCAGCTCTGGACGCTCACTCCCGGGCCTGGGTTCCCACTCCCGCTTTCAGATGGATCCCAGGCCCTTCTTCAGAGAAGTTCCTCCAGATGAGTCCCCAGCCACCAGTGGGCCTCATTCGACCTTGCTGGACCTCCCTCCCCTTCTGAAGCTAGGTTCCGTCTCTCTCTTCACAAAACTTTACGTCCAAAATAGATTGTTAACAGTGACTTGCCGTTTCCTTTTGTTCTCACCACTATTCTGACTACTTGCATTTAATTCCGCTCACCTTTGGATTGCTTATGACACTCCAGGCCACTGAAAAAAGAGAGTGTCCATTCTGAGCTCAAAGATTCTCAGGCGGCATTTGGGCCTCACTTTACCTCTGCTGGAGACCTAGGAAGGTGGCAGGTGACCGGGACCTGCCAAGAGCAGAGCAGAAGCTGTGCCCCTGAGCAGTGGTGCCTGGCTCTCTCTCATTGGTCGCAGAGGGTCTGCAAGATTCGAGGGGGTTCTTGACGCCCCCACCATGCTGGCGAGCCATGTCGTCTCATCTCATCGGGAATCTGACCCCTCATCAGCAAGCGTAGCCATGTGCCCGCACCCTGAGTCTCTAAACCCTTCCCAGACCATCGCTCGGCCCGCCTTCTCCTCTCGGGCAGAATGAACCTGGGCTTCTCTCCTGGGACAGGTCCTTCTGTGTCATGGGATGTCCTCTTTACTCCTATTGCCGGCAATAGGAGTATTGATGGGCTGCTCATAGGTCAGAGACTCCTCATTCTTATTACCCAGAGGCTTTTCTTCATTCAGTAAATTTTGTTCCTTTGACGTTAAAGGGATTGCCTTTGAAGACTATCATTTCTGACCTAGTCGCAAACCGTCTCTTTTGAGGAACTTCCTTAGGGTTCCAGGGATTAAGACAGTTTGCTTCCATTGCAAAGGGCACAGATTCATTCCTCGATTGCAGGATCTAGATCTCCTATGCCTCACACTGTAGCCAAAAAGGTATATTTTAAATATAAAAGGGCCAAGCATAAACCTACTACTTTCCCTTTCCATTATTATGATAATCATCTAATTCTCTTCAAGGCAACACAAATGTTTCTTACTAACTAGAAGGATCATGTCGCGGAAATTATAAAGAGAAAAACAGGGAATTACTTCATGATATCTCACTACATCCGTCTCTGATCCGACGTAGGAAAAATCAAGGAAGTCCACGTAAAGTATCATCTTTAAATAGAGCTCTCCGCTTTGAGAGAATAGAACTAAACTCATTAAAACTAAGTTTTCCAGTATGTGGCTGCTTTGAAATCTTGCATCCAACCAACAATTCTGGAACCTATGATAATTCAGAATTGAGTAACCGATGACACAAACACTCTATTAGTCAGGGGGACGTTTTGGATCGCCTGAGTTCTACGTTCTCAATGTTATCAAGCCAGACACAATCTTCACGGTTTTTCATAGATCTTGTAATATCTTTTTTAAAATTTCAACTTTTTTGAGGTATAATTGACATATAAAATTGCAAGAAATTGAAATATAACTGTGGTGATTTCATGTGGTTACGATGTGAAAGGATTCCTCATCCAGTTAATTCATATCACCTCACATATTTCACCTTCTTTTTTTTTTCTTCCCTCCATCTTTCCTACTTAGATTTTATCTTCATAAGATTTCATTTATACAAAACATGTCAAAAAGATTGCCGTGTTTTACATGAGATCCTCAGACTCTATTCATCTTATAGCTGAATATTTGTTCCCTTTTACCAACCTCTCCCCATAGCCCTAGTAACCACTTTTCTACTCTCTGTATGAGTTTTACTTTTTCCGGGATGCAATATCAGAGCCAGTCCTGAAATGTCCTCCAATTACAATTCTTCTCTCAGAGTCATCAGTCCATTTTGTGTTCTCTTTCATGTTTTACAATATTACTCCTAGGCGTCTCGGCCTAGCTAGGGCGGTTTCACAAGTGACCTCTCAGAACCGCGGCTGAGACCTCCATCCCTCCCCGGGCCCCCCTCGGTGGCTGGGCCCTGGGGTGGTGGGGGGTGGGGAGAGGAGTCGGGGGAGCTGTTCTAGGGGTTGGGGGCGGGTGAGGGCCAGGGGACCGTCCCCGGTGGTCCCGCTGAGACGTGAAGGCAGGTTCTGTCCCGCTGAGAACTTCCTGCCTTCGGGCGTGTGAGAGGAGCAGATTTCTCTCCAATCCAAGGCCATGCATCGTTTTTGGCCTGTTCAACAAGGCTAGACAAGCACGTATTTGTGTGTCTATCTTGGCTTGTTTTCTGACGGAGGCCAAAGACCTCTTCAGGCGTGTCCAAAGGATCTGCCAGGGTGGGAGGGTGCAGGTCAATCCATGTGTCAAGAGAGCCAGAGAATCTGTCACAGCTGTGACTCAGGCCTTTTTCAGAAACAGGCCAACTTTGATGATTCCCCTGGACAGGAATCACCGCAGAAGTTTCCTTGAAGGGATCGAGTTGCAGGAGTCGGGGGCGTGGCCCCGCCGCCGCCAGAGGGCTTCCTCAGCCAGGCAAGGCCGGCCGCTGGCCGGGGCTATTGTCTGTGGGCCCCACCCCCACCGCCACCCTCCACCCCCCGTCCCCCCTTCCCCTCCCCCTTCCCCTCCCCCTCCCCCTCCCGCTCCCCCTGCAGGGCCCCTCGTGGGATAGCTTCATTCAAATGCAGAACGCTTTCCAGTCAAGGAAGAGCCTTTGGACTTTGCCTCGATTGAATGGTGATCCGCCCCGACCCCACCCCCATTTCTCCACCTTGAGGCTGCCCCTTCAGCACCGCGCGGAGGAATGGGCCTGGGGGGGGGGGGGAGGCTGAGGGACAAACTCGCCTTGGGTCAGGCCAAAGGAGTCTCCTCCTTTTCGTAACCCAGGAAACCCCGCTAATGCATGTGAGGATCACGGACGTGCGTCGAAGCAGCCATCATCTCTTGACATCTTCCTCCGTGGGAGGCGTTTTTCCTTCCTGCCTGCCTTCAGAGAGACAGAAAAGGAGGGAGGGGCAGAGCGTTCCGCTGGCGCTGGCCGGTTCTTAAGTCACTTGAATCCAAAACACTCCATAGGGCACGGAGGGGTGCGTGCGTGGGGTGGGGTGGGGGCGGCGGCCTACTCCGGACCCCAGGCGTTCCCTCCTCTGACACTTGCCTGGAACCCATGAAAAGCTAAGCTGGTGACTGTGTGTGTGTGTGAATGCGTGCATGTGCGCGTGTCCGTGAGAGAAGGCACGTGTGCGTGAGAGAAAAAGAGAAAAAGGAAGGAGAGAAAGAAAGAGAGAGAGAGAAAGAAAGAGAAGGAAAGAAAGAGAGAGAGAGAGACAGAGAGAGAAAGAAAGAAAGGAAGACAGACAGACAGAGAGGGAGGGAGGGAGGGAGGGGGAGAGAGAGAGAGAGAAAGAAAGAATGAAAGAAAGAAAGAAAAAGAAAAGAAAATCCAGAATGAAAGGAGGAAGGAACGAGGGAAGGAGGGAGGGACCAAATAGGTTAGTTAGTACGGGCCTCCCTGTCATGGAAAAGAGTCTCTGAGCACAGATCCTCCGTTCAGTGAACCAGTTCTCATATCTCCTCTCAGGAGGCTGTGATGTCGATGGACGGGTTTGGGAAAGCAGGCCTGGGGTGCAAGCAATCAGGTATTTCCTCAGAGGCACTTGTAGGGAAACCAAGGAAACACACAGGTTCATCCCTGGAGCGGATTCGAAACCAGTCGGTGCAGGGGGAGTCAGTCAAGGAGATTTCTAGATGTCAGGGTCGGGTCCTTGAGCGGGTTGCCATGCCCTTCTCCAGGAGACCTTCCTGGCCCGGGGATGGAACCCGGGTCTCCTGCATCGCAGGCAGACTCTTGACCGTGTGAGCCACCAAGGAAGCTCTGTCGGAAATGTTCACCGAGTCCTCTTGTTGTAGCCACGCGTTCTGGGAAACAAACTCACTCAGAAGGACCATGCAGGTAGTGGAGTGCAGTTTCTTACACCAGCGGGCCCAAGGCAGAGTCTTCTCTTAGCCAAGGACCCCGACCAGCATTCGTGAAAATCTTTTATACCTCAGGGGTATGTGTCTGAACCCACCACCCCAAATTCCTTGAGACTTACCTAAACAAAGGAAGGGTAAAGACAATCCCGATAACCCCATCATTCATGTGTTATAAGACGAGATACACAGTGGACATTTATTCACAGGCCTGTGGTCATATCCTGATACACATAATGGAACTGATGGCTTTGTTCTGTGACAGAGATAATTAGCATATTCTTTTAGGCCACGGAGAGTCCAAGTACAAGCCCCAAAGGCTGTTTTATCCGGGTGTGTGTGTGTGTGTGTGTGTGTGCGCGCGCGCGCACGCGCGGGCAGGCGCCTGCGTGTGTGTGTGTGCGTGTCCGGTTTTCCATTGGTATGCCCCTTCTATAGACACCGGGCACAAAGTTCAGAGTCCATTGGGAGGGTGACCGTGCGTGTAGCCTCATGTTCGCAGCCTGGCCTAAGATGGAGTCCAGCTCTGTCTGTTTCCTCCTTCACTCTAGCTTCCATCTGCAGAGCTTCAGGCACAGGGCCTTTTGAGTTCTCCGTCAGAAGGGCAAGAGATGGTGGCAAATGTCCCCCCAGAGAGGGTTGTCCCCTCTGACAGAGCTTCCGATATCGGAGGCAACTCAGAAAACTTCAGGATCCAGTCCCACTTTCGGGGGAAGCACCACAGGCAAAGGACCAAACACACGTGGCCCAGGAATCTCCCATCCAGAAGTGGATATCCCCGTTTCACAGAAACATCCTCTGGGCCCCTAAGGAACGTATGGAAATCACTCTCTCGCCAAGGAGAGAAGAATCCTCACTGAGAGTTTCTGAAGTCTGGAAGGACCAGGTAGAGAGAAAAAGAGAAACGATTCTATTCCGCTGACAGGGGCATTATTGTTTGAAGCGACCAAGTGGATGTCCGTCTTTTCCAATTCCCATTTTAAACATTGTGTCCTTTCCGGTCCTTTGTGGTCTCTTTGGATCTGGAAAGCAACAGAGTTAACGGTAAGGTCCTTTTTTTTTTTTTTTTTTTTATGATTATGATTATTTTCCCCCCCTGCCTGTCTGCCTGTCCCTCCCCCTCTTCTCTCTGTCTCTCGCGCTTTTCACTCAGGTTAGGGAATTCACAACAACAACAACAAAAGTAGTGAGAAATCTGTATTTCTGCAGGTCAGGAAGCAACAGGTAAGAACTAGACATGGAACACAACAGGCTGGTTCCAAATAGGGTAAGGAGTCCATCAAGGCTCTCTATCATCACCCTGCTTATTTAACTTATATGCCGAGTACAGCATCACGAGACACGCTGGGCTGGATGAAGCACAAGCTGGAATCAAAATGGCTGGGAGAAATAGCAATCCCCTCAGATATGCAGATGACACCACCCTTATGGCAGAAATGAAGTATAGAGTGGGTTTACAAAGTCGTGCTCGTTTCGGGTTTTCAGATTCTTTTCCCTCAGAGGTGAATCCAAAGTAGGAAGCCTACATTTCCTGTGCTGCCTGGTAGGTGCTTGTGGATTGTATGATGTACATGTCGTATGTGTACACGTTCAACCCGACCTCCTAAGTGGACCGTCCTGCCCCTCCCCGCCCCAACGTATTTTCGTCAAGAAGTCAGGCATCCATTTGAGCATCCTACTCCTCAGGTCATCCGATCCCATGGAAGAAGTCAATCCTCCCGTTTTTCCATCGGTCCTCTACACGTCGCCTGATGATGATGGGGGGTGACCGGAAGACTGACAGTTCTGAAGAATTTTGCAAGAGATTCGGTGAAGGCTCCTAGGATTTGCTCAGTGAAGTGGGTGGCGTGTCAACCACTAGGGACCGTGGAAGGTATGCCCCAAGTGGCAAACAGCGTTACCTTCCACAGAGAAAGCTCTACCTAGCATACCAAGGATGCTTGACCACGCACCCGCCCCGCCCCCCCCCAGGTGACAGGCGTGACGGGTCAGACTGTAGAAATCTTCCTGTCAAGGGTGTATTAACAGGCAGAGGCACCTTAGAGGCACCCTGTCCTGTGAAGCTGGAGGTGGGGAGGAAGGGGCAGAGGGACGATGAAGAAGGGAAGGAGAAAGTGAGGGACAGGGACACCACACAGTGTGTGTGGGGGGCGTGTCTGTGCCGTGTGTGGGTTCCACGTGGGTGTGTGCGCCTGTGGGTGCGGGTGTGAGGGGAG
This sequence comes from Giraffa tippelskirchi, assembly GCF_054371585.1. NCBI lineage: Eukaryota > Metazoa > Chordata > Mammalia > Artiodactyla > Giraffidae > Giraffa > Giraffa tippelskirchi. The sequence continues at coordinate 72,943,066 of NC_137285.1, read as the reverse complement.
GCGGGCAGAGGCAGAGGCAGGGAGACACACAGCCAGGTCAAGGATAACATAATGTGTGTGGGGGGAGGGGCGGGGGTGGGTGGGTGCGTGCGTGCGTGGTGTGTGCGTGGGGGGGGTGGCGCACAGGACCGTGTGTGAAGGAGGGCAGTGTGTGGGGGGCAAGTGTGTGTGTGGGGGGGTGTCTGTGCTGTGTGCGGGTGCCACGTGGTTGTTAAGCGGGGGGTGGGGGGGAGGGGCGGGCAGAGAGACACACCCGGGCCAAGGACAACGTACTGTGTGGCGGAGCGGGCGGGGGGTGGGTGGGAGTGTGGGTGCGGGGTGTGTGCGTGTGTGCGGTGCCCCATAGGACCGTGGGGGGGGGGCAGTGTGTGTGTGGGGGTGTGGGTCTGTGCTGTGTGCAGATCCCACGTAAGTGTGAGTGAGGGGAGGGGCAGAGGTAGAGGCAGAGGGACACAGCCAGGCCAAGGACAACATAGTTTGGGGGAGGGTCGGGGTGGGGGGTGCGAGTGTGCGTGCGGGGTGTGTGCGTGTGTGCGATGGCGCCTAGGACTGTGCGGGGGGGCGGGCAGTGTGTGGGGGGTGGTGTGTCTGTGCTGTGTGCGGGTGCCACGTGGGTGTGTGCGCCTGTGGGTGCGGGTGTGGGGGAGGGGAGCGGGCAGTGACAGCGGCAGAGAGAGACAGCCAGGCCAAGGACAACGTAGTGTGTGGGGGAGCGGGCGGGGGGTGGGAGTGTGGGTGTGGGGTGTGTGCGTGTGTGCGGTGGCCCATAGGACCGTGGGGGGGCAGTGTGTGTGTGGGGGGGTGTCTGTGCTGTGTGCAGGTCCCACGGAGGTGTGAGTGGGGGGAGGGGCAGAGGCAGAGAGACACAGCCAGGCCAAGGACAACATAGTGGGGGGGGGCGGGGGGGTGGGAGTGTGCGTGCGGGGTGTGTGCGCGTGTGCGATGACGCATAGGACCGTGTGTGGGGTGTTGCGTGTGTGCGACGGCACATAGGACCGTGTGTGGGGTGTTGTGTCTGTGCTGTGTGGGAATGCCACGGGGGTGTGTCCGGGTGTGTGGGGGGGCGGGCAGTGACAGAGGCAGAGAGAGACAGCCAGGCCAAGGACAACGTAGTGTGTGTGGGCGGGGTCGGGGTGCGGGGTGGGAGTGTGCGTGCAGGGTGTGTGTGGAGGCGCCTAGGACCGTGCGGGGGGGCGGGCAGTGTGTGGGGGGTGGTGTGTCTGTGCTGTGTGCGGGTGCCACGTGGGTGTGTGCGCCTGTGGGTGCGGGTGTGGGGGAGGGGAGCGGGCAGTGACAGCGGCAGAGAGAGACAGCCAGGCCAAGGACAACGTAGTGTGTGGGGGAGGGGGCGGGGGGGAGTGTGGGTGCGGGGTGTGTGCGGTGGCCCATAGGACCGTGGGGGGGGCAGTGTGTGTGTGTGTGGGGGTGTCTGTGCTGTGTGCAGGTCCCACGGAGGGGTGAGTGGGGGGAGGGGCAGAGGCAGAGGCAAAGAGACACAGCCAGGCCAAGGACAACATAGTGTGGGGGGGGCGGGGCGGGGGGTGGGAGTGTGCGTGCGGGGTGTGTGCGTGTGTGCGATGGCACCTAGGACCGTGTGTGTAGGGGGGCAGTGTGGGGGGATATTGTGTCTGTGCTGTGTGCGAATGCCACGGGGGTGTGTGCGCCTGTGGGTGCGGGTGTGGGAGGGGCGGGCAGTGACAGAGGCAGAGAGAGACAGCCAGGCCAAGGACAACGTAGTGTGGGTGGGCGGGTTCGGGGTGCGGGGTGGGGAGTGTGCGTGCGGGGTGTGTGCGTGTGTGCGGAGGCGCCTAGGACCGCGCGGGGGGGGGCAGTGTGTGTGTAGGGGGGGGTGTCTCTGCTGTGTGCGGGTGCCACGTGGGTGTGAGGGGGGCGGCGGGCAGAGAGACACACAGCCAGGCCAAGGACAACATAGTGTGTGGAGGGGGAGGGGCGGGGGTGGGTGGGGGGTGTGTCTGTGCTGTGTGCGGGTGCCACGTGGTTGTTAAGGGGGGGGCGGGCAGAGAGACACACAGCCAGGCCAAGGACAACATAGTGTGTGGGGGAGGGGCGGGGGGGTGAGAAGCAGTGTGGGTGCCGGGTGTGTGCGTGGGTGCGGTGGCCCATAGGACCGTGTGGGGGAGGGCAGTGTGTGTGGGGGGTGTGTGTCTGTGCTGTGTGCAGGTCCCACGTAGTTGTGAGTGGGGGGAGGGGCAGAGGCAGAGGCAGAGGCAGAGAGACACACAGCCAGGCCAAGGACAACATAGTGGGGCGGGTGGGAGTGTGCGTGCGGGGTGTGTGCCTGTGTGCGGTGGCGCATAGGGCCGTGTGTGTAGGGGGCCAGTGTCGGGGTGGTGGTGTGTCTGTGCGCCACGTGGGTGTGGGGGGGGGCCGGCAGAGAGACAGAGCCAGTCCAAGGACAACGCTGTGTGTGTGTGTGAGTGGGTGTGCAGGGTGTGGCCGGCGTGTGTGCGGGTGCTGCGTAGGGCCGTGCGGGAGTGCGTGCGCTGTGTGTGTACGCGTTGGGGGCGTGGGCAGCGTGTGTAGGTGGTGCGGGCAGAGACAGAAAGACACAGTCAGCAAAGGACAACGTGCACGGATATTCTTCTGAATATTTGCTTGTGTTTTCTGAGCTCATCACCTCCGGGATCAAGCTCACTCCCGTGCAACGGGAGTCTGCCCCCCTCACCTCAGCCACCACCGGCCAGCACTTGTCTTGGGCAGACAAGGGAGTGTTCCGATTTGGCCGGCGCGGGGGGGGGGGGGTGGCGGAGGAGTGGGGTGGGTGCGCAGGGTTTCGTTGTCACGAGGCGAACTTTGACCCTTGTGTTCTGCCCCTGAACCTCACTGGAGCGACTGGACCCGCGTGACCTGTCACGTCTTGGTTTCAACATCCTTGGCGGGAGAACTAAGATTCCCCCATGCGAAGTGATCAGGCCAGAGAGAAGGAAGTCGATTCCCTTGGGATCCAATGCCCGTTTTCTCGAATCCAGTTAAGTTTCGTCAAGATTTCCCACCCAAACCGAAAAGCCGAAGTGGCTACCTATCCCCGCCCCCTTGACCTCTGTCCCAAGGTGCCCCTCCCACACCGCCTCCTTCCACAGCCTCAAGGCATTCAAGAGTTAGCCGGCCCGGGCCGGCTCCATCCGTGGTCGCCCCGCCCCAAGACCCTCTGAAAAAGCGCCCGACAGGCAGGTGGCGCCCGACCCCCAACCAGCTATCCAGTGAGCCAGCCCCAGCATAGGAGCTTAGTGGGCGACCGACGGGGACTCGTTGCCAGACGGAGCCCATCCTAGTTCGCGTTTCTCCGCTCAGTCAACGGCGCAGACAGGAGAACGGGATCCGCCAACACTTCTCGAGAACGTCCCTGGGCGAGGGATGACGGACGCACGGACGGACGGGACGGGAAGGATTCTTGACTCCCCACCCACGGAGCAGCGGAATGCACTCCCATCCGAGGGGGATCGCAGGCCCACGTCAGACGGTGTGAGCACACGCCCCAGAACAACAACTCGCCAGCATCCCCGTCCGTGTCCCCGTCACCATCTTTGGGCACGCCAGGAGAAAGCCCTTTTGTGACCCGGACGACGGCTCTTTCGGCAAAAGCAACGTTGAGCAACGGCACAAATGAAGAGACTTGGATTTGAAACGACGCGTTCATATTGCAGCGCCTCAAAAGCAAAAGCACGCACTCGTCCCTCACATAACTGCAACCAACAAACCCGACGCACCTGAAAAAGAAAAAGCAAACGGAAGAGAACGGGTCGATCTGGCGGCTCGGTCGCCGAGACCAGATCAACTCCGGAAGGCAGGGCGAGCCGAGAGCCCACTCGGGTGAGGTCGAGCGGGATCAACACGGCAGCTCGGCGGCAGAGGTCGCGAGTGGGAGAGGTCCGTCCGGGTGCTCGACCCGCGGGCGCTGGCCGCTCTGCGGCCCAGTGAGGGAAGGAGGGGGGGAGGGGCGGAGACCCTGACAACTGGGCGACGCGCGCGCGCTGGCGGCTCGGCCGGCAAGGTCGCGAGTGGGAGAGGCCCGGCCGGCAGGTGGACCCGCGGGCACCGCCAGCTCGGCGGCAGAGTGAGGGAAGGAGGGAGGAGGGGCGGAGTCCCTGCCAGGCGGGCGACGCGCGCGCGCTGGCGGCTCGGCGCCAGAGGTCGCGAGTGCGAGAGGCCCGGCTGACAGGTGGACACGCGGGCACCGCCAGCTCGGCGGCAGAGTGAGGCAACGGGGTGAGGGGCAGACAGCCTGACAGCCGGGCGACGGGCGCGCGCTGGCGGCTCGGCGGGCGAGGTCGCGAGTGGGAGAGGCCCGGCCGGCAGGTGGACGCGCGGGCACCGCCAGCTCGGCGGCAGAGTGAGGGGAGGAGGGGGGGAGGGGCAGACAGCCTGACAGCCGGGCGACGGGCACGCGCTGGCGGCTCGGCGGGCGAGGTCGCGAGTGGGAGAGGCCCGGCCGGCAGGTGGACCCGCAGGCACCCGCAGCTCGTCGACAGGGTTAGGGAAGGGGGGGAGGGGATAGAGCCCCGTCGGGCTCGTCGACCCGCGGCTCCTGGCGGCTCTGCGGCCGAGTTAGGGGAGGAGGGGGGGAGGGGCAGTCAGCCTGACAGCCGGGGGACGCGCGCGCGCTGCCGGCTCGGCGGGCGAGGTCGCGAGTGGGAGAGGCCCGGCAGACAGGTGGACACGCGGGCACCGCCAGCTCGTCGACAGAGTGAGGGAAGGAGGGAGGAGGGGCAGAGTCCCTGCCAGGCTGGCGACGCGCGCGTGCCGGCGTCTCGGCGGCAGGGGTCGCGAGTGCGAGAGGCCCGGCCGACAGGTGGACCCGCGGGCACCGCCAGCTCGTCGACAGAGTGAGGGAAGGAGGGAGGAGGGGCGGAGTCCCTGCCAGGCGGGCGACGCGCGCGCGCTGGCGGCTCGGCGGCAGAGGTCGCGAGTGCGAGAGGCCCGGCCGACAGGTGGACACGCGGGCACCGCCAGCTCGGCGGCAGAGTGAGGGAAGGAGGGAGGAGGGGCGGAGTCCCTGCCAGGCGGGCGACGCGCGCGCGCTGGCGGCTCGGCGACAGAGGTCGCGAGTGCGAGAGGCCCGGCCGACAGGTGGACACGCGGGCACCGCCAGCTCGGCGGCAGAGTGAGGGAAGGGGGGGAGGGGCAGACAGCCTGACAACCGGGCGACGGGCGCGCGCTGGCGCCTCGGCTGGCGAGGTCGCGAGTGGGAGAGGCCCTGCCCGCAGGTGGACACGCGGGCACCCGCAGCTCGTCGAGAGTTAGGGAAGGGGGGAAGTCAGGGAAGGGGGGGAGGGGATAGAACCCCGTCGGGCTCGTCGACCCGCGGCTCCTGGCGGCTCTGCGGCCGAGTTAGGGGAGGAGTGGGGGAGGGGCAGACAGCCTGACAGCCGGGCGACGGGCGCGCGCTGGCGGCTCGGCGGGCGAGGTCGCGAGTGGGAGAGGCCCTGCCCGCAGGTGGACCCGCGGGCACCCGCAGCTCGTCGACAGGGTTAGGGAAGGGGGGGAGTCAGGGAAGGGGGGGAGGGGCAGACAGCCTGACAGCCGGGCGACGGGCGCGCGCTGCCGGCTCGGCGGGCGAGGTCGCGAGTGGGAGAGGCCCTGCCCGCAGGTGCACCCGCGGGCACCCGCAGCTCGTCGACAGGGTTAGGGAAGGGGGGGAGTTAGGGAAGGGGGGGAGGGGCTAGAACCCCGTCGGGCTCGTCGACCCGCGGCTCCAAGCGGCTCTGCGGCCGAGTTAGGGGAGGAGGGGGGGAGGGGCAGACAGCCTGACAGCCGGGCGACGGGCGCGCGCTGGCGGCTCGGCGGGCGAGGTCGCGAGTGGGAGAGGCCCTGCCCGCAGGTGGACCCGCGGGCACCCGCAGCTCGTCGACAGGGTTAGGGAAGGGGGGGAGGGGATAGAGCCCCGTCGGGCTCGTCGACCCGCGGCTCCTGGCGGCTCTGCGGCCGAGTTAGGGAAGGGGGGGGAGGGGCAGACTCCCTGCCAGGCGGGCGACGCGCGCGCGCTGGCGGCTGGGCGCCATAGGTCGCGAGTGCGAGAGGCCCGGCCGACAGGTGGACACGCGGGCACCGCCAGCTCGGCGGCAGAGTGAGGGAAGGGGGGGGAGGGGCAGACACCCTGACACCCGGGCGACGGGCGCGCGCTGGCGGCTCGGCGCCAGAGGTCGCGAGTGCGAGAGGCCCGGCCGACAGCTGGACCCGCGGGCACCGCCAGCTCGGCGGCAGAGTGAGGGAAGTAGGGAGGAGGGGCGGAGTCCCTGCCAGGCGGGCGACAAGCGCGCGCTGGCGGCTCGGCGGCAGAGGTCGCGAGTGCGAGAGGCCCGGCCGACAGGTGGACACGCGGGCACCGCCAGCTCGGCGGCAGAGTGAGGGAAGGGGGGGAGGGGCAGACAGCCTGACAACCGGGCGACGGGCGCGCGCTGCCGGCTCGGCGGGCGAGGTCGCGAGTGGGAGAGGCCCTGCCCGCAGGTGGACACGCGGGCACCCGCAGCTCGTCGACAGGGTTAGGGAAGGGGGGGAGGGGATAGAGCCCCGTCGGGCTCGTCGACCCGCGGCTCCTGGCGGCTCTGCGGCCGAGTTAGGGAAGGGGGGGGAGGGGCAGACTCCCTACCAGGCGGGCGACGCGCGCGCGCTGGCGGCTGGGCGCCATAGGTCGCGAGTGCGAGAGGCCCGGCCGACAGGTGGACACGCGGGCACCGCCAGCTCGGCGGCAGAGTGAGGGAAGGGGGGGGAGGGGCAGACACCCTGACACCCGGGCGACGGGCGCGCGCTGGCGGCTCGGCGGGCGAGGTCGCGAGTGGGAGAGGCCCGGCCGACAGCTGGACCCGCGGGCACCGCCAGCTCGGCGGCAGAGTGAGGGAAGGAGGGAGGAGGGGCGGAGTCCCTGCCAGGCGGGCGACGCGCGCGCGCTGGCGGCTCGGCGGCAGAGGTCGCGAGTGCGAGAGGCCCGGCCGACAGGTGGACACGCGGGCACCGCCAGCTCGGCGGCAGAGTGAGGGAAGGAGGGAGGAGGGGCAGACACCCTGACACCCGGGCGACGGGCGCGCGCTGGCGGCTCGGCGCCAGAGGTCGCGAGTGCGAGAGGCCCGGCCGACAGCTGGACCCGCGGGCAACGCCAGCTCGGCGGCAGAGTGAGGGAAGTAGGGAGGAGGGGCGGAGTCCCTGCCAGGCGGGCGACAAGCGCGCGCTGGCGGCTCGGCGGCAGAGGTCGCGAGTGCGAGAGGCCCGGCCGACAGGTGGACACGCGGGCACCGCCAGCTCGGCGGCAGAGTGAGGGAAGGGGGGGAGGGGCAGACAGCCTGACAACCGGGCGACGGGCGCGCGCTGGCGCCTCGGCGGGCGAGGTCGCGAGTGGGAGAGGCCCTGCCCGCAGGTGGACACGCGGGCACCCGCAGCTCGTCGAGAGTTAGGGAAGGGGGGAAGTCAGGGAAGGGGGGGAGGGGATAGAACCCCGTCGGGCTCGTCGACCCGCGGCTCCAAGCGGCTCTGCGGCCGAGTTAGGGGAGGAGTGGGGGAGGGGCAGACAGCCTGACAGCCGGGCGACGGGCGCGCGCTGGCGGCTCGGCGGGCGAGGTCGCGAGTGGGAGAGGCCCTGCCCGCAGGTGGACCCGCGGGCACCCGCAGCTCGTCGACACGGTTAGGGAAGGGGGGGAGGGGATAGAGCCCCGTCGGGCTCGTCGACCCGCGGCTCCTGGCGGCTCTGCTGCCGAGTTAGGGAAGGGGGGGGAGGGGCAGACTCCCTGCCAGGCGGGCGACGCGCGCGCGCTGGCGGCTGGGCGCCATAGGTCGCGAGTGCGAGAGGCCCGGCCGACAGGTGGACACGCGGGCACCGCCAGCTCGGCGGCAGAGTGAGGGAAGGGGGGGAGGGGCAGACACCCTGACAACCGGGCGACGGGCGCGCGCTGGCGGCTCGGCGGGCGAGGTCGCGAGTGGGAGAGGCCCGGCCGACAGCTGGACCCGCGGGCACCGCCAGCTCGGCGGCAGAGTGAGGGAAGGAGGGAGGAGGGGCGGAGTCCCTGCCAGGCGGGCGACGCGTGCCCGCTGGCGGCTCGGCGCCAGAGGTCGCGAGTGCGAGAGGCCCGGCCGACAGGTGGACACGCGGGCACCGCCAGCTCGGCGGCAGAGTGAGGGAAGGGGGGGAGGGGCAGACAGTCTGACAACCGGGCGACGGGCGCGCGCTGGCGCCTCGGCTGGCGAGGTCGCGAGTGGGAGAGGCCCTGCCCGCAGGTGGACACGCGGGCACCCGCAGCTCGTCGAGAGTTAGGGAAGGGGGGAAGTCAGGGAAGGGGGGGAGGGGATAGAACCCCGTCGGGCTCGTCGACCCGCGGCTCCTGGCGGCTCTGCGGCCGAGTTAGGGGAGGAGTGGGGGAGGGGCAGACAGCCTGACAGCCGGGCGACGGGCGCGCGCTGGCGGCTCGGCGGGCGAGGTCGCGAGTGGGAGAGGCCCTGCCCGCAGGTGGACCCGCGGGCACCCGCAGCTCGTCGACAGGGTTAGGGAAGGGGGGGAGTCAGGGAAGGGGGGGAGGGGCAGACAGCCTGACAGCCGGGCGACGGGCGCGCGCTGGCGGCTCGGTGGGCGAGGTCGCGAGTGGGAGAGGCCCTGCCCGCAGGTGCACCCGCGGGCACCCGCAGCTCGTCGACAGGGTTAGGGAAGGGGGGGAATTAGGGAAGGGGGGGAGGGGCTAGAACCCCTTCGGGCTCGTCGACCCGCGGCTCCAAGCGGCTCTGCGGCCGAGTTAGGGGAGGAGGGGGGGAGGGGCAGACAGCCTGACAGCCGCGCGACGTGCGCGCGCTGCCGGCTCGGCGGGCGAGGTCGCGAGTGGGAGAGGCCCTGCCCGCAGGTGGACCCGCGGGCACCCGCAGCTCGTCGACAGGGTTAGGGAAGGGGCGGAGGGGATAGAGCCCCGTCGGGCTCGTCGACCCGCGGCTCCTGGCGGCTCTGCGGCCGAGTTAGGGAAGGGGGGGGAGGGGCAGACTCCCTGCCAGGCGGGCGACGCGCGCGCGCTGGCGGCTGGGCGCCATAGGTCGCGAGTGCGAGAGGCCCGGCCGACAGGTGGACACGCGGGCACCGCCAGCTCGGCGGCAGAGTGAGGGAAGGGGGGGGAGGGGCAGACACCCTGACACCCGGGCGACGGGCGCGCGCTGGCGGCTCGGCGGGCGAGGTCGCGAGTGGGAGAGGCCCGGCCGACAGCTGGACCCGCGGGCACCGCCAGCTCGGCGGCAGAGTTAGGGAAGGAGGGAGGAGGGGCGGAGTCCCTGCCAGGCGGGCGACGCGCGCGCGCTGGCGGCTCGGCGGCAGAGGTCGCGAGTGCGAGAGGCCCGGCCGACAGGTGGACACGCGGGCACCGCCAGCTCGGCGGCAGAGTGAGGGAAGGGGGGGAGGGGCAGACAGCCTGACAACCGGGCGACGGGCGCGCGCTGGCGCCTCGGCTGGCGAGGTCGCGAGTGGGAGAGGCCCTGCCCGCAGGTGGACACGCGGGCACCCGCAGCTCGTCGAGAGTTAGGGAAGGGGGGAAGTCAGGGAAGGGGGGGAGGGGATAGAACCCCGTCGGGCTCGTCGACCCGCGGCTCCTGGCGGCTCTGCGGCCGAGTTAGGGGAGGAGTGGGGGAGGGGCAGACAGCCTGACAGCCGGGCGACGGGGACGCGCTGGCGGCTCGGCGGGCGAGGTCGCGAGTGGGAGAGGCCCGGCCGGCAGGTGGACCCGCAGGCACCCGCAGCTCGTCGACAGGGTTAGGGAAGGGGGGGAGGGGATAGAGCCCCGTCGGGCTCGTCGACCCGCGGCTCCTGGCGGCTCTGCGGCCGAGTTAGGGGAGGAGGGGGGGAGGGGCAGTCAGCCTGACAGCCGGGGGACGCGCGCGCGCTGCCGGCTCGGCGGGCGAGGTCGCGAGTGGGAGAGGCCCGGCAGACAGGTGGACACGCGGGCACCGCCAGCTCGTCGACAGAGTGAGGGAAGGAGGGAGGAGGGGCAGAGTCCCTGCCAGGCTGGCGACGCGCGCGTGCCGGCGTCTCGGCGGCAGGGGTCGCGAGTGCGAGAGGCCCGGCCGACAGGTGGACCCGCGGGCACCGCCAGCTCGTCGACAGAGTGAGGGAAGGAGGGAGGAGGGGCGGAGTCCCTGCCAGGCGGGCGACGCGCGCGCGCTGGCGGCTCGGCGGCAGAGGTCGCGAGTGCGAGAGGCCCGGCCGACAGGTGGACACGCGGGCACCGCCAGCTCGGCGGCAGAGTGAGGGAAGGAGGGAGGAGGGGCGGAGTCCCTGCCAGGCGGGCGACGCGCGCGCGCTGGCGGCTCGGCGACAGAGGTCGCGAGTGCGAGAGGCCCGGCCGACAGGTGGACACGCGGGCACCGCCAGCTCGGCGGCAGAGTGAGGGAAGGGGGGGAGGGGCAGACAGCCTGACAACCGGGCGACGGGCGCGCGCTGGCGCCTCGGCGGGCGAGGTCGCGAGTGGGAGAGGCCCTGCCCGCAGGTGGACACGCGGGCACCCGCAGCTCGTCGAGAGTTAGGGAAGGGGGGAAGTCAGGGAAGGGGGGGAGGGGATAGAACCCCGTCGGGCTCGTCGACCCGCGGCTCCTGGCGGCTCTGCGGCCGAGTTAGGGGAGGAGGGGGGGAGGGGCAGACAGCCTGACAGCCGGGCGACGGGCGCGCGCTGGCGGCTCGGCGGGCGAGGTCGCGAGTGGGAGAGGCCCTGCCCGCAGGTGGACCCGCGGGCACCCGCAGCTCGTCGACAGGGTTAGGGAAGGGGGGGAGGGGATAGAGCCCCGTCGGGCTCGTCGACCCGCGGCTCCTGGCGGCTCTGCGGCCGAGTTAGGGAAGGGGGGGGAGGGGCAGACTCCCTGCCAGGCGGGCGACGCGCGCGCGCTGGCGGCTGGGCGCCATAGGTCGCGAGTGCGAGAGGCCCGGCCGACAGGTGGACACGCGGGCACCGCCAGCTCGGCGGCAGAGTGAGGGAAGGGGGGGGAGGGGCAGACACCCTGACACCCGGGCGACGGGCGCGCGCTGGCGGCTCGGCGGGCGAGGTCGCGAGTGGGAGAGGCCCGGCCGACAGCTGGACCCGCGGGCACCGCCAGCTCGGCGGCAGAGTGAGGGAAGGAGGGAGGAGGGGCGGAGTCCCTGCCAGGCGGGCGACGCGCGCGCGCTGGCGGCTCGGCGGCAGAGGTCGCGAGTGCGAGAGGCCCGGCCGACAGGTGGACACGCGGGCACCGCCAGCTCGGCGGCAGAGTGAGGGAAGGAGGGAGGAGGGGCAGACACCCTGACACCCGGGCGACGGGCGCGCGCTGGCGGCTCGGCGCCAGAGGTCGCGAGTGCGAGAGGCCCGGCCGACAGCTGGACCCGCGGGCACCGCCAGCTCGGCGGCAGAGTGAGGGAAGTAGGGAGGAGGGGCGGAGTCCCTGCCAGGCGGGCGACAAGCGCGCGCTGGCGGCTCGGCGGCAGAGGTCGCGAGTGCGAGAGGCCCGGCCGACAGGTGGACACGCGGGCACCGCCAGCTCGGCGGCAGAGTGAGGGAAGGGGGGGAGGGGCAGACAGCCTGACAACCGGGCGACGGGCGCGCGCTGGCGCCTCGGCGGGCGAGGTCGCGAGTGGGAGAGGCCCTGCCCGCAGGTGGACACGCGGGCACCCGCAGCTCGTCGAGAGTTAGGGAAGGGGGGAAGTCAGGGAAGGGGGGGAGGGGATAGAACCCCGTCGGGCTCGTCGACCCGCGGCTCCTGGCGGCTCTGCGGCCGAGTTAGGGGAGGAGTGGGGGAGGGGCAGACAGCCTGACAGCCGGGCGACGGGCGCGCGCTGGCGGCTCGGCGGGCGAGGTCGCGAGTGGGAGAGGCCCTGCCCGCAGGTGGACCCGCGGGCACCCGCAGCTCGTCGACAGGGTTAGGGAAGGGGGGGAGGGGATAGAGCCCCGTCGGGCTCGTCGACCCGCGGCTCCTGGCGGCTCTGCTGCCGAGTTAGGGAAGGGGGGGGAGGGGCAGACTCCCTGCCAGGCGGGCGACGCGCGCGCGCTGGCGGCTGGGCGCCATAGGTCGCGAGTGCGAGAGGCCCGGCCGACAGATGGACACGCGGGCACCGCCAGCTCGGCGGCAGAGTGAGGGAAGGGGGGGAGGGGCAGACACCCTGACAACCGGGCGACGGGCGCGCGCTGGCGGCTCGGCGGGCGAGGTCGCGAGTGGGAGAGGCCCGGCCGACAGCTGGACCCGCGGGCACCGCCAGCTCGGCGGCAGAGTGAGGGAAGGAGGGAGGAGGGGCGGAGTCCCTGCCAGGCGGGCGACGCGTGCCCGCTGGCGGCTCGGCGCCAGAGGTCGCGAGTGCGAGAGGCCCGGCCGACAGGTGGACACGCGGGCACCGCCAGCTCGGCGGCAGAGTGAGGGAAGGGGGGGAGGGGCAGACAGCCTGACAACCGGGCGACGGGCGCGCGCTGGCGCCTCGGCTGGCGAGGTCGCGAGTGGGAGAGGCCCTGCCCGCAGGTGGACACGCGGGCACCCGCAGCTCGTCGAGAGTTAGGGAAGGGGGGAAGTCAGGGAAGGGGGGGAGGGGATAGAACCCCGTCGGGCTCGTCGACCCGCGGCTCCTGGCGGCTCTGCGGCCGAGTTAGGGGAGGAGTGGGGGAGGGGCAGACAGCCTGACAGCCGGGCGACGGGCGCGCGCTGGCGGCTCGGCGGGCGAGGTCGCGAGTGGGAGAGGCCCTGCCCGCAGGTGGACCCGCGGGCACCCGCAGCTCGTCGACAGGGTTAGGGAAGGGGGGGAGTCAGGGAAGGGGGGGAGGGGCAGACAGCCTGACAGCCGGGCGACGGGCGCGCGCTGGCGGCTCGGTGGGCGAGGTCGCGAGTGGGAGAGGCCCTGCCCGCAGGTGCACCCGCGGGCACCCGCAGCTCGTCGACAGGGTTAGGGAAGGGGGGGAATTAGGGAAGGGGGGGAGGGGCTAGAACCCCTTCGGGCTCGTCGACCCGCGGCTCCAAGCGGCTCTGCGGCCGAGTTAGGGGAGGAGGGGGGGAGGGGCAGACAGCCTGACAGCCGCGCGACGGGCGCGCGCTGCCGGCTCGGCGGGCGAGGTCGCGAGTGGGAGAGGCCCTGCCCGCAGGTGGACCCGCGGGCACCCGCAGCTCGTCGACAGGGTTAGGGAAGGGGCGGAGGGGATAGAGCCCCGTCGGGCTCGTCGACCCGCGGCTCCTGGCGGCTCTGCGGCCGAGTTAGGGAAGGGGGGGGAGGGGCAGACTCCCTGCCAGGCGGGCGACGCGCGCGCGCTGGCGGCTGGGCGCCATAGGTCGCGAGTGCGAGAGGCCCGGCCGACAGGTGGACACGCGGGCACCGCCAGCTCGGCGGCAGAGTGAGGGAAGGGGGGGGAGGGGCAGACACCCTGACACCCGGGCGACGGGCGCGCGCTGGCGGCTCGGCGGGCGAGGTCGCGAGTGGGAGAGGCCCTGCCCGCAGGTGCACCCGCGGGCACCCGCAGCTCGTCGACAGGGTTAGGGAAGGGGGGGAGTTAGGGAAGGGGGGGAGGGGCTAGAACCCCGTCGGGCTCGTCGACCCGCGGCTCCAAGCGGCTCTGCGGCCGAGTTAGGGGAGGAGGGGGGGAGGGGCAGACAGCCTGACAGCCGGGCGACGGGCGCGCGCTGCCGGCTCGGCGGGCGAGGTCGCGAGTGGGAGAGGCCCTGCCCGCAGGTGGACCCGCGGGCACCCGCAGCTCGTCGACAGGGTTAGGGAAGGGGGGGAGGGGCAGACACCCTGACAACCGGGCGACGGGCGCGCGCTGGCGGCTCGGCGGCAGAGGTCGCGAGTGCGAGAGGCCCGGCGGACAGGTGGACACGCGGGCACCGCCAGCTCGGCGGCAGAGTGAGGGAAGGGGGGGGAGGGGCAGACACCCTGACAACCGGGCGACGGGCGCGTGCTGGCGGCTCGGCGGGCGAGGTCGCGAGTGGGAGAGGCCCGGCCGACAGCTGGACCCGCGGGCACCGCCAGCTCGGCGGCAGAGTGAGGGAAGGAGGGAGGAGGGGCAGAGTCCCTGCCAGGCTGGCGACGCGCGCGTGCCGGCGTCTCGGCGGCAGGGGTCGCGAGTGCGAGAGGCCCGGCCGACAGGTGGACCCGCGGGCACCGCCAGCTCGTCGACAGAGTGAGGGAAGGAGGGAGGAGGGGCAGAGTCCCTGCCAGGCTGGCGACGCGCGCGTGCCGGCGTCTCGGCGGCAGGGGTCGCGAGTGCGAGAGGCCCGGCCGACAGGTGGACCCGCGGGCACCGCCAGCTCGTCGACAGAGTGAGGGAAGGAGGGAGGAGGGGCAGAGTCCCTGCCAGGCGGGCGACGCGCGCGCGCTGGCGGCTCGGCGAGAGAGGTCGCGAGTGCGAGAGGCCCGGCCGACAGGTGGACACGCGGGCACCGCCAGCTCGGCGGCAGAATGAGGGAAGGGGGGGGAGGCGCAGACAGCCTGACAGCCGGGCGACGGGCGAGCGCTGGCGGCTCGGCGGGCGAGGTCGCGAGTGGGAGAGGCCCTGCCCGCAGGTGGACACGCGGGCACCCGCAGCTCGTCGAGAGTTAGGGAAGGGGGGGAGTTAGGGAAGGGGGGGAGGGGATAGAACCCCGTCGGGCTCGTCGACCCGCGGCTCCAAGCGGCTCTGCGGCCGAGTTAGGGGAGGAGGGGGGGAGGGGCAGACAGCCTGACAGCCGGGCGACGGGCGCGCGCTGCCGGCTCGGCGGGCGAGGTCGCGAGTGGGAGAGGCCCTGCCCGCAGGTGGACCCGCGGGCACCCGCAGCTCGTCGACAGGGTTAGGGAAGGGGGGGAGGGGATAGAGCCCCGTCGGGCTCGTCGACCCGCGGCTCCTGGCGGCTCTGCGGCCGAGTTAGGGAAGGGGGGGGAGGGGCAGACTCCCTGCCAGGCGGGCGACGCGCGCGCGCTGGCGGCTCGGCGCCAGAGGTCGCGAGTGCGAGAGGCCCGGCCGACAGGTGGACACGCGGGCTCCGCCAGCTCGGCGGCAGAGTGAGGGAAGGGGGGGGAGGGGCAGACACCCTGACAACCGGGCCAAGGGCGCGTGCTGGCGGCTCGGCGGGCGAGGTCGCGAGTGGGAGAGGCCCGGCCGACAGGTGGACACGCGGGCACCGCCAGCTCGGCGGCAGAGTGAGGGAAGGAGGGGGAGGGGCAGACACCCTGACAACCGGGCGACGGGCGCGTGCTGGCGGCTCGGCGGGCGAGGTCGCGAGTGGGAGAGGCCCGGCCGACAGCTGGACCCGCGGGCACCACCAGCTCGGCGGCAGAGTGAGGGAAGGAGGGAGGAGGGGCGGAGTCCCTGCCAGGCGGGCGACGCGCGCGCGCTGGCGGCTCGGCGGCAGAGGTCGCGAGTGCTAGAGGCCCGGCCGACAGGTGGACACGCGGGCACCGCCAGCTCGGCGGCAGAGTGAGGGAAGGGGGGGAGGGGCAGACAGCCTGACAGCCGGGCGACGGGCGCGCGCTGGCGGCTCGGCGGGCGAGGTCGCGAGTGGGAGAGGCCCTGCCCGCAGGTGGACCCGCGGGCACCCGCAGCTCGTCGAGAGTTAGGGAAGGGGGGAAGTCAGGGAAGGGGGGGAGGGGATAGAACCCCGTCGGGCTCGTCGACCCGCGGCTCCAAGCGGCTCTGCGGCCGAGTTAGGGGAGGAGTGGGGGAGGGGCAGACAGCCTGACAGCCGGGCGACGGGCGCGCGCTGGCGGCTCGGCGGGCGAGGTCGCGAGTGGGAGAGGCCCTGCCCGCAGGTGCACCCGCGGCACCCGCAGCTCGTCGACAGGGTTAGGGAAGAGGGGGAGTTAGGGAAGGTGGGGAGGGGCTAGAACCCCGTCGGGCTCGTCGACCCGCGGCTCCAAGCGGCTCTGCGGCCGAGTTAGGGGAGGAGGGGGGGAGGGCCAGACAGCCTGACAGCCGGGCGACGGGCGCGCGCTGCCGGCTCGGCGGGCGAGGTCGCGAGTGGGAGAGGCCCTGCCCGCAGGTGGACCCGCGGGCACCCGCAGCTCGTCGTCAGGGTTAGGGAAGGGGGGGAGGGGATAGAGCCCCGTCGGGCTCGTCGACCCGCGGCTCCTGGCGGCTCTGCGGCCGAGTTAGGGAAGGGGGGGGAGGGGCAGACTCCCTGCCAGGCGGGCGACGCGCGCGCGCTGGCGGCTGGGCGCCATAGGTCGCGAGTGCGAGAGGCCCGGCCGACAGGTGGACACGCGGGCACCGCCAGCTCGGCGGCAGAGTGAGGGAAGGGGGGGGAGGGGCAGACACCCTGACACCCGGGCGACGGGCGCGCGCTGGCGGCTCGGCGGGCGAGGTCGCGAGTGGGAGAGGCCCGGCCGACAGCTGGACCCGCGGGCACCGCCAGCTCGGCGGCAGAGTGAGGGAAGGAGGGAGGAGGGGCGGAGTCCCTGCCAGGCGGGCGACGCGCGCGCGCTGGCGGCTCGGCGGCAGAGGTCGCGAGTGCGAGAGGCCCGGCCGACAGGTGGACACGCGGGCACCGCCAGCTCGGCGGCAGAGTGAGGAAAGGAGGGAGGAGGGGCGGAGTCCCTGCCAGGCGGGCGACGCGCGCGCGCTGGCGCTCGGCACCAGAGGTCGCGAGTGCGAGAGGCCCGGCCGACAGGTGGACACGCGGGCACCGCCAGCTCGGCGGCAGAGTGAGGGAAGGGGGGGAGGGGCAGACAGCCTGACAGCCGGGCGACGGGCGCGCGCTGGCGGCTCGGCGGGCGAGGTCGCGAGTGGGAGAGGCCCTGCCCGCAGGTGGACCCGCGGGCACCCGCAGCTCGTCGACAGGGTTAGGGAAGGGGGGGAGGGGATAGAGCCCCGTCGGGCTCGTCGACCCGCGGCTCCTGGCGGCTCTGCGGCCGAGTTAGGGAAGGGGGGGGAGGGGCAGACTCCCTGGAAGGCGGGAAACGCGCGCGCGCTGGCGGCTGGGCGCCATAGGTCGCGAGTGCGAGAGGCCCGGCCGACAGGTGGACACGCGGGCACCGCCAGCTCGGCGGCAGAGTGAGGGAAGGGGGGGAGGGGCAGACACCCTGACAACCGGGCGACGGGCGCGCGCTGGCGGCTCGGCGTGCGAGGTCGCGAGTGGGAGAGGCCCGGCCGACAGCTGGACCCGCGGGCACCGCCAGCTCGGCGGCAGAGTGAGGGAAGGAGGGAGGAGGGGCGGAGGCCCTGCCAGGCGGGCGACGCGCGCGCGCTGGCGGCTCGGCGCCAGAGGTCGCGAGTGCGAGAGGCCCGGCCGACAGGTGGACACGCGGGCACCGCCAGCTCGTCGACAGAGTGAGGGAAGGAGGGAGGAGGGGCAGAGTCCCTGCCAGGCTGGCGACGCGCGCGTGCCGGCGTCTCGGCGGCAGGGGTCGCGAGTGCGAGAGGCCCGGCCGACAGGTGGACCCGCGGGCACCGCCAGCTCGTCGACAGAGTGAGGGAAGGAGGGAGGAGGGGCAGAGTCCCTGCCAGGCTGGCGACGCGCGCGTGCCGGCGTCTCGGCGGCAGGGGTCGCGAGTGCGAGAGGCCCGGCCGACAGGTGGACCCGCGGGCACCGCCAGCTCGTCGACAGAGTGAGGGAAGGAGGGAGGAGGGGCAGAGTCCCTGCCAGGCGGGCGACGCGCGCGCGCTGGCGGCTCGGCGACAGAGGTCGCGAGTGCGAGAGGCCCGGCCGACAGGTGGACACGCGGGCACCGCCAGCTCGGCGGCAGAATGAGGGAAGGGGGGGGAGGCGCAGACAGCCTGACAGCCGGGCGACGGGCGAGCGCTGGCGGCTCGGCGGGCGAGGTCGCGAGTGGGAGAGGCCCTGCCCGCAGGTGGACACGCGGGCACCCGCAGCTCGTCGAGAGTTAGGGAAGGGGGGGAGTTAGGGAAGGGGGGGAGGGGATAGAACCCCGTCGGGCTCGTCGACCCGCGGCTCCTGGCGGCTCTGCGGCCGAGTTAGGGGAGGAGTGGGGGAGGGGCAGACAGCCTGACAGCCGGGCGACGGGCGCGCGCTGCCGGCTCGGCGGGCGAGGTCGCGAGTGGGAGAGGCCCTGCCCGCAGGTGGACCCGCGGGCACCCGCAGCTCGTCGACAGGGTTAGGGAAGGGGGGGAGGGGATAGAGCCCCGTCGGGCTCGTAGACCCGCGGCTCCTGGCGCTCTGCGGCCGAGTTAGGGAAGGGGGGGAGGGGCAGACTCCTGCCAGGCGGGCGACGCGCGCGCGCTGGCGGCTGGCCGCCATAGGTCGCGAGTGCGAGAGGCCCGGCCGACAGGTGGACACGCGGGCACCGCCAGCTCGGCGGCAGAGTGAGGGAAGGGGGGGGAGGGGCAGACACCCTGACAACCGGGCGACGGGCGCGCGCTGGCGGCTCGGCGGGCGAGGTCGCGAGTGGGAGAGGCCCGGCCGACAGCTGGACCCGCGGGCACCGACAGCTCGGCGGCAGAGTGAGGGAAGGAGGGAGGAGGGGCGGAGTCCCTGCCAGGCGGGCGACGCGCGCGCGCTGGCGGCTGGGCGCCATAGGTCGCGAGTGCGAGAGGCCCGGCCGACAGGTGGACACGCGGGCACCGCCAGCTCGGCGGCAGAGTGAGGGAAGGGGGGGGAGGGGCAGACACCCTGACACCCGGGCGACGGGCGCGCGCTGGCGGCTCGGCGGGCGAGGTCGCGAGTGCGAGAGGCCCGGCCGACAGGTGGACACGCGGGCACCGCCATCTCGGCGGCAGAGTGAGGGAAGGAGGGAGGAGCGGCAGACACCCTGACACCCGGGCGACGGGCGCGCGCTGGCGGCTCGGCGCCAGAGGTCGCGAGTGCGAGAGGCCCGGCCGACAGCTGGACCCGCGGGCACCGCCAGCTCGGCGGCAGAGTGAGGGAAGGAGGGAGGAGGGGCGGAGTCCCTGCCAGGCGGGCGACGCGCGCGCGCTGGCGGCTCGGCGGCAGAGGTCGCGAGTTCGAGAGGCCCGGCCGACAGGTGGACACGCGGGCACCGCCAGCTCGGCGGCAGAGTGAGGGAAGGGGGGGAGGGGCAGACAGCCTGACAACCGGGCGACGGGCGCGCGCTGGCGCCTCGGCGGGCGAGGTCGCGAGTGGGAGAGGCCCTGCCCGCAGGTGGACACGCGGGCACCCGCAGCTCGTCGAGAGTTAGGGAAGGGGGGAAGTCAGGGAAGGGGGGGGGGGATAGAACCCCGTCGGGCTCGTCGACCCGCGGCTCCTGGCGGCTCTGCGGCCGAGTTAGGGGAGGAGTGGGGGAGGGGCAGACAGCCTGACAGCCGGGCGACGGGCGCGCGCTGGCGGCTCGGCGGGCGAGGTCGCGAGTGGGAGAGGCCCTGCCGGCAGGTGGACCCGCGGGCACCCGCAGCTCGTCGACAGGGTTAGGGAAGGGGGGGAGTCAGGGAAGGGGGGGAGGGGCAGACAGCCTGAGAGCCGGGCGACGGGCGCGCGCTGGCGGCTCGGCGGGCGAGGTCGCGAGTGGGAGAGGCCCTGCCCGCAGGTGCACCCGCGGGCACCCGCAGCTCGTCGACAGGGTTAGGGAAGGGGGGGAGTTAGGGAAGGGGGGGAGGGGCTAGAACCCCGTCGGGCTCGTCGACCCGCGGCTCCAAGCGGCTCTGCGGCCGAGTTAGGGGAGGAGGGGGGGAGGGGCAGACAGCCTGACAGCCGGGCGACGGGCGCGCGCTGCCGGCTCGGCGGGCGAGGTCGCGAGTGGGAGAGGCCCTGCCCGCAGGTGGACCCGCGGGCACCCGCAGCTCGTCGACAGGGTTAGGGAAGGGGGGGACGGGATAGAGCCCCGTCGGGCTCGTCGACCCGCGGCTCCTGGCGGCTCTGCGGCCGAGTTAGGGAAGGGGGGGGAGGGGCAGACTCCCTGCCAGGCGGGCGACGCGCGCGCGCTGGCGGCTGGGCGCCATAGGTCGCGAGTGCGAGAGGCCCGGCCGACAGATGGACACGCGGGCACCGCCAGCTCGGCGGCAGAGTGAGGGAAGGGGGGGAGGGGCAGACACCCTGACACCCGGGCGACGGGCGCGCGCTGGCGGCTCGGCGGGCGAGGTCGCGAGTGCGAGAGGCCCGGCCGACAGCTGGACCCGCGGGCACCGCCAGCTCGGCGGCAGAGTGAGGGAAGGAGGGAGGAGGGGCGGAGTCCCTGCCAGGCGGGCGACAAGCGCGCGCTGGCGGCTCGGCGGCAGAGGTCGCGAGTTCGAGAGGCCCGGCCGACAGGTGGACACGCGGGCACCGCCAGCTCGGCGGCAGAGTGAGGGAAGGGGGGGAGGGGCAGACAGCCTGACAACCGGGCGACGGGCGCGCGCTGGCGCCTCGGCGGGCGAGGTCGCGAGTGGGAGAGGCCCTGCCCGCAGGTGGACACGCGGGCACCCGCAGCTCGTGGAGAGTTAGGGAAGGGGGGAAGTCAGGGAAGGGGGGGAGGGGATAGAACCCCGTCGGGCTCGTCGACCCGCGGCTCCTGGCGGCTCTGCGGCCGAGTTAGGGGAGGAGTGGGGGAGGGGCAGACAGCCTGACAGCCGGGCGACGGGCGCGCGCTGGCGGCTCGGCGGGCGAGGTCGCGAGTGGGAGAGGCCCTGCCCGCAGGTGGACCCGCGGGCACCCGCAGCTCGTCGACAGGGTTAGGGAAGGGGGGGAGGGGATAGAGCCCCGTCGCGCTCGTCGACCCGCGGCTCCTGGCGGCTCTGCGGCCGAGTTAGGGAAGGGGGGGGAGGGGCAGACTCCCTGCCAGGCGGGCGACGCGCGCGCGCTGGCGGCTGGGCGCCATAGGTCGCGAGTGCGAGAGGCCCGGCCGACAGGTGGACACGCGGGCACCGCCAGCTCGGCGGCAGAGTGAGGGAAGGGGGGGGAGGGGCAGACACCCTGACAACCGGGCGACGGGCGCGCGCTGGCGGCTCGGCGGGCGAGGTCGCGAGTGGGAGAGGCCTGGCCGACAGCTGCACCCGCGGGCACCGCCAGCTCGGCGGCAGAGTGAGGGAAGGAGGGAGGAGGGGCGGAGTCCCTGCCAGGCGGGCGACGCGCGCGCGCTGGCGGCTCGGCGGCAGAGGTCGCGAGTGCGAGAGGCCCGGCCGACAGGTGGACACGCGGGCACCGCCAGCTCGGCGGCAGAGTGAGGGAAGGAGGGAGGAGGGGCGGAGTCCCTGCCAGGCGGGCGACGCGCGCGCGCTGGCGGCTCGGCGCCAGAGGTCGCGAGTGCGAGAGGCCCGGCCGACAGGTGGACACGCGGGCACCGCCAGCTCGGCGGCAGAGTGAGGGAAGGGGGGGAGGGGCAGACAGCCTGACAACCGGGCGACGGGCGCGCGCTGGCGCCTCGGCTGGCGAGGTCGCGAGTGGGAGAGGCCCTGCCCACAGGTGGACACGCGGGCACCCGCAGCTCGTCGAGAGTTAGGGAAGGGGGTAAGTCAGGGAAGGGGGGGGCGATAGAACCCCGTCGGGCTCGTCGACCCGCGGCTCCTGGCGGCTCTGCGGCCGAGTTAGGGGAGGAGTGGGGGAGGGGCAGACAGCCTGACAGCCGGGCGACGGGCGCGCGCTGGCGTCTCGGCGGGCGAGGTCGCGAGTGGGAGAGGCCCTGCCCGCAGGTGGACCCGCGGGCACCCGCAGCTCGTCGACAGGGTTAGGGAAGGGGGGGAGTCAGGGAAGGGGGGGAGGGGCAGACAGCCTGACAGCCGGGCGAGGGGCGCGCGCTGGCGGCTCGGCGGGCGAGGTCGCGAGTGGGAGAGGCCCTGCCCGCAGGTGCACCTGCGGGCACCCGCAGCTCGTCGACAGGGTTAGGGAAGGGGGGGAGTCAGGGAAGGGGGGGAGGGGCAGACAGCCTGACAGCCGGGCGACGGGCGCGCGCTGGCGGCTCGGCGGGCGAGGTCGCGAGTGGGAGAGGCCCTGCCCGCAGGTGCACCCGCGGGCACCCGCAGCTCGTCGACAGGGTTAGGGAAGGGGGGGAGTTAGGGAAGGGGGGGAGGGGCTAGAACCCCGTCGGGCTCGTCGACCCGCGGCTCCAAGCGGCTCTGCGGCCGAGTTAGGGGAGGAGGGGGGAGGGGCAGACAGCCTGACAGCCGGGCGACGGGCGCGCGCTGCCGGCTCGGCGGGCGAGGTCGCGAGTGGGAGAGGCCCTGCCCGCAGGTGGACCCGCGGGCACCCGCAGCTCGTCGACAGGGTTAGGGAAGGGGGGGAGGGGATAGAGCCCCGTCGGGCTCGTCGACCCGCGGCTCCTGGCGGCTCTGCGGCCGAGTTAGGGAAGGGGGGGGAGGGGCAGACTCCCTGCCAGGCGGGCGACGCGCGCGCGCTGGCGGCTGGGCGCCATAGGTCGCGAGTGCGAGAGGCCCGGCCGACAGGTGGACACGCGGGCACCGCCAGCTCGGCGGCAGAGTGAGGGAAGGGGGGGAGGGGCAGACACCCTGACACCCGGGCGACGGGCGCGCGCTGGCGGCTCGGCGGGCGAGGTCGCGAGTGGGAGAGGCCCGGCCGACAGCTGGACCCGCGGGCACCGCCAGCTCGGCGGCAGAGTGAGGGAAGGAGGGAGGAGGGGCGGAGTCCCTGCCAGGCGGGCGACGCGCGCGCGCTGGCGGCTCGGCGGCAGAGGTCGCGAGTGCGAGAGGCCCGGCCGACAGGTGGACACGCGGGCACCGCCAGCTCGGCGGCAGAGTGAGGGAAGGAGGGAGGAAGGGCAGACACCCTGACACCCGGGCGACGGGCGCGCGCTGGCGGCTCGGCGCCAGAGGTCGCGAGTGCGAGAGGCCCGGCCGACAGCTGGACCCGCGGGCACCGCCAGCTCGGCGGCAGAGTGAGGGAAGGAGGGAGGAGGGGCGGAGTCCCTGCCAGGCGGGCGACGCGCGCGCGCTGGAGGCTCGGCGGCAGAGGTCGCGAGTGCGAGAGGCCCGGCCGACAGGTGGACCCCCGGGCACCGCCAGCTCGGCGGCAGAGTGAGGGAAGGAGGGGGAGGGGCAGACACCCTGACAACCGGGCGACGGGCGCGTGCTGGCGGCTCGGCGGGCGAGGTCGCGAGTGGGAGAGGCCCGGCCGACAGCTGGACCCGCGGGCACCGCCAGCTCGGCGGCAGAGTGAGGGAAGGAGGGAGGAGGGGCGGAGTCCCTGCCAGGCGGGCGACGCGCGCGCGCTGGCGGCTCGGCGGCAGAGGTCGCGAGTGCGAGAGGCCCGGCCGACAGGTGGACACGCGGGCACCGCCAGCTCGGCGGCAGAGTGAGGGAAGGGGGGGAGGGGCAGACAGCCTGACAGCCGGGCGACGGGCGCGCGCTGGCGGCTCGGCGGGCGAGGTCGCGAGTGGGAGAGGCCCTGCCCGCAGGTGGACCCGCGGGCACCCGCAGCTCGTCGAGAGTTAGGGAAGGGGGGAAGTCAGGGAAGGGGGGGAGGGGATAGAACCCCGTCGGGCTCGTCGACCCGCGGCTCCTGGCGGCTCTGCGGCCGAGTTAGGGGAGGAGTGGGGGAGGGGCAGACAGCCTGACAGCCGGGCGACGGGCGCGCGCTGGCGGCTCGGCGGGCGAGGTCGCGAGTGGGAGAGGCCCTGCCCGCAGGTGCACCCGCGGGCACCCGCAGCTCGTCGACAGGGTTAGGGAAGGGGGGGAGGGGATAGAGCCCCGTCGGGCTCGTCGACCCGCGGCTCCTGGCGGCTCTGCGGCCGAGTTAGGGAAGGGGGGGGAGGGGCAGACTCCCTGCCAGGCGGGCGACGCGCGCGCGCTGGCGGCTCGGCGGCAGAGGTCGCGAGTGCGAGAGGCCCGGCCGACAGGTGGACACGCGGGCTCCGCCAGCTCGGCGGCAGAGTGAGGGAAGGGGGGGGAGGGGCAGACACCCTGACAACCGGGCGACGGGCGCGTGCTGGCGGCTCGGCGGGCGAGGTCGCGAGTGGGAGAGGCCCGGCCGACAGCTGGACCCGCGGGCACCGCCAGCTCGGCGGCAGAGTGAGGGAAGGGGGGGAGGGGCAGACAGCCTGACAACCGGGCGACGGGCGCGCGCTGGCGCCTCGGCTGGCGAGGTCGCGAGTGGGAGAGGCCCTGCCCGCAGGTGGACACGCGGGCACCCGCAGCTCGTCGAGAGTTAGGGAAGGGGGGAAGTCAGGGAAGGGGGGGAGGGGATAGAACCCCGTCGGGCTCGTCGACCCGCGGCTCCTGGCGGCTCTGCGGCCGAGTTAGGGGAGGAGTGGGGGAGGGGCAGACAGCCTGACAGCCGGGCGACGGGCGCGCGCTGGCGGCTCGGCGGGCGAGGTCGCGAGTGGGAGAGGCCCTGCCCGCAGGTGGACCCGCGGGCACCCGCAGCTCGTCGACAGGGTTAGGGAAGGGGGGGAGGGGATAGAGCCCCGTCGGGCTCGTCGACCCGCGGCTCCTGGCGGCTCTGCGGCCGAGTTAGGGAAGGGGGGGTAGGGGCAGACTCCCTGCCAGGCGGGCGACGCGCGCGCGCTGGCGGCTGGGCGCCATAGGTCGCGAGTGCGAGAGGCCCGGCCGACAGGTGGACACGCGGGCACCGCCAGCTCGGCGGCAGAGTGAGGGAAGGGGGGGAGGGGCAGACACCCTGACAACCGGGCGACGGGCGCGCGCTGGCGGCTCGGCGTGCGAGGTCGCGAGTGGGAGAGGCCCGGCCGACAGCTGGACCCGCGGGCACCGCCAGCTCGGCGGCAGAGTGAGGGAAGGAGGGAGGAGGGGCGGAGTCCCTGCCAGGCGGGCGACGCGCGCGCGCTAGCGGCTCGGCGGCAGAGGTCGCGAGTGCGAGAGGCCCGGCCGACAGGTGGACACGCGGGCACCGCCAGCTCGGCGGCAGAGTGAGGGAAGGAGGGAGGAGGGGCGGAGTCCCAGCCAGGCGGGCGACGCGCGCGCGCTGGCGGCTCGGCGCCAGAGGTCGCGAGTGCGAGAGGCCCGGCCGACAGGTGGACACGCGGGCACCGCCAGCTCGTCGACAGAGTGAGGGAAAGAGGGAGGAGGGGCAGAGTCCCTGCCAGGCTGGCGACGCGCGCGTGCCGGCGTCTCGGCGGCAGGGGTCGCGAGTGCGAGAGGCCCGGCCGACAGGTGGACCCGCGGGCACCGCCAGATCGTCGACAGAGTGAGGGAAGGAGGGAGGAGGGGCAGAGTCCCTGCCAGGCTGGCGACGCGCGCGTGCCGGCGTCTCGGCGGCAGGGGTCGCGAGTGCGAGAGGCCCGGCCGACAGGTGGACCCGCGGGCACCGCCAGCTCGTCGACAGAGTGAGGGAAGGAGGGAGGAGGGGCAGAGTCCCTGCCAGGCGGGCGACGCGCGCGCGCTGGCGGCTCGGCGACAGAGGTCGCGAGTGCGAGAGGCCCGGCCGACAGGTGGACACGCGGGCACCGCCAGCTCGGCGGCAGAATGAGGGAAGGGGGGGGAGGCGCAGACAGCCTGACAGCCGGGCGACGGGCGAGCGCTGGCGGATCGGCGGGCGAGGTCGCGAGTGGGAGAGGCCCTGCCCGCAGGTGGACCCGCGGGCACCCGCAGCTCGTCGAGAGTTAGGGAAGGGGGGAAGTCAGGGAAGGGGGGGAGGGGATAGAACCCCGTCGGGCTCGTCGACCCGCGGCTCCTGGCGGCTCTGCGGCCGAGTTAGGGGAGGAGTGGGGGAGGGGCAGACAGCCTGACAGCCGGGCGACGGGCGCGCGCTGGCGGCTCGGCGGGCGAGGTCGCGAGTGGGAGAGGCCCTGCCCGCAGGTGCACCCGCGGGCACCCGCAGCTCGTCGACAGGGTTAGGGAATGGGGGGAGGGGATAGAGCCCCGTCGGGCTCGTCGACCCGCGGCTCCTGGCGGCTCTGCGGCCGAGTTAGGGAAGGGGGGGGAGGGGCAGACTCCCTGCCAGGCGGGCGACGCGCGCGCGCTGGCGGCTCGGCGGCAGAGGTCGCGAGTGCGAGAGGCCCGGCCGACAGGTGGACACGCGGGCTCCGCCAGCTCGGCGGCAGAGTGAGGGAAGGGGGGGGAGGGGCAGACACCCTGACAACCGGGCGACGGGCGCGTGCTGGCGGCTCGGCGGGCGAGGTCGCGAGTGGGAGAGGCCCGGCCGACAGCTGGACCCGCGGGCACCGCCAGCTCGGCGGCAGAGTGAGGGAAGGGG
This sequence comes from Giraffa tippelskirchi, assembly GCF_054371585.1. Taxonomy (NCBI): domain Eukaryota; kingdom Metazoa; phylum Chordata; class Mammalia; order Artiodactyla; family Giraffidae; genus Giraffa; species Giraffa tippelskirchi. The sequence goes on along the minus strand of NC_137285.1, from coordinate 72,917,137 downwards.
GGGAGGGGCAGACAGCCTGACAACCGGGCGACGGGCGCGCGCTGGCGCCTCGGCTGGCGAGGTCGCGAGTGGGAGAGGCCCTGCCCGCAGGTGGACACGCGGGCACCCGCAGCTCGTCGAGAGTTAGGGAAGGGGGGAAGTCAGGGAAGGGGGGGAGGGGATAGAACCCCGTCGGGCTCGTCGACCCGCGGCTCCTGGCGGCTCTGCGGCCGAGTTAGGGGAGGAGTGGGGGAGGGGCAGACAGCCTGACAGCCGGGCGACGGGCGCGCGCTGGCGGCTCGGCGGGCGAGGTCGCGAGTGGGAGAGGCCCTGCCCGCAGGTGGACCCGCGGGCACCCGCAGCTCGTCGACAGGGTTAGGGAAGGGGGGGAGGGGATAGAGCCCCGTCGGGCTCGTCGACCCGCGGCTCCTGGCGGCTCTGCGGCCGAGTTAGGGAAGGGGGGGTAGGGGCAGACTCCCTGCCAGGCGGGCGACGCGCGCGCGCTGGGGGCTGGGCGCCATAGGTCGCGAGTGCGAGAGGCCCGGCCGACAGGTGGACACGCGGGCACCGCCAGCTCGGCGGCAGAGTGAGGGAAGGGGGGGAGGGGCAGACACCCTGACAACCGGGCGACGGGCGCGCGCTGGCGGCTCGGCGTGCGAGGTCGCGAGTGGGAGAGGCCCGGCCGACAGCTGGACCCGCGGGCACCGCCAGCTCGGCGGCAGAGTGAGGGAAGGAGGGAGGAGGGGCGGAGTCCCTGCCAGGCGGGCGACGCGCGCGCGCTGGCGGCTCGGCGGCAGAGGTCGCGAGTGCGAGAGGCCCGGCCGACAGGTGGACACGCGGGCACCGCCAGCTCGGCGGCAGAGTGAGGGAAGGAGGGAGGAGGGGCGGAGTCCCAGCCAGGCGGGCGACGCGCGCGCGCTGGCGGCTCGGCGCCAGAGGTCGCGAGTGCGAGAGGCCCGGCCGACAGGTGGACACGCGGGCACCGCCAGCTCGTCGACAGAGTGAGGGAAGGAGGGAGGAGGGGCAGAGTCCCTGCCAGGCTGGCGACGCGCGCGTGCCGGCGTCTCGGCGGCAGGGGTCGCGAGTGCGAGAGGCCCGGCCGACAGGTGGACCCGCGGGCACCGCCAGCTCGTCGACAGAGTGAGGGAAGGAGGGAGGAGGGGCAGAGTCCCTGCCAGGCTGGCGACGCGCGCGTGCCGGCGTCTCGGCGGCAGGGGTCGCGAGTGCGAGAGGCCCGGCCGACAGGTGGACCCGCGGGCACCGCCAGCTCGTCGACAGAGTGAGGGAAGGAGGGAGGAGGGGCAGAGTCCCTGCCAGGCGGGCGACGCGCGCGCGCTGGCGGCTCGGCGACAGAGGTCGCGAGTGCGAGAGGCCCGGCCGACAGGTGGACACGCGGGCACCGCCAGCTCGGCGGCAGAATGAGGGAAGGGGGGGGAGGCGCAGACAGCCTGACAGCCGGGCGACGGGCGAGCGCTGGCGGATCGGCGGGCGAGGTCGCGAGTGGGAGAGGCCCTGCCCGCAGGTGGACACGCGGGCACCCGCAGCTCGTCGAGAGTTAGGGAAGGGGGGGAGTTAGGGAAGGGGGGGAGGGGATAGAACCCCGTCGGGCTCGTCGACCCGCGGCTCCAAGCGGCTCTGCGGCCGAGTTAGGGGAGGATGGGAGGAGGGGCAGACAGCCTGACAGCCGGGCGACGGGCGCGCGCTGCCGGCTCGGCGGGCGAGGTCGCGAGTGGGAGAGGCCCTGCCCGCAGGTGGACCCGCGGGCACCCGCAGCTCGTCGACAGGGTTAGGGAAGGGGGGGAGGGGATAGAGCCCCGTCGGGCTCGTCGACCCGCGGCTCCTGGCGGCTCTGCGGCCGAGTTAGGGAAGGGGGGGGAGGGGCAGACTCCCTGCCAGGCGGGCGACGCGCGCGCGCTGGCGGCTCGGCGGCAGAGGTCGCGAGTGCGAGAGGCCCGGCCGACAGGTGGACACGCGGGCTCCGCCAGCTCGGCGGCAGAGTGAGGGAAGGGGGGGGAGGGGCAGACACCCTGACAACCGGGCGACGGGCGCGTGCTGGCGGCTCGGCGGGCGAGGTCGCGAGTGGGAGAGGCCCGGCCGACAGCTGGACCCGCGGGCACCGCCAGCTCGGCGGCAGAGTGAGGGAAGGGGAGGAGGGGCAGACAGCCTGTCAACCGGGCGACGGGCGCGCGCTGGCGCCTCGGCTGGCGAGGTCGCGAGTGGGAGAGGCCCTGCCCGCAGGTGGACACGCGGGCACCCGCAGCTCGTCGAGAGTTAGGGAAGGGGGGAAGTCAGGGAAGGGGGGGAGGGGATAGAACCCCGTCGGGCTCGTCGACCCGCGGCTCCTGGCGGCTCTGCGGCCGAGTTAGGGGAGGAGTGGGGGAGGGGCAGACAGCCTGACAGCCGGGCGACGGGCGCGCGCTGGCGGCTCGGCGGGCGAGGTCGCGAGTGGGAGAGGCCCTGCCCGCAGGTGGACCCGCGGGCACCCGCAGCTCGTCGACAGGGTTAGGGAAGGGGGGGAGGGGATAGAGCCCCGTCGGGCTCGTCGACCCGCGGCTCCTGGCGGCTCTGCGGCCGAGTTAGGGAAGGGGGGGTAGGGGCAGACTCCCTGCCAGGCGGGCGACGCGCGCGCGCTGGGGGCTGGGCGCCATAGGTCGCGAGTGCGAGAGGCCCGGCCGACAGGTGGACACGCGGGCACCGCCAGCTCGGCGGCAGAGTGAGGGAAGGGGGGGAGGGGCAGACACCCTGACAACCGGGCGACGGGCGCGCGCTGGCGGCTCGGCGTGCGAGGTCGCGAGTGGGAGAGGCCCGGCCGACAGCTGGACCCGCGGGCACCGCCAGCTCGGCGGCAGAGTGAGGGAAGGAGGGAGGAGGGGCGGAGTCCCTGCCAGGCGGGCGACGCGCGCGCGCTGGCGGCTCGGCGGCAGAGGTCGCGAGTGCGAGAGGCCCGGCCGACAGGTGGACACGCGGGCACCGCCAGCTCGGCGGCAGAGTGAGGGAAGGAGGGAGGAGGGGCGGAGTCCCAGCCAGGCGGGCGACGCGCGCGCGCTGGCGGCTCGGCGCCAGAGGTCGCGAGTGCGAGAGGCCCGGCCGACAGGTGGACACGCGGGCACCGCCAGCTCGTCGACAGAGTGAGGGAAGGAGGGAGGAGGGGCAGAGTCCCTGCCAGGCTGGCGACGCGCGCGTGCCGGCGTCTCGGCGGCAGGGGTCGCGAGTGCGAGAGGCCCGGCCGACAGGTGGACCCGCGGGCACCGCCAGCTCGTCGACAGAGTGAGGGAAGGAGGGAGGAGGGGCAGAGTCCCTGCCAGGCTGGCGACGCGCGCGTGCCGGCGTCTCGGCGGCAGGGGTCGCGAGTGCGAGAGGCCCGGCCGACAGGTGGACCCGCGGGCACCGCCAGCTCGTCGACAGAGTGAGGGAAGGAGGGAGGAGGGGCAGAGTCCCTGCCAGGCGGGCGACGCGCGCGCGCTGGCGGCTCGGCGACAGAGGTCGCGAGTGCGAGAGGCCCGGCCGACAGGTGGACACGCGGGCACCGCCAGCTCGGCGGCAGAATGAGGGAAGGGGGGGGAGGCGCAGACAGCCTGACAGCCGGGCGACGGGCGAGCGCTGGCGGATCGGCGGGCGAGGTCGCGAGTGGGAGAGGCCCTGCCCGCAGGTGGACACGCGGCACCCGCAGCTCGTCGACAGGGTTAGGGAAGAGGGGGAGTTAGGGAAGGTGGGGAGGGGCTAGAACCCCGTCGGGCTCGTCGACCCGCGGCTCCAAGCGGCTCTGCGGCCGAGTTAGGGGAGGAGGGGGGGAGGGCCAGACAGCCTGACAGCCGGGCGACGGGCGCGCGCTGCCGGCTCGGCGGGCGAGGTCGCGAGTGGGAGAGGCCCTGCCCGCAGGTGGACCCGCGGGCACCCGCAGCTCGTCGTCAGGGTTAGGGAAGGGGGGGAGGGGATAGAGCCCCGTCGGGCTCGTCGACCCGCGGCTCCTGGCGGCTCTGCGGCCGAGTTAGGGAAGGGGGGGGAGGGGCAGACTCCCTGCCAGGCGGGCGACGCGCGCGCGCTGGCGGCTGGGCGCCATAGGTCGCGAGTGCGAGAGGCCCGGCCGACAGGTGGACACGCGGGCACCGCCAGCTCGGCGGCAGAGTGAGGGAAGGGGGGGGAGGGGCAGACACCCTGACACCCGGGCGACGGGCGCGCGCTGGCGGCTCGGCGGGCGAGGTCGCGAGTGGGAGAGGCCCGGCCGACAGCTGGACCCGCGGGCACCGCCAGCTCGGCGGCAGAGTGAGGGAAGGAGGGAGGAGGGGCGGAGTCCCTGCCAGGCGGGCGACGCGCGCGCGCTGGCGGCTCGGCGGCAGAGGTCGCGAGTGCGAGAGGCCCGGCCGACAGGTGGACACGCGGGCACCGCCAGCTCGGCGGCAGAGTGAGGAAAGGAGGGAGGAGGGGCGGAGTCCCTGCCAGGCGGGCGACGCGCGCGCGCTGGCGCTCGGCACCAGAGGTCGCGAGTGCGAGAGGCCCGGCCGACAGGTGGACACGCGGGCACCGCCAGCTCGGCGGCAGAGTGAGGGAAGGGGGGGAGGGGCAGACAGCCTGACAGCCGGGCGACGGGCGCGCGCTGGCGGCTCGGCGGGCGAGGTCGCGAGTGGGAGAGGCCCTGCCCGCAGGTGGACCCGCGGGCACCCGCAGCTCGTCGACAGGGTTAGGGAAGGGGGGGAGGGGATAGAGCCCCGTCGGGCTCGTCGACCCGCGGCTCCTGGCGGCTCTGCGGCCGAGTTAGGGAAGGGGGGGGAGGGGCAGACTCCCTGGAAGGCGGGAAACGCGCGCGCGCTGGCGGCTGGGCGCCATAGGTCGCGAGTGCGAGAGGCCCGGCCGACAGGTGGACACGCGGGCACCGCCAGCTCGGCGGCAGAGTGAGGGAAGGGGGGGAGGGGCAGACACCCTGACAACCGGGCGACGGGCGCGCGCTGGCGGCTCGGCGTGCGAGGTCGCGAGTGGGAGAGGCCCGGCCGACAGCTGGACCCGCGGGCACCGCCAGCTCGGCGGCAGAGTGAGGGAAGGAGGGAGGAGGGGCGGAGGCCCTGCCAGGCGGGCGACGCGCGCGCGCTGGCGGCTCGGCGCCAGAGGTCGCGAGTGCGAGAGGCCCGGCCGACAGGTGGACACGCGGGCACCGCCAGCTCGTCGACAGAGTGAGGGAAGGAGGGAGGAGGGGCAGAGTCCCTGCCAGGCTGGCGACGCGCGCGTGCCGGCGTCTCGGCGGCAGGGGTCGCGAGTGCGAGAGGCCCGGCCGACAGGTGGACCCGCGGGCACCGCCAGCTCGTCGACAGAGTGAGGGAAGGAGGGAGGAGGGGCAGAGTCCCTGCCAGGCTGGCGACGCGCGCGTGCCGGCGTCTCGGCGGCAGGGGTCGCGAGTGCGAGAGGCCCGGCCGACAGGTGGACCCGCGGGCACCGCCAGCTCGTCGACAGAGTGAGGGAAGGAGGGAGGAGGGGCAGAGTCCCTGCCAGGCGGGCGACGCGCGCGCGCTGGCGGCTCGGCGACAGAGGTCGCGAGTGCGAGAGGCCCGGCCGACAGGTGGACACGCGGGCACCGCCAGCTCGGCGGCAGAATGAGGGAAGGGGGGGGAGGCGCAGACAGCCTGACAGCCGGGCGACGGGCGAGCGCTGGCGGCTCGGCGGGCGAGGTCGCGAGTGGGAGAGGCCCTGCCCGCAGGTGGACACGCGGGCACCCGCAGCTCGTCGAGAGTTAGGGAAGGGGGGGAGTTAGGGAAGGGGGGGAGGGGATAGAACCCCGTCGGGCTCGTCGACCCGCGGCTCCTGGCGGCTCTGCGGCCGAGTTAGGGGAGGAGTGGGGGAGGGGCAGACAGCCTGACAGCCGGGCGACGGGCGCGCGCTGCCGGCTCGGCGGGCGAGGTCGCGAGTGGGAGAGGCCCTGCCCGCAGGTGGACCCGCGGGCACCCGCAGCTCGTCGACAGGGTTAGGGAAGGGGGGGAGGGGATAGAGCCCCGTCGGGCTCGTAGACCCGCGGCTCCTGGCGGCTCTGCGGCCGAGTTAGGGAAGGGGGGGAGGGGCAGACTCCTGCCAGGCGGGCGACGCGCGCGCGCTGGCGGCTGGCCGCCATAGGTCGCGAGTGCGAGAGGCCCGGCCGACAGGTGGACACGCGGGCACCGCCAGCTCGGCGGCAGAGTGAGGGAAGGGGGGGGAGGGGCAGACACCCTGACAACCGGGCGACGGGCGCGCGCTGGCGGCTCGGCGGGCGAGGTCGCGAGTGGGAGAGGCCCGGCCGACAGCTGGACCCGCGGGCACCGACAGCTCGGCGGCAGAGTGAGGGAAGGAGGGAGGAGGGGCGGAGTCCCTGCCAGGCGGGCGACGCGCGCGCGCTGGCGGCTGGGCGCCATAGGTCGCGAGTGCGAGAGGCCCGGCCGACAGGTGGACACGCGGGCACCGCCAGCTCGGCGGCAGAGTGAGGGAAGGGGGGGGAGGGGCAGACACCCTGACACCCGGGCGACGGGCGCGCGCTGGCGGCTCGGCGGGCGAGGTCGCGAGTGCGAGAGGCCCGGCCGACAGGTGGACACGCGGGCACCGCCATCTCGGCGGCAGAGTGAGGGAAGGAGGGAGGAGCGGCAGACACCCTGACACCCGGGCGACGGGCGCGCGCTGGCGGCTCGGCGCCAGAGGTCGCGAGTGCGAGAGGCCCGGCCGACAGCTGGACCCGCGGGCACCGCCAGCTCGGCGGCAGAGTGAGGGAAGGAGGGAGGAGGGGCGGAGTCCCTGCCAGGCGGGCGACGCGCGCGCGCTGGCGGCTCGGCGGCAGAGGTCGCGAGTTCGAGAGGCCCGGCCGACAGGTGGACACGCGGGCACCGCCAGCTCGGCGGCAGAGTGAGGGAAGGGGGGGAGGGGCAGACAGCCTGACAACCGGGCGACGGGCGCGCGCTGGCGCCTCGGCGGGCGAGGTCGCGAGTGGGAGAGGCCCTGCCCGCAGGTGGACACGCGGGCACCCGCAGCTCGTCGAGAGTTAGGGAAGGGGGGAAGTCAGGGAAGGGGGGGGGGGATAGAACCCCGTCGGGCTCGTCGACCCGCGGCTCCTGGCGGCTCTGCGGCCGAGTTAGGGGAGGAGTGGGGGAGGGGCAGACAGCCTGACAGCCGGGCGACGGGCGCGCGCTGGCGGCTCGGCGGGCGAGGTCGCGAGTGGGAGAGGCCCTGCCGGCAGGTGGACCCGCGGGCACCCGCAGCTCGTCGACAGGGTTAGGGAAGGGGGGGAGTCAGGGAAGGGGGGGAGGGGCAGACAGCCTGAGAGCCGGGCGACGGGCGCGCGCTGGCGGCTCGGCGGGCGAGGTCGCGAGTGGGAGAGGCCCTGCCCGCAGGTGCACCCGCGGGCACCCGCAGCTCGTCGACAGGGTTAGGGAAGGGGGGGAGTTAGGGAAGGGGGGGAGGGGCTAGAACCCCGTCGGGCTCGTCGACCCGCGGCTCCAAGCGGCTCTGCGGCCGAGTTAGGGGAGGAGGGGGGGAGGGGCAGACAGCCTGACAGCCGGGCGACGGGCGCGCGCTGCCGGCTCGGCGGGCGAGGTCGCGAGTGGGAGAGGCCCTGCCCGCAGGTGGACCCGCGGGCACCCGCAGCTCGTCGACAGGGTTAGGGAAGGGGGGGACGGGATAGAGCCCCGTCGGGCTCGTCGACCCGCGGCTCCTGGCGGCTCTGCGGCCGAGTTAGGGAAGGGGGGGGAGGGGCAGACTCCCTGCCAGGCGGGCGACGCGCGCGCGCTGGCGGCTGGGCGCCATAGGTCGCGAGTGCGAGAGGCCCGGCCGACAGATGGACACGCGGGCACCGCCAGCTCGGCGGCAGAGTGAGGGAAGGGGGGGAGGGGCAGACACCCTGACACCCGGGCGACGGGCGCGCGCTGGCGGCTCGGCGGGCGAGGTCGCGAGTGCGAGAGGCCCGGCCGACAGCTGGACCCGCGGGCACCGCCAGCTCGGCGGCAGAGTGAGGGAAGGAGGGAGGAGGGGCGGAGTCCCTGCCAGGCGGGCGACAAGCGCGCGCTGGCGGCTCGGCGGCAGAGGTCGCGAGTTCGAGAGGCCCGGCCGACAGGTGGACACGCGGGCACCGCCAGCTCGGCGGCAGAGTGAGGGAAGGGGGGGAGGGGCAGACAGCCTGACAACCGGGCGACGGGCGCGCGCTGGCGCCTCGGCGGGCGAGGTCGCGAGTGGGAGAGGCCCTGCCCGCAGGTGGACACGCGGGCACCCGCAGCTCGTGGAGAGTTAGGGAAGGGGGGAAGTCAGGGAAGGGGGGGAGGGGATAGAACCCCGTCGGGCTCGTCGACCCGCGGCTCCTGGCGGCTCTGCGGCCGAGTTAGGGGAGGAGTGGGGGAGGGGCAGACAGCCTGACAGCCGGGCGACGGGCGCGCGCTGGCGGCTCGGCGGGCGAGGTCGCGAGTGGGAGAGGCCCTGCCCGCAGGTGGACCCGCGGGCACCCGCAGCTCGTCGACAGGGTTAGGGAAGGGGGGGAGGGGATAGAGCCCCGTCGCGCTCGTCGACCCGCGGCTCCTGGCGGCTCTGCGGCCGAGTTAGGGAAGGGGGGGGAGGGGCAGACTCCCTGCCAGGCGGGCGACGCGCGCGCGCTGGCGGCTGGGCGCCATAGGTCGCGAGTGCGAGAGGCCCGGCCGACAGGTGGACACGCGGGCACCGCCAGCTCGGCGGCAGAGTGAGGGAAGGGGGGGGAGGGGCAGACACCCTGACAACCGGGCGACGGGCGCGCGCTGGCGGCTCGGCGGGCGAGGTCGCGAGTGGGAGAGGCCTGGCCGACAGCTGCACCCGCGGGCACCGCCAGCTCGGCGGCAGAGTGAGGGAAGGAGGGAGGAGGGGCGGAGTCCCTGCCAGGCGGGCGACGCGCGCGCGCTGGCGGCTCGGCGGCAGAGGTCGCGAGTGCGAGAGGCCCGGCCGACAGCTGGACACGCGGGCACCGCCAGCTCGGCGGCAGAGTGAGGGAAGGAGGGAGGAGGGGCGGAGTCCCTGCCAGGCGGGCGACGCGCGCGCGCTGGCGGCTCGGCGCCAGAGGTCGCGAGTGCGAGAGGCCCGGCCGACAGGTGGACACGCGGGCACCGCCAGCTCGGCGGCAGAGTGAGGGAAGGGGGGGAGGGGCAGACAGCCTGACAACCGGGCGACGGGCGCGCGCTGGCGCCTCGGCTGGCGAGGTCGCGAGTGGGAGAGGCCCTGCCCACAGGTGGACACGCGGGCACCCGCAGCTCGTCGAGAGTTAGGGAAGGGGGTAAGTCAGGGAAGGGGGGGGCGATAGAACCCCGTCGGGCTCGTCGACCCGCGGCTCCTGGCGGCTCTGCGGCCGAGTTAGGGGAGGAGTGGGGGAGGGGCAGACAGCCTGACAGCCGGGCGACGGGCGCGCGCTGGCGTCTCGGCGGGCGAGGTCGCGAGTGGGAGAGGCCCTGCCCGCAGGTGGACCCGCGGGCACCCGCAGCTCGTCGACAGGGTTAGGGAAGGGGGGGAGTCAGGGAAGGGGGGGAGGGGCAGACAGCCTGACAGCCGGGCGAGGGGCGCGCGCTGGCGGCTCGGCAGGCGAGGTCGCGAGTGGGAGAGGCCCTGCCCGCAGGTGCACCTGCGGGCACCCGCAGCTCGTCGACAGGGTTAGGGAAGGGGGGGAGTCAGGGAAGGGGGGGAGGGGCAGACAGCCTGACAGCCGGGCGACGGGCGCGCGCTGGCGGCTCAGCGGGCGAGGTCGCGAGTGGGAGAGGCCCTGCCCGCAGGTGCACCCGCGGGCACCCGCAGCTCGTCGACAGGGTTAGGGAAGGGGGGGAGTTAGGGAAGGGGGGGAGGGGCTAGAACCCCGTCGGGCTCGTCGACCCGCGGCTCCAAGCGGCTCTGCGGCCGAGTTAGGGGAGGAGGGGGGAGGGGCAGACAGCCTGACAGCCGGGCGACGGGCGCGCGCTGCCGGCTCGGCGGGCGAGGTCGCGAGTGGGAGAGGCCCTGCCCGCAGGTGGACCCGCGGGCACCCGCAGCTCGTCGACAGGGTTAGGGAAGGGGGGGAGGGGATAGAGCCCCGTCGGGCTCGTCGACCCGCGGCTCCTGGCGGCTCTGCGGCCGAGTTAGGGAAGGGGGGGGAGGGGCAGACTCCCTGCCAGGCGGGCGACGCGCGCGCGCTGGCGGCTGGGCGCCATAGGTCGCGAGTGCGAGAGGCCCGGCCGACAGGTGGACACGCGGGCACCGCCAGCTCGGCGGCAGAGTGAGGGAAGGGGGGGAGGGGCAGACACCCTGACACCCGGGCGACGGGCGCGCGCTGGCGGCTCGGCGGGCGAGGTCGCGAGTGGGAGAGGCCCGGCCGACAGCTGGACCCGCGGGCACCGCCAGCTCGGCGGCAGAGTGAGGGAAGGAGGGAGGAGGGGCGGAGTCCCTGCCAGGCGGGCGACGCGCGCGCGCTGGCGGCTCGGCGGCAGAGGTCGCGAGTGCGAGAGGCCCGGCCGACAGGTGGACACGCGGGCACCGCCAGCTCGGCGGCAGAGTGAGGGAAGGAGGGAGGAAGGGCAGACACCCTGACACCCGGGCGACGGGCGCGCGCTGGCGGCTCGGCGCCAGAGGTCGCGAGTGCGAGAGGCCCGGCCGACAGCTGGACCCGCGGGCACCGCCAGCTCGGCGGCAGAGTGAGGGAAGGAGGGAGGAGGGGCGGAGTCCCTGCCAGGCGGGCGACGCGCGCGCGCTGGAGGCTCGGCGGCAGAGGTCGCGAGTGCGAGAGGCCCGGCCGACAGGTGGACCCCCGGGCACCGCCAGCTCGGCGGCAGAGTGAGGGAAGGAGGGGGAGGGGCAGACACCCTGACAACCGGGCGACGGGCGCGTGCTGGCGGCTCGGCGGGCGAGGTCGCGAGTGGGAGAGGCCCGGCCGACAGCTGGACCCGCGGGCACCGCCAGCTCGGCGGCAGAGTGAGGGAAGGAGGGAGGAGGGGCGGAGTCCCTGCCAGGCGGGCGACGCGCGCGCGCTGGCGGCTCGGCGGCAGAGGTCGCGAGTGCGAGAGGCCCGGCCGACAGGTGGACACGCGGGCACCGCCAGCTCGGCGGCAGAGTGAGGGAAGGGGGGGAGGGGCAGACAGCCTGACAGCCGGGCGACGGGCGCGCGCTGGCGGCTCGGCGGGCGAGGTCGCGAGTGGGAGAGGCCCTGCCCGCAGGTGGACCCGCGGGCACCCGCAGCTCGTCGAGAGTTAGGGAAGGGGGGAAGTCAGGGAAGGGGGGGAGGGGATAGAACCCCGTCGGGCTCGTCGACCCGCGGCTCCTGGCGGCTCTGCGGCCGAGTTAGGGGAGGAGTGGGGGAGGGGCAGACAGCCTGACAGCCGGGCGACGGGCGCGCGCTGGCGGCTCGGCGGGCGAGGTCGCGAGTGGGAGAGGCCCTGCCCGCAGGTGCACCCGCGGGCACCCGCAGCTCGTCGACAGGGTTAGGGAAGGGGGGGAGGGGATAGAGCCCCGTCGGGCTCGTCGACCCGCGGCTCCTGGCGGCTCTGCGGCCGAGTTAGGGAAGGGGGGGGAGGGGCAGACTCCCTGCCAGGCGGGCGACGCGCGCGCGCTGGCGGCTCGGCGGCAGAGGTCGCGAGTGCGAGAGGCCCGGCCGACAGGTGGACACGCGGGCTCCGCCAGCTCGGCGGCAGAGTGAGGGAAGGGGGGGGAGGGGCAGACACCCTGACAACCGGGCGACGGGCGCGTGCTGGCGGCTCGGCGGGCGAGGTCGCGAGTGGGAGAGGCCCGGCCGACAGCTGGACCCGCGGGCACCGCCAGCTCGGCGGCAGAGTGAGGGAAGGGGGGGAGGGGCAGACAGCCTGACAACCGGGCGACGGGCGCGCGCTGGCGCCTCGGCTGGCGAGGTCGCGAGTGGGAGAGGCCCTGCCCGCAGGTGGACACGCGGGCACCCGCAGCTCGTCGAGAGTTAGGGAAGGGGGGAAGTCAGGGAAGGGGGGGAGGGGATAGAACCCCGTCGGGCTCGTCGACCCGCGGCTCCTGGCGGCTCTGCGGCCGAGTTAGGGGAGGAGTGGGGGAGGGGCAGACAGCCTGACAGCCGGGCGACGGGCGCGCGCTGGCGGCTCGGCGGGCGAGGTCGCGAGTGGGAGAGGCCCTGCCCGCAGGTGGACCCGCGGGCACCCGCAGCTCGTCGACAGGGTTAGGGAAGGGGGGGAGGGGATAGAGCCCCGTCGGGCTCGTCGACCCGCGGCTCCTGGCGGCTCTGCGGCCGAGTTAGGGAAGGGGGGGTAGGGGCAGACTCCCTGCCAGGCGGGCGACGCGCGCGCGCTGGCGGCTGGGCGCCATAGGTCGCGAGTGCGAGAGGCCCGGCCGACAGGTGGACACGCGGGCACCGCCAGCTCGGCGGCAGAGTGAGGGAAGGGGGGGAGGGGCAGACACCCTGACAACCGGGCGACGGGCGCGCGCTGGCGGCTCGGCGTGCGAGGTCGCGAGTGGGAGAGGCCCGGCCGACAGCTGGACCCGCGGGCACCGCCAGCTCGGCGGCAGAGTGAGGGAAGGAGGGAGGAGGGGCGGAGTCCCTGCCAGGCGGGCGACGCGCGCGCGCTGGCGGCTCGGCGGCAGAGGTCGCGAGTGCGAGAGGCCCGGCCGACAGGTGGACACGCGGGCACCGCCAGCTCGGCGGCAGAGTGAGGGAAGGAGGGAGGAGGGGCGGAGTCCCAGCCAGGCGGGCGACGCGCGCGCGCTGGCGGCTCGGCGCCAGAGGTCGCGAGTGCGAGAGGCCCGGCCGACAGGTGGACACGCGGGCACCGCCAGCTCGTCGACAGAGTGAGGGAAAGAGGGAGGAGGGGCAGAGTCCCTGCCAGGCTGGCGACGCGCGCGTGCCGGCGTCTCGGCGGCAGGGGTCGCGAGTGCGAGAGGCCCGGCCGACAGGTGGACCCGCGGGCACCGCCAGCTCGTCGACAGAGTGAGGGAAGGAGGGAGGAGGGGCAGAGTCCCTGCCAGGCTGGCGACGCGCGCGTGCCGGCGTCTCGGCGGCAGGGGTCGCGAGTGCGAGAGGCCCGGCCGACAGGTGGACCCGCGGGCACCGCCAGCTCGTCGACAGAGTGAGGGAAGGAGGGAGGAGGGGCAGAGTCCCTGCCAGGCGGGCGACGCGCGCGCGCTGGCGGCTCGGCGACAGAGGTCGCGAGTGCGAGAGGCCCGGCCGACAGGTGGACACGCGGGCACCGCCAGCTCGGCGGCAGAATGAGGGAAGGGGGGGGAGGCGCAGACAGCCTGACAGCCGGGCGACGGGCGAGCGCTGGCGGATCGGCGGGCGAGGTCGCGAGTGGGAGAGGCCCTGCCCGCAGGTGGACCCGCGGGCACCCGCAGCTCGTCGAGAGTTAGGGAAGGGGGGAAGTCAGGGAAGGGGGGGAGGGGATAGAACCCCGTCGGGCTCGTCGACCCGCGGCTCCTGGCGGCTCTGCGGCCGAGTTAGGGGAGGAGTGGGGGAGGGGCAGACAGCCTGACAGCCGGGCGACGGGCGCGCGCTGGCGGCTCGGCGGGCGAGGTCGCGAGTGGGAGAGGCCCTGCCCGCAGGTGCACCCGCGGGCACCCGCAGCTCGTCGACAGGGTTAGGGAATGGGGGGAGGGGATAGAGCCCCGTCGGGCTCGTCGACCCGCGGCTCCTGGCGGCTCTGCGGCCGAGTTAGGGAAGGGGGGGGAGGGGCAGACTCCCTGCCAGGCGGGCGACGCGCGCGCGCTGGCGGCTCGGCGGCAGAGGTCGCGAGTGCGAGAGGCCCGGCCGACAGGTGGACACGCGGGCTCCGCCAGCTCGGCGGCAGAGTGAGGGAAGGGGGGGGAGGGGCAGACACCCTGACAACCGGGCGACGGGCGCGTGCTGGCGGCTCGGCGGGCGAGGTCGCGAGTGGGAGAGGCCCGGCCGACAGCTGGACCCGCGGGCACCGCCAGCTCGGCGGCAGAGTGAGGGAAGGGGGGGAGGGGCAGACAGCCTGACAACCGGGCGACGGGCGCGCGCTGGCGCCTCGGCTGGCGAGGTCGCGAGTGGGAGAGGCCCTGCCCGCAGGTGGACACGCGGGCACCCGCAGCTCGTCGAGAGTTAGGGAAGGGGGGAAGTCAGGGAAGGGGGGGAGGGGATAGAACCCCGTCGGGCTCGTCGACCCGCGGCTCCTGGCGGCTCTGCGGCCGAGTTAGGGGAGGAGTGGGGGAGGGGCAGACAGCCTGACAGCCGGGCGACGGGCGCGCGCTGGCGGCTCGGCGGGCGAGGTCGCGAGTGGGAGAGGCCCTGCCCGCAGGTGGACCCGCGGGCACCCGCAGCTCGTCGACAGGGTTAGGGAAGGGGGGGAGGGGATAGAGCCCCGTCGGGCTCGTCGACCCGCGGCTCCTGGCGGCTCTGCGGCCGAGTTAGGGAAGGGGGGGTAGGGGCAGACTCCCTGCCAGGCGGGCGACGCGCGCGCGCTGGGGGCTGGGCGCCATAGGTCGCGAGTGCGAGAGGCCCGGCCGACAGGTGGACACGCGGGCACCGCCAGCTCGGCGGCAGAGTGAGGGAAGGGGGGGAGGGGCAGACACCCTGACAACCGGGCGACGGGCGCGCGCTGGCGGCTCGGCGTGCGAGGTCGCGAGTGGGAGAGGCCCGGCCGACAGCTGGACCCGCGGGCACCGCCAGCTCGGCGGCAGAGTGAGGGAAGGAGGGAGGAGGGGCGGAGTCCCTGCCAGGCGGGCGACGCGCGCGCGCTGGCGGCTCGGCGGCAGAGGTCGCGAGTGCGAGAGGCCCGGCCGACAGGTGGACACGCGGGCACCGCCAGCTCGGCGGCAGAGTGAGGGAAGGAGGGAGGAGGGGCGGAGTCCCAGCCAGGCGGGCGACGCGCGCGCGCTGGCGGCTCGGCGCCAGAGGTCGCGAGTGCGAGAGGCCCGGCCGACAGGTGGACACGCGGGCACCGCCAGCTCGTCGACAGAGTGAGGGAAGGAGGGAGGAGGGGCAGAGTCCCTGCCAGGCTGGCGACGCGCGCGTGCCGGCGTCTCGGCGGCAGGGGTCGCGAGTGCGAGAGGCCCGGCCGACAGGTGGACCCGCGGGCACCGCCAGCTCGTCGACAGAGTGAGGGAAGGAGGGAGGAGGGGCAGAGTCCCTGCCAGGCTGGCGACGCGCGCGTGCCGGCGTCTCGGCGGCAGGGGTCGCGAGTGCGAGAGGCCCGGCCGACAGGTGGACCCGCGGGCACCGCCAGCTCGTCGACAGAGTGAGGGAAGGAGGGAGGAGGGGCAGAGTCCCTGCCAGGCG
This sequence comes from Giraffa tippelskirchi, assembly GCF_054371585.1. Classification (NCBI taxonomy): domain Eukaryota; kingdom Metazoa; phylum Chordata; class Mammalia; order Artiodactyla; family Giraffidae; genus Giraffa; species Giraffa tippelskirchi. The sequence goes on along the minus strand of NC_137285.1, from coordinate 72,901,974 downwards.
GGCGACGCGCGCGCGCTGGCGGCTCGGCGACAGAGGTCGCGAGTGCGAGAGGCCCGGCCGACAGGTGGACACGCGGGCACCGCCAGCTCGGCGGCAGAATGAGGGAAGGGGGGGGAGGCGCAGACAGCCTGACAGCCGGGCGACGGGCGAGCGCTGGCGGATCGGCGGGCGAGGTCGCGAGTGGGAGAGGCCCTGCCCGCAGGTGGACACGCGGGCACCCGCAGCTCGTCGAGAGTTAGGGAAGGGGGGGAGTTAGGGAAGGGGGGGAGGGGATAGAACCCCGTCGGGCTCGTCGACCCGCGGCTCCAAGCGGCTCTGCGGCCGAGTTAGGGGAGGATGGGAGGAGGGGCAGACAGCCTGACAGCCGGGCGACGGGCGCGCGCTGCCGGCTCGGCGGGCGAGGTCGCGAGTGGGAGAGGCCCTGCCCGCAGGTGGACCCGCGGGCACCCGCAGCTCGTCGACAGGGTTAGGGAAGGGGGGGAGGGGATAGAGCCCCGTCGGGCTCGTCGACCCGCGGCTCCTGGCGGCTCTGCGGCCGAGTTAGGGAAGGGGGGGGAGGGGCAGACTCCCTGCCAGGCGGGCGACGCGCGCGCGCTGGCGGCTCGGCGGCAGAGGTCGCGAGTGCGAGAGGCCCGGCCGACAGGTGGACACGCGGGCTCCGCCAGCTCGGCGGCAGAGTGAGGGAAGGGGGGGGAGGGGCAGACACCCTGACAACCGGGCGACGGGCGCGTGCTGGCGGCTCGGCGGGCGAGGTCGCGAGTGGGAGAGGCCCGGCCGACAGCTGGACCCGCGGGCACCGCCAGCTCGGCGGCAGAGTGAGGGAAGGGGAGGAGGGGCAGACAGCCTGACAACCGGGCGACGGGCGCGCGCTGGCGCCTCGGCTGGCGAGGTCGCGAGTGGGAGAGGCCCTGCCCGCAGGTGGACACGCGGGCACCCGCAGCTCGTCGAGAGTTAGGGAAGGGGGGAAGTCAGGGAAGGGGGGGAGGGGATAGAACCCCGTCGGGCTCGTCGACCCGCGGCTCCTGGCGGCTCTGCGGCCGAGTTAGGGGAGGAGTGGGGGAGGGGCAGACAGCCTGACAGCCGGGCGACGGGCGCGCGCTGGCGGCTCGGCGGGCGAGGTCGCGAGTGGGAGAGGCCCTGCCCGCAGGTGGACCCGCGGGCACCCGCAGCTCGTCGACAGGGTTAGGGAAGGGGGGGAGGGGATAGAGCCCCGTCGGGCTCGTCGACCCGCGGCTCCTGGCGGCTCTGCGGCCGAGTTAGGGAAGGGGGGGTAGGGGCAGACTCCCTGCCAGGCGGGCGACGCGCGCGCGCTGGGGGCTGGGCGCCATAGGTCGCGAGTGCGAGAGGCCCGGCCGACAGGTGGACACGCGGGCACCGCCAGCTCGGCGGCAGAGTGAGGGAAGGGGGGGAGGGGCAGACACCCTGACAACCGGGCGACGGGCGCGCGCTGGCGGCTCGGCGTGCGAGGTCGCGAGTGGGAGAGGCCCGGCCGACAGCTGGACCCGCGGGCACCGCCAGCTCGGCGGCAGAGTGAGGGAAGGAGGGAGGAGGGGCGGAGTCCCTGCCAGGCGGGCGACGCGCGCGCGCTGGCGGCTCGGCGGCAGAGGTCGCGAGTGCGAGAGGCCCGGCCGACAGGTGGACACGCGGGCACCGCCAGCTCGGCGGCAGAGTGAGGGAAGGAGGGAGGAGGGGCGGAGTCCCAGCCAGGCGGGCGACGCGCGCGCGCTGGCGGCTCGGCGCCAGAGGTCGCGAGTGCGAGAGGCCCGGCCGACAGGTGGACACGCGGGCACCGCCAGCTCGTCGACAGAGTGAGGGAAGGAGGGAGGAGGGGCAGAGTCCCTGCCAGGCTGGCGACGCGCGCGTGCCGGCGTCTCGGCGGCAGGGGTCGCGAGTGCGAGAGGCCCGGCCGACAGGTGGACCCGCGGGCACCGCCAGCTCGTCGACAGAGTGAGGGAAGGAGGGAGGAGGGGCAGAGTCCCTGCCAGGCTGGCGACGCGCGCGTGCCGGCGTCTCGGCGGCAGGGGTCGCGAGTGCGAGAGGCCCGGCCGACAGGTGGACCCGCGGGCACCGCCAGCTCGTCGACAGAGTGAGGGAAGGAGGGAGGAGGGGCAGAGTCCCTGCCAGGCGGGCGACGCGCGCGCGCTGGCGGCTCGGCGACAGAGGTCGCGAGTGCGAGAGGCCCGGCCGACAGGTGGACACGCGGGCACCGCCAGCTCGGCGGCAGAATGAGGGAAGGGGGGGGAGGCGCAGACAGCCTGACAGCCGGGCGACGGGCGAGCGCTGGCGGATCGGCGGGCGAGGTCGCGAGTGGGAGAGGCCCTGCCCGCAGGTGGACACGCGGGCACCCGCAGCTCGTCGAGAGTTAGGGAAGGGGGGGAGTTAGGGAAGGGGGGGAGGGGATAGAACCCCGTCGGGCTCGTCGACCCGCGGCTCCAAGCGGCTCTGCGGCCGAGTTAGGGGAGGATGGGAGGAGGGGCAGACAGCCTGACAGCCGGGCGACGGGCGCGCGCTGCCGGCTCGGCGGGCGAGGTCGCGAGTGGGAGAGGCCCTGCCCGCAGGTGGACCCGCGGGCACCCGCAGCTCGTCGACAGGGTTAGGGAAGGGGGGGAGGGGATAGAGCCCCGTCGGGCTCGTCGACCCGCGGCTCCTGGCGGCTCTGCGGCCGAGTTAGGGAAGGGGGGGGAGGGGCAGACTCCCTGCCAGGCGGGCGACGCGCGCGCGCTGGCGGCTCGGCGGCAGAGGTCGCGAGTGCGAGAGGCCCGGCCGACAGGTGGACACGCGGGCTCCGCCAGCTCGGCGGCAGAGTGAGGGAAGGGGGGGGAGGGGCAGACACCCTGACAACCGGGCGACGGGCGCGTGCTGGCGGCTCGGCGGGCGAGGTCGCGAGTGGGAGAGGCCCGGCCGACAGCTGGACCCGCGGGCACCGCCAGCTCGGCGGCAGAGTGAGGGAAGGGGAGGAGGGGCAGACAGCCTGACAACCGGGCGACGGGCGCGCGCTGGCGCCTCGGCTGGCGAGGTCGCGAGTGGGAGAGGCCCTGCCCGCAGGTGGACACGCGGGCACCCGCAGCTCGTCGAGAGTTAGGGAAGGGGGGAAGTCAGGGAAGGGGGGGAGGGGATAGAACCCCGTCGGGCTCGTCGACCCGCGGCTCCTGGCGGCTCTGCGGCCGAGTTAGGGGAGGAGTGGGGGAGGGGCAGACAGCCTGACAGCCGGGCGACGGGCGCGCGCTGGCGGCTCGGCGGGCGAGGTCGCGAGTGGGAGAGGCCCTGCCCGCAGGTGGACCCGCGGGCACCCGCAGCTCGTCGACAGGGTTAGGGAAGGGGGGGAGGGGATAGAGCCCCGTCGGGCTCGTCGACCCGCGGCTCCTGGCGGCTCTGCGGCCGAGTTAGGGAAGGGGGGGTAGGGGCAGACTCCCTGCCAGGCGGGCGACGCGCGCGCGCTGGCGGCTGGGCGCCATAGGTCGCGAGTGCGAGAGGCCCGGCCGACAGGTGGACACGCGGGCACCGCCAGCTCGGCGGCAGAGTGAGGGAAGGGGGGGAGGGGCAGACACCCTGACAACCGGGCGACGGGCGCGCGCTGGCGGCTCGGCGTGCGAGGTCGCGAGTGGGAGAGGCCCGGCCGACAGCTGGACCCGCGGGCACCGCCAGCTCGGCGGCAGAGTGAGGGAAGGAGGGAGGAGGGGCGGAGTCCCTGCCAGGCGGGCGACGCGCGCGCGCTGGCGGCTCGGCGGCAGAGGTCGCGAGTGCGAGAGGCCCGGCCGACAGGTGGACACGCGGGCACCGCCAGCTCGGCGGCAGAGTGAGGGAAGGAGGGAGGAGGGGCGGAGTCCCAGCCAGGCGGGCGACGCGCGCGCGCTGGCGGCTCGGCGCCAGAGGTCGCGAGTGCGAGAGGCCCGGCCGACAGGTGGACACGCGGGCACCGCCAGCTCGTCGACAGAGTGAGGGAAGGAGGGAGGAGGGGCAGAGTCCCTGCCAGGCTGGCGACGCGCGCGTGCCGGCGTCTCGGCGGCAGGGGTCGCGAGTGCGAGAGGCCCGGCCGACAGGTGGACCCGCGGGCACCGCCAGCTCGTCGACAGAGTGAGGGAAGGAGGGAGGAGGGGCAGAGTCCCTGCCAGGCTGGCGACGCGCGCGTGCCGGCGTCTCGGCGGCAGGGGTCGCGAGTGCGAGAGGCCCGGCCGACAGGTGGACCCGCGGGCACCGCCAGCTCGTCGACAGAGTGAGGGAAGGAGGGAGGAGGGGCAGAGTCCCTGCCAGGCGGGCGACGCGCGCGCGCTGGCGGCTCGGCGACAGAGGTCGCGAGTGCGAGAGGCCCGGCCGACAGGTGGACACGCGGGCACCGCCAGCTCGGCGGCAGAATGAGGGAAGGGGGGGGAGGCGCAGACAGCCTGACAGCCGGGCGACGGGCGAGCGCTGGCGGATCGGCGGGCGAGGTCGCGAGTGGGAGAGGCCCTGCCCGCAGGTGGACACGCGGGCACCC